>NC_044324.1:112198996-112502027 GCF_007399415.2 Gopherus evgoodei
TGCTGTTGTCAGACTGCAGATGGATGGGGGAGGAACAGAGAAGCTGAGCAGGAAAGAATGGCTGCAGGGCAATGAGACAATAGACAGCCTCTAATAGACTGTCTATGGGCCAAATTCACCATGGGAGAAGAGATGATGTGGAAATTCCACCTAATCCTGCACTGATGGGAGCACCTGTGTATGCATAGTGGCTATGATGCTTGACCCTTCCCATGGGGGATTTGCCAGGCAGAGATATCTATCTTATTTGCTGATAGTTACTTCCCTGGACATATCTGTATTTAGGGTATATCTGTCTGGCCCTGCCCACTTTGTACTTCCTTTGTACTACCTTCAGTCCCCGCCAACCCCAAGCTTGTGCTCATCCCACTAGTGGCCAATTTACGTTCTCTGAGGACCCACAGCCTGAGTTGTGCTGGTGCAATCCAGAGTGTGACTCAGACTGAATTCAGAGTGGTAGCTGTGTTAGTCTGTATCAGCAAAAAGAACAGGAGTACTTGTGGCACCTTAGAGACTAACACATTTATTTGGGCATAAGCTTTTGTGGGCTAAAACCCACTTCATCAGATGCATGCAGTGGAAAGTACAGTGTGTGTATATAAACACAGAAAACATGAAAAATGGGTGTTGCCATACCAACTGTAATGAGACTAATCTATTAAGGTGGGCTATTATCAGCAGGAGAAAAAAAGCTTTTGTAGTGATAATCAGGATGGCCCATTCAAACAGTTGACAAGAAGGTATGAATAACAGTAGGGGGAAAATTAGCATGGGGAAATAGTTTAGTTGAAGTGATTCAAGCTGTCTAGTATTTTACAGCAGCAACCATAGGTGTTGCTGTTAGACTAGTGGTCATCTGTTTGGGGATCCTAGATAAGCAGGGCACTCTTTAACCACAAACTTAGGTAGTATAAGTTTTAAAGACACCAATGCAAATGGCCTCCTATGACAAGGCAGTGCATGCCTGCTGGAATCTATGCATAAAATAGCAGATTGATATTTCATCGGAGGCTAAAGTACCTTATGATTAAGAATTCTATGGACATCCTAAAATATATACTCTGCAAGTCAATCCCAGTGTTGTGTAGAGTTTCTTTTTCTAACAGAACACCCTATTTTATCTAAATACCAGTGCTGCATCCTAAAGAGATGAAAAAAGTTCTGAGTTTTTCATTTTGCCTACAGTACATTGGAATCTTGGAAATGTGCCGTGGATCTGCAACTAACCACACAACAAAAGAAACTCTTGAAAATAGGGGAAAAGTGGTGGTGGAAAAATCTGAAGTCTAACTAAGCTTTCACAGTGGAAAGACATAGCAGTGAGAGTTGTTTGTCAAAAGGCCTTTCCCTAGATTTTTAGGCTATGTAGATTTTTCAGTTGAGGTTTAGTGCTAAGCTCTTGCTGATTTGCAAATATAGGAAGTAGGTACAGGATTGCATATGATACAGCATAGATCTGGAATTTGGTGGTGGGGGAGGGTCAGGGAGAACCTTTTCATGCACTGGCTGTAACCAATCAAGTTTTGCATGATGCCAAAAAATTAAACACAGTACGGCCAGACCCTGTCAGCAATGAGTTGATTGCTTTAAATAAGGGAGATTTCCTGAATGTTTAAATTGAAACTTCTACCATGATTAAAGCAAAGAGAAGTACCAGGATGGCTTCCTAACTATTTAGTTCCTAAAATTCCTGTGAGGTCTGGAGATGACAAATTCAATTCTGATGTGCTGTGTTTTACACTCTGCAGGCTGTAGTAAAAGGGAAAACTAATCAAGGTTGGGTTTCCCATGGGTTGAGCTTTAAGATGTTTTCCTATTTAAAGTCATGGAAATATGTTAAAACCCACATAGACTGGGTGAAGTTTATACAAGGCAAAATGTATGTGACCGTGTTTTTGCACAGTGTGCATATTTTGACTTTTCATTATTTTTTGTTTGTTTTAATCTTTCATCCTGCTTAAAACTGTATTCCAACCACATTTATAGTATAAAGATGTGGGAGAAGAGTTTAAAATGTTGCTTAAGACTGGAGTGTACCTGAATTCTAAACTGAATTTCTTCAGTAAAGAATTAAGTCCAGTAACAGATATAATAAGCACATAATCAACTGTGCAAAGACACACACACACACACACACAAAATTCTGGCCTCACTGAAATCAGTGGGAGTTTTGCCATAAATTTAAATGACGCTGGAATT
This sequence comes from Gopherus evgoodei, assembly GCF_007399415.2. Taxonomy (NCBI): domain Eukaryota; kingdom Metazoa; phylum Chordata; order Testudines; family Testudinidae; genus Gopherus; species Gopherus evgoodei. Next base: position 112,201,196 of record NC_044324.1, read on the forward strand.
TCACCCTTAAAGCCTCTGTTTTAAGAAAAGATTTAGCTTACCCGTAATTATCCCACCAGGCAGTTTAGAGTCAAGGGCTGTACACAATGTATAGACCAGGGGTTGGCAACCTTTCAAAAGTGGTGTGCAGAGTCTTCATTTATTCACTCTAATTTAAGGTTTCACGTGCCAGTAATATATTTTAACATTTTTAGAAGGCCTCTTTCTAGAAGTCTATAATATATAACTAAACTATTGTTGTATGTAAAGTAAATAAGGTTTATAAAATGTTTAAGAAGCTTCATTTAAAATTAAATGTAAAATGCAGAGCCCCCCGGACTGCTGGCCAGGACCCAGGTAATGTGAGTGCCACTGAAAATAAGCTTACATGCCACCTTCGGCATGCGTGCCATAGGTTGCCTACCCCTGGTATAGATGAATGGCATTCACCTAATGACTAGCCATGAGATAGGTAGAATTTATATACATTTTCTATAGGCTTAACATTTTACATGGGCAAGTCTACACTACCACTTAAGTCGATCTAACTTGCCGTGGAGGGGGAGGGGGGCTTTCCCCCACCCCTGAACAACGTAAGTTACAGTGACCTAAGTGCTGTCCACACCAGTGCTATGTTGGGGGGAGACGTCCTCCTGTTGACATAGCTTCCACCTCTCACAAAGGTGGAGTAATTATGCTGATAGGAAAGTGCTTTTCCATCGGCATAGAGTGCCTTCACCAGATGCGCTACAGTGGCTCAGTTGCACCGATGCAGCACTTCTTGAAATAAATATCATGAAATTGCACTACTCCACAGTGTGTTTGTATTGAAACCTACCTCTGAAATGATTGGGGCAGTAAATATATATTTTCCAGTGATCAATTCTAAGTATCCCATTACAAAATGTGGATAGTTACGTTAGTTTTATTATGCAACTGCACACTTTGCTATACAAAATGATTTCATCAGGATTTCTACAGTAAGTGATATTGATATTTAGATCTTTTGAGTCTAAGGAGTTTTAAAACTAGTTTGACTTGCTGTATTGTTTTCATTGTCAAAGGTTCCCTCTTTCATTATGGTTATTCATTGCAGAGATATTTTTCAGTTTGTAATTTTAAAAATCTCCCTGTACAACCTCTCTGATACTCACTATTTCTAATTTTAACTACAGTGACAGGGGAGGGAGAAGGAGGAACACATTTTTCTAGGTTTATTTTATCATATACAATATTTCTCAATTTACATAATGGATTGAGAGAGTCACTATGTTTACTATTGAGCGGCCTTTGTCACTGGTTTGCAATGTCCTTGGAAATCTAAAAGATTTTAAATAAAAATAAAGGAATAGACAAACAACACATTTGACAGGCCTTTCCACTGAAACTGGCTCTGAGGTCACCCAGAAATTCATACTCATGTTAGGACATATTTATATGGATACAAAATTAGTTGTTTCTCAAACAACTACTGCTATCTTTTCTCAGTGAGATGGTTTGAACATGCGATTATTTAGTAGTTGGATTTGAAGTTTGCATTTTCCCATCTTACCCAGCTTTCACCAAGAACTGTTTCAACTGCTGGAAATTTCGTATTTTGCTTTAGTGTTGTAATGCACATGCTAGTTTTAAATTCCTTTTTTTCCATAAACACAACTACTTGGATTGATATACAGTAAATGGCACCTGTTGATAAGTGTGGCTTAGGTTCCTTTTGAAATAAATTCAGGGTATGTCTACCCTACAAGCGCTACAGCTGCACCTGCTCTGCTGCAGTGTAGACGCTGCAGTGACGGAAGGGTTTTTTCCATCACTGTGATAAATCCACCTCTCCGAGGGGTGGTAGCCAGGTCAATAGAACAATTCTTCCATCAACCTAGCTGCATCTTCAGAATGACCTAAGTGATATGGCCCTGAGTGATATGTCTAGGTTGACCTAAGTTTTAGATATAGACCAGGCTTCAGCTCAGGCCATTTTTAAATCAACAGTGTTGTGCTGCTGCATACTACAAAATCACAGTCCTGATCCATACAGCTGCTCTGTTTCAGAACACAAAGACTTGTATTCGTAGGTGAGAATTAGCATTGTTTGTAATCATGGGCGATGGGTACAATAGGCCAGGAGAGGCTAAACCTCCCCTGGAGCAGCCACTGCCAGCCCTGCCCTGGAAGCCTGGATTCTGGTAGCCCCACCTCTTCCCTTCTCTGCTGGGAGTGGGCTTCTGCAGGAAGATTTTGCTTATTTGTTATGTGCCAAGCAGGTTCCCAGGTGGCTGAGGAGGTGGTATCTGCTACTCAGCTTCCCAGGTCCCAGAACTCTCCACTCCCTCTCTGGAGGTCCCCGCCACTGCTCATTGGTTCCTCCATTCCTCCCCACTCAGCCCCCTGCTGCTGCTCACCAGTCCCTCCTCTGGTGGGGCTAGGCCTGGGGTGGAGCAGGTGGTGGAATGTGTGCAGAGCCATGGGCGTAAGAGGCAGGATGGGGAGCCCATGTTAGTAATCCTAAACCTCATTTTAGGATCTAAACCTGCTCCTACTGAAGCCAATGGCAAAACTCCCTTCACTTTAGTCAAGCAGACCTGTGCTTTTAATTAGATGATAATAAGCAGTAAACTTGCAGCCTGCTTTGCTGTCTGGTAGCGTATTCCCTAGAGGAAAGCAATAACATTAATGCACTCTGTTGCTCTCTGCTTGCCCAAATACCGCACCCATTGGTGTATTGATTTTCATACCATCTGAAACTATGCCATCAACACCTACAGTGAAGTTCATGTTGACTCTTACGGACTCTTTGTGTGTGTGGAACTTCCATTAACATCAGCCAGGTCTGTGAAGTGGGAATGGTTCTAAATATAAAGAAATAATTGCCAAAAGGCTGATTCAATAGTGGTCATGCATTTTAGTTCCCTCTTATCTATAGAATTAAAGAAATCAGCTAAATCTTCATGGGCAGGGTTTCCTGCTCAGAGCAGCAAGAATGGAGTGACAATCTTTGTGGCATATACTGCTATCATTTTGTTGAAAGAACTTGAAGGGTCAGTAGAGTCACTGGAACTGTGGCAATACCTTAAAAGTTAACCAAAGCAAACAAGCAGGAGTCCCAGCTGCAGACAATTACCACATCCGCACAGACTAAACAAAAGGCTACCACTCCATCCTTGCTGATCCTGAAAGATAGGGATCACTGGCCAGTGGGAGTGTGAATTAGATTTATACCAAGTCAACTGCAGGAGCACTCACGCCGGCTGTTGTTTCATATAATTGCACGTGCTAAGTGCCACATCACAACAGCAAGCAAATCCCAGAGAGATTGCAAATGACAGGCAAATGCAAGAAAAGGAAAAAGCAGGGAAAGAACTTTTGGTTCTGTGGATGTGTAAAAATCCCCTCCCTTCTGGAAACTTTGTTTTACTGCTTCCCTCAGAGATAGATTTGATTCTTTCCCAGTCTTATTTTCAGACATTTCATTTGGAGAGAAGAAAGAAGTTTCTGTGTTCTTTGAAGCTTGTGTTTGCTGCTTAGACAGGAAGCCAGAGCTTCTGTCAGTCAACAGCACATGCAAAATTTATCAAGTACATTACTTGACAGAGGTTACTCTGTCATTACTAAGTAAAGGGGGTCTGCCAGGGAATTTTTTTTTTTTTTTTGGAAGCATGTGCTGCCAAAGGCAAACTGTCCATTGATTGATTGCTGCAGCTGACCTAAACATACAAGGATCACTGTGTAATAACCCCTTTATCATATAGAAACCACCCAAAACTAAGTTCAAATAACATGAAGGGTCTCACTGAAACCACTAAAGCCCAGCAAATTTAAAGGTAGAGGACATATATCCTTTTTTTTAAATCACTCCATTGTGCTTAGGTGTTGCAGCATATATTGAAGATGATACAACCTGCTGTTTGGAGGCTCCTACAGTACTTACACACAGTGGACTGACATGAAGATGGACTGCTGGGCTTTCTAGATGTTTCTCTTTATTATTGTATTTTCCTCCAAACAATATGCACATACTGTACAATTACAGAAATAATTAAAACAACATAATGTGTAAGTAATCCATAGGCAAACAAATTACTCGGAGCCTAAAAAAACCTTTAGACCTATTTTACAGTAGTTTCTGATAACTTAACTCCCCTCTCTTAAAAAAAAAAAAGTGGCATTTACCAAAAACAATAGAAAATTACTCATTCAAGGGAAGTATGAATCTACATACTCAACTTTAAGATCTCAAGCAGCCATTACAATCTATCACGTATTGTTCTAATTTCCTTTTGGGATGAAATTGCAGGTATGGAAGAGGAACTATTAAAGTTATCTCATTTTCAATGTTGGGTCCTGCAAAGCAGAGAGAGAGAGGCCTGTTTGGTGGAGAACAGCTAAGAACAGCACAACTAATTCATGTATAACATTACCAATCATTACTATGCAGCGGTATCTAAAATGAGAGGAGTTTTTTACATATTTTAAGTATAGGGAAATCTGACAGCATCAGATAACACTACAGTAAAACTTAGAAAGTGCTGAATTTTAATAGTAGAATGAACTAAATTGAAAATAATTGTTTAAGTGGAGATCTGAGAATTCACTCATCCATTGCTCAGTAGCTATGAAAACCTGTTGTATAATAATAGCAAATACAGCAGCTACTTAGACTGAGATCAGTGATAATTTAAATTGCTATAAGCTAAATTCTGGTCCCACTAACATTAGTAACATTGCTTGGCATAACAGATACCCAAGCACCAGGCTTAGAGTCAGGCCTGGAGTGGAGGCGTAAAGGACTCCTTGCCCAACCCTGCAGCTGTGCTGTCTGCAGTAGTATAGGGGCACAGTTACTCAGGAATGATTGGCAGATCCTTACACAAGACAGAACAACTGTAAACAATCATGGAAATAAACTGTTGAGAGATTAGAAACCAAATATTTGGAACCCAAGTATAAAAACAACAATAATGCTATGACACTAACATGTCATTTATGATACCATAAAACTCTAAGTAAAAACCAAGATATATGCAATTATACTGCTGCCAAGCATGCAGCTGTGCTGTTGGGATGGAGTGCAAGAAAGTCTGGATAAGTGCTTCTCTGGACAGGTATAGCAAGCTGAGAAATCAGTGCTGTGTGTACAAATTCACTACACCAGTTTACACTAACCAGGTTGGTTAGAGTGGACATAATGGATTATTGCAAGAACAAATTATGCTAGAAAAAGTGTAATGTTTAGGCAATGGATCAGTCCAGTTCTTTTCTGTAGATGGGCCTCTTGGGAAAAATTCTGCCTCTGGAGCTCATTTATATAAACTTTCTACCCAGAGATCCTCCAGGTTTGCCCATGTTTGCTCTACATTTTTTCCATCTAGACTTTCTTGAGTAAAGTATCATTTAACCTATGATTAACTACTTTTATAATTCTCCTCATACGAATAATGTACATTTATGATCATAAATTTTCAAATGATCATTTGTTGCTCCTTGATTTAATAGTCCAAATTCATCCCTAGTGTAACCCTAGCATTAGGTTTCTCCAAAGATTAATTTGGCTCATTTACATATTTTTAGTATTAACAAACTCTCTTTTATTTTAATGCTCAATCTTGATCCTATTGAAGTCAGTGACAATATTTCCATTGACTTCAAGGGAGCAGGATAGACCCTATAGTTCTCTCTATAAATTTTAAAACAGAAACACATATTCGTTCTTCCAAATGACATTGACTATTATAGCTCACATCACTCAGCAGTGTGTGATCCTAAATATACTTCATTTGTATGATACCCTTTTCTCGGCCAAGATGGTTAATATACTGCACTGCCTATGCCTGGCTATTGACTTTCATTCGCCAGTTTCTTATACAGCACTTTATCAAAGCCTTTCTTCAAATGTAAATGGATAACAGTATGTCCACCACCTTATCAGCTATTTCTCGGTCATTGAAAGGGACAGTCTTTCACAACCTGCTCTGGCACATGGCATTTAGAGTCAAAACTCACCCCTTTCCTGATGTTTTGCTTAATTAACGGTAACATAATCTTCAACTCGGGCTTTCTCCCTAAACTTGTTTGCTTCCAGAGTTCCTCTCTCATGACAGCTCTGCCCTCACCCTAGATCCTTCCACTGCACACACACTTTTCTTCCTTTCTTTCCCTGAGACCCATAACCCCTCTGTAAAGGCAGCAGCTCTGGGTAGCCTCCTTCCTACCTTTTTCTGGAAGGCCTCAATGTCAGGTTCATACAGTTGGCAGGTGTTGTGGACAGGGTTGGCTTCAGCCACTAGCTCTAGGACAGATCACTAACCCCTTCCTGTCCACAGCCACTGTGGGAATTGTCCATCCTCCCCTTCCCAGTCATCCTTTCAAAGAACTGCACCAGATTAGTCTAAAAATATTTTTTCTTCGTAACTGCTGCTGTTTAACAGCCCATTCTTCTCAAAATAGCCAACTATTTCATCCCTAATGATAGATGCAAGTATCTTACAGTACCTGGAATAGAAGACAACAAGCTGTACTGCAGTAACCAACTTCACACCTGTTACCTTTCTTAAAAATAGGCACTACATCAGCCTTTCTCCAGTTCCATGGTATCCTGCCTCTGCTCAGTGACATTGTAAATAAACAGTGAGTGATGCCAATGACTCCGTACTTAATTCCTGCAATATTAGTGGAGAATCTCATCCATCCGGTGTCAGTGATTTATATTCTTCTTGTGCATTTTACTGCATGCCAACTTAGCCCTTGTATTGAAACAGTTATCAGCACCTGTCCTATATTCATTCTCAGTATCGGTCCCTCCCTAGAGATTGCACTCACAAAATAATATGTGACATTCTTGCCCTAGCTATTTCCATAACATTCCAGCATGCAGGGATGGCATGACATGAAGATATGATGAGATAAGGACATGTGTTGAATTTCTCAGCCTTCTTTTTCCTTCCCCTTTTAAAGTTCTTATATAATTTATTAGGAGTTTACTTTAAATGAGATTCACTCCCCTGCAGCTAAAGGAAAAGGGAGAGATGGAAGAGTTCCATTGTTGACTTCTGACTAGATGAGGCAGAATCATAACTGTAAGCAAACTTCCAGAGATAGGAAAGTGTGCAAAGTACAATTTTTAAAATCACTACCATTGTAAGTCAGCATTAGACTCAGGGATGAAATGATAGAGGCACCATCTCCAGCCCCAGAATTGCATTTCAGAACTGAAAGTATCATGCAACCTCATTACAAAGCAAAAGACGTAAGAGAAGGCAGAGTGATTAGAGACCCAACACACTACTGTTTGGGTGAATGCAAGACTGACTTTGTTTCCTATTTACACGCACTCAGACCTCCCTGCACTAAACCCACCTACTGGCCACTCTAAACATTCACAAGTAATACTGCGTGGGGAGCTACTAGAAATCTGACTAAAAGAGGTACCTGCTTTGCAGCAGGAATTATAGTCAATTTACACATCTTCCCTCTGAAGGAAGCTTCCTAAGAACATCTCTTTAGGAGTTGGGCTTGCCAAAAATAATATTTTGTCAGCAGCTCTGCTTGTCAAAATCAGCATTTTAGCTAGGGCAGGCACTTGGTGTGCAAGCAGTGTGTTCTCAGAAGCAAAGCTCATGGCCATTGGAAGGTAAGAGCTATTAATACATTAGTGTTGCTGAATCATCCTTCGTTTACCCCCTTCATTTTGATAAAATGTTATTTTCACCAATCTCCTCCCCCTAAATAAAACAGTATTTTTTTGGAAAGTCACTCTCCCTCACGAAACATTATTTTCCTCAAACAAAACTCCTGATCAAACTCCACGTTCAGCAAGTTTTTCTCCTGATTAAAATTGCCGTGGTCCCTGTTCCCGATAAAGTGTTTTCTGTATGTCTCTGCTTCTGATAAAATGTTACTTTTTCCAGCCTTGCACTCCTGATCAAACATTCATTTTGCCAAGTTCTGCTCCTGAGAAAACATTATGTTTGGCAAAGTCTGCTCCTGATATAACATTTATTTTTGCCAGACCTCTACTTCTATTAATTTTTTTCTGAAAATTATTATTTCCACCAAAGCCTCCTTTATGAAAGAGATTGGATATGACACAGCAGTGGGTGTCAGGATACCACTTGCCAGCCAATGTTTTATCACCAGCCGTGATTGTTAATGGTGAAGCCCTAGAAAAACTGATGTCAAGCGCATCACACATTCTTCTGGAATAACATGAAGGAACAATGAGAAAAAAATGTATTGAAGATATTTGCAGGCTTATGCTGAAAATGGGCTCAGTGACAATATAAACTCCTAATATATTGCCAAACCTGGCCCTATTTAAAGAGGAGGGGAGAGGGAATAGCAGACTCAGAGGCAGATTAAAGGTAAAACAACCATGGTGATCACCTCATGTTCTTTCTATTGTGTTCCTGTACATAAAATGATGTTATGGTTGAGAGTTCCCTGTTAGTAAATTAGGGTGGGGGAGGGGGAATCACAGGCAACAGTTCTGTTGATGGCAGGGGTGAAAGTAAGTTAAAGGACTTATCAGTACACTGGAGTCCTGCACCGGGGTGTGGCCTCAACCGGAAGAGGTGTGGCCTCAACTGGAGCAGGTGGAGCCTTTAAATCAAGATTTAAAGTCCCCGGAGCTCCAGCTGTGGCCGGAAGCCCCAGGGCCTTTAAATCACCCCCAGAGCTACCAGCTGCACAGGCAGCTGGGAGCCCCAGGGTTCAGGGGCAATTTAAAGGGCCCAGGGCTCTAGCTGCTGCTACCGCAGCGGAGCTCTGGGCCCTTTAAATCCACATGGGAGCCCTGCTGCCGCTACCCCGAGGCTCCAGCAGTAGGGCTCGGGAGGCGATTTAAAGGGACTTGGGCTCCAGCTGCTGCAGGGAGCCCCGGGCCCTTTAAATCGCCAGCCTGGGGAAGCCAGTCCGGTCCGGCATGGTGTACTGGCTCTTGGTGGTATGCTGTACTGGACTGTACCAGCTTACTTGGGTGTCTCTATATTGCAATGTAAGCCCAGGGTTAGTAGAACTTGAGTTAGCAGACCCTGGTTTTGTTAATCTAGAACTTGAGCATCTATACTCATTTGCAATCCCAGATTAGAAATTTTTTACCCTTGGGTCCCGATCCAGAGTTCTACTGTCTACGGTGCATTATGCAGGTCTGAGTCCAACCACCCATATCCCCAACTTCCTAGTGTCCACCCAAAACTTGGCTGCTCTAGCCTTTTGTTCATTGTGTAGTGTGGGAAAACTTGACTGTCCCCCAAACTTGACTGTCCAGAGGCCAGAGAAAGTCCATCTGTGGGATTGTGGCAAACTTTTGGGAGACTCCCAGAGCACAAGTTCAGTGGGTCTGTGTCTATACTGCAAAGCAATAAGGCTTGAATCCTGCATCCCAGCTTGACTCAGGTTTGGCCCATCCATCGCCACAGGATCATGAGAACCTGGGTCTGAGCCCTGGGTTAGTGTGATTTGTGTGTAGACAGAAACAGTATGTCTACACAGTAATTAAATACCCACAGCTGACCGCTGACTTGGGCTCAGGCTGTGGGGCTGTAAAATTGCTGTGTAGATGTTCAGGTTTGGGCTGCAGCCCAGACTGTCAGACCGTCCTCCCACACAGGCTCCCAGACCCCAGGCTCCAGCCCAAGCCTGAATGTCTGCAAGCAATTTTAGCCCCACAGCCTGAGCCCTGTGAGCTGAAGTCATCTGACCTGGACCAATCACAGCCATGCCGCAGGTCTTTTACCCCAGTGTAGACGTACCAACGGAGCTTGAGCCTGAGTTTTTGAACTGTGGACTCTCCGTTCTTCCCAAGTTTCAAAAGACACATGGCTATGATTGGCCCAAGTCAGATGACTTGGGCTCACAGGGCTCAGGCTGTGGGGCTAAAATTGCTGTGTAGACATTCAGGCTTGGGCTGGAGCCTGGGGTTTGAGACCCTGTGAGGGAGGACTGTCTGAGTCTGGGCTCCAGCCCAAACCTGAACATCTACACCAAGTTCAGATTGGTGGCAGCCATATCTCCCAGCACATCATTCTAGAAATGACTTTTCTAGATTCTAGAAATCTCACCAAGCAATGGCAAAACTCTGCTCTTCTGGTTGTGAGGTGTTATGGAAGGGGGAGGAGCAGCAGGCTCCAGTGCCATCCTGTCTCTACAGGGCAATATACACTCCCGATAATCCACTGTTGAACTGCACCATGTGAGTAAGAGGTCAAGGACTGGCCTTGAACTCGACCCAGCTGACCATGTTACAAGGCTCAGTAGTTAGATATTCCACCTAGTCCAATAAAGAGTATGATCCCCATATTCTGCCATTCTATGTTGATGTGCTAGAAGTGAGAAGGGACCCCTGTATATATCCTCTTTTCTTCCTAGCACACGAGAGTCCAGAATTTTGACCTAAACTTTTACATATAGAGTTAAAACCAAATAATTTATTTACTATCAATAAACCACTGTGGTGATCTCTCTTTGATTTTAACAATGTGGCATTGGACAAGATGTAGTGACAGGTAAAGCTAAAAGTATTCAAGCTGAAAAACATCAGAACTCAATCTTTTTTTTATGAAAAAGACTGGAAAATGGTTGCAGATACTGTTCCAAAAAATGAAAAGAGAAAAAAAAAAAACCCTCGGCAAGCCCCACATTTTTAGAAATAGTCCAATGTACAAAATTCATCTCGCACTTTATATTATCAAATATAATAAGCCAAGTTTGGTTTAGTTTGTGTTATCTTTTCCTCCCTGACTGGGAGCATTTTCTTGCCAACAGAACAAAAAAAAAGTAAAATGTTTTCCTGATTATGTCATAATTAGAAATCATAGATCCACTGTAGCAAAAGTTAAATGAGAAAAAAGTTAACAAGTTAGTAGTAACAATGAACCTGGACTAAGTAAAGACAAAGTTTAAGTAAATGTGAATCTTCTTAAAGGATATTAAGGCCAACATTTTCCAAAATGGCTACTGATTTTGGGTGCCAAATTTGAGATTCCAAATAGTTTCTCAAATTGAACACCCAAAGTAAGTGGCCACTTTTGAAAATTTAGACATTTAGGGTATGTCTACACTGCAATAAAGCACCTATGGCTGGCCCATGTCAGAGGACTTGGGCTTGTAGGGCTTGGGCTGGAGGCTATAAAACTGCACTGTAGACATCTGGGCTCTGGCAGGAGCCTGGGCTTTGGGGCCTTCCCGCCTTGCGGGGTCTCAGAGCCTAGGATTGGATGGCTACACTGCAATTTTATAGCCCCATAGCCCAAGCCCCAAGCTTGAGTCAGCTGACAGGAGCCAGCTGTGGGTGTTTTATTGCAATATAGACATACTCTTACTTTCTCTGCATTTGTGCATATAAACAAGCCCAGGTTTCAAACAAGTTGATTCTGGTAACATCCACTGATTATTTAAAAATAATGTCTTGATGGTTGCTAATGCATGCCTCAGAATTGTTTTCAGTGAAATAATGAAAAACAAGGAAAATTTTTGTTCATATTAGATTTTATAAACCAGATTTGTTTCTTTTTATGAAATCTAAATTTTGGGCTGGCAGCTAGTGGGCTATGTCTTTCTAATGTTTTTGTCAGACAGAATTATAAAAATGAGTTAAGTCCATTTTCCAAGTTCTACAAATCTGTACTTGTTCCAATGTTGTCTTCTTCCCCACAAAAGAAAGCTGTTCAAATCTCATACAATTAGTTGGGTTCCACAACATTTGACTCCTAAGACACGAGCAATGTAAACCAGTCTCCACTGTTCTAATGACACAGATAAAGCAGTGCCTTGAAAGAGACCAGAGAGCAGTTGCTGATCAGCTCCACTGACATCTCACATCATCATTATTTTCTGGATTAAAGTTTGGACCTTTCAGAGGTTTGCACCGCAGTCCCCAGCGGTATCAGTTAAAGAGTTCTCCTGAAGTCACTTTACAATTCATGTAGTTGGTCTATTTTAAAACAGTAATCCTATTTCTAACATTCAGTCCCTTCTGACATCCCTCGCACTCTTGACCTGGTATCACTGGCTACTGTTCAGCAGCTAATTTGCACACCACATAAGCATTTAGAAAACCCAAAGTTAAACAAGGAATAAGAGTCATCAGCACCATGCATGGCTGATAACTTTTTCTATTATGTGAGGCAAGGGAATAAAAAAGTATTATTTTATAAGAAAAGAAGAAAAAGCTTTGTTTGCTTTTATAAGTCATGTATCAGATCCTGATTCATTTACTATTTTTAATAGATCGAGTCATGGTTATGTTATGCCTAAACTATTAGCACAGTATATTAAGCCATTAATGCTGTGTGATTTTCTAGGAAAGATTAACTAACAGATTTCATTTTTTATATGAAACTCTGTTGTAGACACAAGTCTAGGGGCATATATCCCTGTCTAGACACTGCCTCCTTTATATCACATATATTAAGTTTGTATTGCATATCCCTAAAATAACATAACAGGTCTTAGAACAACAATGCACCAGCAAGAAAATAAGAAATTTCTAGCTCAACACCACAATCAAATCTTTTCAATATAAGAGAAATGGAAGTAAATGGAGGTTAACATTAAACAAAAAAGAAATAAACATTGTAAATTCTTTCTGTAGTTATAGTTGAGCTGAAAAAGCAATGTTGGGAATGGCTCTTTCAATTGTTAGAGCATGGCTTGATGCTCTGAATTTCTAGGTTGTGAATTTTTGCCTCATGAAACCAGTTGTCATGCCGCCACTTAACACCGAAAAGCAATAGAAAGTTGAAACACAGAAGCAACAAACCTCTGGCATCTCTCACCCACTGTTAATGCAGACAGTCAATTAACATTTACATCTTTTTCAATGATTTGATCTAACAAACTTACCAGTATTTTCTAAAGCTTGAGAAACATTTAATTTGCAAGGGGAAAGGGAAAGACGGGTGTCAAATACTTTTCTATTCGATGTGCAATGGCTACGGAGCTTGCTTATACACACCAGCTGTGTTCATCATAAGATCCTTAAATGCTCTTTCAGATATGGCTAAGGTTAGCTTTAAACAAGGTATCTTACACACAGAACTACCTATTGGCTGAACAATATAATAAAGTTTAGCATCCCATTACATCGCTCCCTTTAGGTTTTACATTCCTGCCATTTATAATATTTATACCAAGGTAGGCAACTTATGGCATGCCTGCCGAAGGCAGCATGTGAGCTGATTTTCAGTGGCACTCACACTGCGTGGGTCCTGGCCACTGGTCCGAGGGGCTCTGCATTTAAATTTAATTTTAAATGAAGCTTCTTAAACATTTAAAAAATCTTATTTACTTTACATACAACAATAGTTTAGTTATATATTATAGACTTATAGAAAGAGGCCTTCTAAAAGCATTAAAATATATTACTGGCACGTGAAACCTTAAATCAGAGTGAATAAATGAAGACTCGGCACACCACTTCTGAAAGGTTGCCGACCTATGATTTATACTATCAGTTCAGTACATATCTGTCTGTTAAGTATCTCTGAATCATTCTGGCTTTCTAATTACACAACCCAACATGTAACAACTTGCTCATCCTGCTGTCCATTAGTTGCAACAACCGACTGTGGTCAGTTTAGAATCCTTGATTCTTCTTCTGCAGAGTTTGCTCCATTGATTGTTCTTTCTGAGGAGCAAACTGTAGATGTTGACAGTTTCTGTTGAACTTGCCACTGTCAGTTCCAGCCACATAAGATCTGAGCACTGAATTCTTTTTCTTTACAACAGCTGGAGTTGTCCATCCTTTTTTCTCCATCCAATTTGACGTGAACACAGTCACCACATCTCTTTTAAAAGTGTTCAGAAGCTCTTTTAACCTTTTTATTGTATATGTCTACTGTTGGCATGTCTGGCCACTTTGGAAATGGGTTCTTGTCCAAAGTTGGAACAGTAGTTCTGAGTAGTCTTCCCATCATGAATTGTGCTGGACTATATCCAGGAGCCACTGTTGATCTTGATCTGTAACCCACAAAGAACAAGAAATGGAACTTCCTGCTGTAGGATTTTCTTGGTTGACTGTACAGCTCTCTTAGCCTCTTCATTCTCTTGTGAGTAATGTGGGCTGCTAGTAATATGATCAAAATCATATTTCATTTGGAAGGACTTAAAGTCTGCTGCAGTAAATTGTGGTCCATTGTGTGTCACTAGTTGTTCTGGAATACTGAAATGAGCAAAAGTGCACTTCAGGTTCTCAATAACACTGTGACATGTCATGTCTTTAAAGTAGATTATTCTTACATATCTGGCAAAACAGTCCACAACGATCAGATAATGATGTCCTTTGAATTTGCATAAATCTTCAATGAGTCTCTTCCAAGCTCTGTCTGGTCAAGGTTTTGTTATTAAAGGTTCTTTGTGTTGTGTTGGTCTGCTAGTTCTGTAATGTTCACATGTAGATTTTTTATTCTTGTTATCCTTGCTGATGCCCACCCCCCATACTGACTGGTGGCCCATTCACAACATTTAGTTAATCCTTGATGTCCTTCATGGATGAGGTTCAAGATTTCTCCGTTTATTTCATTTGTAATTATGATGTAATTTCCTTTAATCATGAGACCATTTGACTCACTTAGTTGTCCAAGCACCACAAAGTAGTCTCTTGTCACTTCCTTAGTGTCCTTTTATATACTTGGCCCAGCCATCCCTAATGTAACGTAGAACTGTCTGTCAGGTTTGCTTTTTGTAGCTGGTGTAATCTTTATCCTGACACTGGATCTGTATGCATCCACAGCATTCACTTATGCCTTTATGTCATCTTCGAGCTGATAGGTAGTTGAGTGCAATGCTGGGCTTCATGACAGAGTGTCTGCTACTACCAGATTTTTCCCAGGAACATATTTAGCAATTGGGTTAAATCACATTAAACGTAGCAATCGACACTGGCATCTCAGCAGTGCTTGATCCAGGTCTTTTCTATTGATGAGGCTTATGAGAAGTTTATGATCTGTTGCCTGTGTAAATGAATCTAGTCCACACAGGTATCTGTAAAAATTCTTACATGCCCATATGCTTGCCAGAAATTACTTTTCAATCTGTGCATATAATTTTTCTGCTTTTTTGCATGTGTGAGAGCTGAGTGCAACTGGCTTCCATTCAGAGACATGATGTTACAACAGTGTACCACCTAGGCCACAGCTGTTTGCACCCACACTGACCATTGTGGGTTTTTTCACATCATAATACTTGAGAACTGAAGCTGTTGAGATAATTTCTTTTACCTTTTTAAATGCAATGTCTTGATTTGGCCCCCATAGCCAAGATATGTTGGAATTCAACAGTTCGTTGAGTAGTTTTGTCACTGCAAAAAGGCCTTGTAGTTACCGACCAAAGTAATTTACCATCACTGGTATACATCTCTGTTCGGTTATATTAGCTAGTGCATTCAACTCTCAGATTGGTTTTACTTTCTCAGGACTAGGACTGGTTCCATCTTTATTTATTGTCTGTCCCAAAAACTCAATTTGGGGTAGGCAGAAACTTCATTTTTCCTTGTTTAGCATCAGTCCATGCTAACTGATTAGGTTTAGGACTTTGCTGAGGGTTTTGTTGTGTCCTACCACTGAAGATCCATATTCCAGAATGTTGCACATGAAAACTACAACTCAATTTGTATTCATTAACAGCTCTACCCTTTTTGGAAAATTTCAGGTGCACCAGTAATCCCAAAAGGTAATCTTTGAAAATCTCCCAAAGGCCATGATAAATGTAATCAATTTAGCCCTTACTTTGACTAAAGGAATTTGCCAGAATCCACTCAAGGCTTGGAGAATACTGTATCTCCTTCAGCTGTGGGGAGGAAGTCATTCAGTGCTGGGAGGATTTATTTTTCTCTCACAACTGCTTCATTAAGTCTTTTAAGATCCACGCAGATTCATATTTTTTTCATTTTGATTTATAGCTGGTACCGTGGGGGCACACCATGCTATTGGCTCCGAGATTTTTTGATTATGCCAATCTGCTCCATTTTCTTTAACTCAGTTTTCACTTAAGGAAGTAATGGAATAGGAATTTTGCATAGTGTATGTACACTATATGATTCAGCATTGTCTCTTAATGTTATTTGCACTGGATCTCCTTTCAAATGTCCAGTATCACCAAATATTCCATTGAGTTCTTCCATCTTTCTCACTAGGCCCATCATGGCTGCCACGTTGTGGCTGAGAAAGCTGTTGGTTTGTAGTCCTTTAATCACATATACTCTGAATGCATAGTTTTTGTCTTTGTAAGCCGTTTCTGTGGTGAATTGGCCCATGCAGCAAAAAATACCTTCAGGGCTAGTCAGAGCTGTGTCACGTGACTTCAGCTCTAGGAGGAGTGAAAGATGATTGTAAGTCCACTCTGAGATGATTGTGACATTAACTCCTAAGTCAATTTTGAAATCAATAGTCTTGCATGAATATTCATTTTCACTCTCCAGGAAGGCTCTATGTCATCACAAGTGATAGATCCCAGAAATAATGGCTCTTTTGATTGTCCACACTATGAATCAACTCCCTGACTACTTTGGTGTGGCAAACAGTTGCAAAATGTCCATATTTCATTCATTTATTACACCATGTGCCTCTGACTGGACATGCATCATGTCTTCAGATAAGATATTTTCCACACCCTTGTCCATGTAGGCTGGGATTTGTCCCTCTTAGCCTGGGAGTTCCCACTCCTTGCCTCAGGAATTTTATGATAATGACGTTTAACATTCAAGTGTCTATTTACAGTTTCTAAGCTAGTTTCAGGTTTTTCAGGATTGTCAAGTTGCTCAATGTTTCACTGTCTCACCAGCTTAGACTGCTTTGCTCTTTGTATAGCTGTGGCTAGGGTTAAATCTCTCTTCAGTTGTATCTACCGTGAAAGGTGTTATCTGTTAACCCAATAACCAGCCTGTCTCTGGTATTTTCATGTTTTGCATTCCCAAAATCACAGTTTTCAGCCAATGTATGCAGTGCTCTTATAAATCACACATTTTCCCTGGTTCTTGAATTCTCTACTGGAAACATGCATTTTCGTAAACCACATTTCTCTGAGGTATAAAGTATGCATCAAATATTGTCAAAAACTCTTTCGTAGTCATCATTGACACTGTCTTCGGTAAAGTCATATGATCTAAAGATATGCTCTGCTTGTTTCCCTATAGCATAAATTAAAGAACATACCTGTATATTTCCAGTTTCTTTGTGGAGTTTGTTTGCAATTCAAAACCTTGAAAAATAATGTTTCTAATCTGTCCATTGTGAAAGTTTGTCAAAGATGAAGTTCTCTTGGGCATTGAAGAATGGCAGGTTGATGAGATCCTGCAACCTTTGTGGCTGTTTTCCTTCTGGTTCTGTTCTTAGTTTACTCCTGACACCACATCATGTACCTATGCACCAGATACGGACTGGTCACAGAGCTTGCTTATATACACCAGTTGTGTTCATCATAAGATCATTTAATACTCTGCCAGGTATGGCTAAGGTTAGCTTTCAATAAGGTCATGGCTGCAGGGCTGGCGCTTCCATTTAAGCGACCTAGGTGGTCGCCTAGGGCACCAGGATTTGAGGAGGCGGCATTTTGCCACCCTCGGCGGCAATTCTGCGGTGGAGGGTCCTTCCACGCTCCGGGTCTCCGGCGGCAATTCTGCGGCGGGTCCTTCACTCGCTCTGGGACCCTCCACCAAAGTGCCCCGAAGACCGGGAGCACGGAAGAACCCCCGCCTAGGGTGCCAAAAACCCTGGCGCCGCTCCTGCGTGGCTGAGCAGTTTAATATAGTTTAGTATTACATTAATAGGGGTCATTTGTAGCACTTTCCTACTTTATTTGGAATACATGAAAAAAAGGCTTCCCCCCTGACATGCAAGAGATGAGTGTAGGTCATGGGGTGGCTGTGAGGCACCCTTACCTGAGCATAATCACTGCTGCAAACCCCTCAGAATCTATAGGTTTAGCTATGTATCAGAGAGGTAGCAGTATTATAGATTTAGCTATACTCTTTGACTCAGATCGCTTGGCTGGAAGCACAGTTGATTGTCTCCATGTGCTCAGGTCAACTTGGCTCCCAGGATCCTGCAAAATGAATTTCTATGACTGACAAGTTATGGGGAAGGAATGAGTTCTGACTGTATGGGTGGCCGGCAGTGTGTTTCAGCTGTTCACTGCAACGGTTGATTATGGTGCTGTTTTCAATATTGGAAGGGGCTCCCAGAATGTGGGATGGCTGCACTTAGCACATGTTTTAAAAATAAATGCATAAATCTACAAAGCTGAATTAGCATCAAATTGCTTTTGGAACTCAAGATTGCATATTTTTACTTTGATACATTTCAATATCTACCACCATATAGTTAACACACTTTATTAACTAATGTCAGTTAGGAAAGGAAGTTCTGGGATGGGGAGGAGGAAGAAGAACAGGGCATCATCACAGAATCATAGAAATGAAAGGGACTTCAAGAGGTCATCTAGTTCAGTCCCCTGCACTCCTGGCAGGATTAAGTATTATCTAGACCAATCCTGACAGGTGTTGTCTAACTTCTTAAAAATCACCAATGATGGAGATTCCATCACCTCCCTAGGCAATTTATTCCAGTGCTTAACTACCCTGACAGTTAGGAAGTTTTTCCTAATGTCCAATCTAAATCCCCCTTGCTGCGGTCTAAGCCCATTGCTTCTTTGTCCATGTGAGGACAAGATGATTTAGGATTGGGCCCAAAGTTCTAGGGGATGTCCATAATTTGTATTTTATAAAGAGAAATTAATAAAAGAAATTTTTAAAAAGCCACTATCTAATCTGTCTCTGACTGTGTCTTCACTGCCAAAAAGGTGTGTTAGTACAGAGAGAAGACTAACACAAGTTAAGTACCTCACTGCAAAATCCTAGTGGAGGCAAAGCTCAGGGAGTTTTTACCATGACATAGGTGGGCAAGATCAGCAGTAAACCTCCATCCTGGTTTGACCTCACTTATTTACCTTGTACATTAGTTATTCTGCTGCTTTTAAAAAAAGTCCTTTTTTTGCAGTGAAAACATAGTCTGTGCTCACCAGAGAGGGAGACTGGGTATATTTAGCTGAAGGGTATGACAAGCTAGAAAGCAGCAATAGTACAGAGCAATAGTGCAACACTGTATTTATTTTAAAGAAATTAAAATCGCCTGGGCTTTTTACATACCAACCTAGGAGTAAGGAGGCTAAGGGAAACTCCCATTATAGTCAGGAGACAATAGTCATGTAGTCTTCCTCCCATACAGGCAGGAGTGAAAGTAAGCTGAAAGTGGCTGCCAGTACCAGCCCGTAGCAGCCGTCACTGCCCCTTTTGTGCCCGACATCGGTGGCCATGCTGGATCCCTACTGGCACCATGGCAGTGCTTTGAGCAGGGTCCTTAAAGCCCTGCCATCGCAAAGGATCCTGCTTAAAGTGCTGTTCTGGCAGCACTTTAATGTTGTTGCCCCTTTTGCCTCACCCCCCCCCCCGCCCCACTGGGCCACTGACAGGGGTTAGGAGGGAGCAAAAGGAGCAGGTTCCAGAGGCTGGCGTGGGCTAGGTAGCGTAGATGGGCTGGCTGGGGGATGCTAACTCCCAGCCCCGCCCCTTCCACCCGAGGCCCTGCCCCTTTCGGGGGCTGGAGCCGGCCTCCATACCAGTAAGTGTTGAGTGTTAACTTTCACTCCTGCATATAGGGCTCCTGATCAAAGATTCCTTTGTGTAAATGCTAATAAACCACCCCCATATGCATTAATGGACTCTAACACATAGTTATGAGAAGGGTAAATCTGGAGAGATTAAGAAAGTTGTTTCCTTCTTTTAATTCTGTTTTCTTTCTTTTTTTAATTAATCTAATTGTTATTAAGATTACTGGAAAGTATACAATTACACACACTGTCCCCAAAGAATACAAATCACCATTAGTGCCAAGGAGAGATGCTGAAGGGGAAAACTTTCTTCTCACAAAAACTACCCTTCTTGGTCTGTCAAGGGTTATGCCATAGAAAAGAAAGTTGACAGATAAATTAATTTTTTAGTAAAAATTCTATCTGAAACTATTAACAAATTCAGGATGAATATGACAAATAGTTTCAGATGAAACACTTAGAAAAAAGTTCGTTGTAGTTGATCAAAATGTTCTCATTAATTTGAAACGAAAAAAAACCTTAAGCTTTTCTATTCAATGAAAATTTTTGGAAAAAAATGGTTTATATTCAAATCAAACAAAAAATTGTTATTATTTATTTTATTTTTCAGTTTGGCCCCCCAAGCCCTTCAAAAATCCATTTGCTCAGCTCATGTATGGACAGAGGGGTCCTCTCGCAGTAAGAAGTGTTGCCATTTGGCTGCAGCAAGTGAACTCAAGTGAACAGGCTAAAAGACCAAGCAGGAAATGAGAGTTATTGGTCAGTAGTTTATTAGGTATTTGCTTTGCACAACACTTGCACTTTCAGCAATTAGAGCTAAAATTAGATCTGAAATGTAGAACATGAGTTAATCAGAATTTCCTAATCTAAAGCACCCTCACAGAGGGACTAAAGCATCTGGGAATAGAATGAAAGTTATACTTTGTTGCAACTAAGGCGACCAGACAGCAAGTGTGAAAAATTGGGATGGGCATGGGGGTAATAGGAGCCTATATAAGAAAAAGACTCAAAAATCAGGATTGTCCCTATAAAATCGGGACACCTGGTCACCCTAGTTGCAACTATCATTGTAGCTGCTCCTGTGTGAAGAGAGAGAGTAGCATGAGAGCTGTCTGGAAACAGGTTGGACTGGCAGCTTTGATTCTATGACCCACCTTGGAACCCTTTTTTCATTGGTTAAATAAATGTTAAGCATAGTTTAAAAAAAAATCCAAGAGAATGTATTCACATTTCTAGTACTGCATACAGCAGTGTTAAGCATAGTCTCTCCAAATAATCTGTTGATTTCTAAGTCTCCTTTAGGTGCAAATGCCATTATTTTAGGATAACTAGACATTTCTGGGGTCTGAGAGACAGAAAAAACAGTTTTGTTTGCCCCAAAATAAAAGGTGGTTTTTTTATTTTTGCATTTTGTAAAAACTGATAATTGAATATCATTTATTTAGTTCATTTTTATGATTTGTTATGGTTCTAGCATGTGAGATCTGGATGCATATTTAAAAGGTGAAATAAACAGTAAAAGATTTACTTGAACAACTGTTAGGGGCTTCATTCAAGAACTGGGTATTGTACTGTGCGTCTGTGTACACCTCCTCACTCTACCATTCATGCATAAAATGTTATAACATGTACAGAGAATACCTAGGTGAGGTAGCTCAGGCATTCTCAGCCTTGCATTTCTTTCCAAGAAGTTCCTTATGCTTGTCACAACTGCAATAATTGCAAGGCAAAATAATCAGTTTTTCTTTCAATTTTCTATAAATATGCACCATCTCTCCACATGAGTAAACTGTTGCAACAGCTGTATTTATGCAGCATAAGGAACTACATATAAAGAAAATGGGACCCCTAAAAATGGTGTTTGTTCACCCTGCAGTATTCCAGTTCTTCTCAAGATCACATATAACCTACTTAAAAAGCTTAGAAAATTTATATTTTCTTTTCAGAAGTGTAAAAAAATACTTGAAAGTACATATATGGACTGACCACAGATTTATTGCCATTGACTTTTTGAATGAGGCTGCTAATGCAAGTTTATGAGAACAGCTGGTACATTTACTGGCAGCTTTATAAGCACACCTCAAGAACTGCTCCACGTCTGTAAAAAGTATGGTATCAAACAAACTGTACTGGACATGTGGGGCTATTGATGGGCAAGGCTCTATAAACCTAGCCATAACTATTGCAGCTGTGACCATAAAACTTTTTAGAAAAGCAAAAAAATCAGACACAAAAACATTTAATGAATTTCAAATGAAAAACCCGGATTGCTGAGTGGAGCCATGTAATGATTTGGGGGAGTACTTTACAGGTCTAAATTAAACAACGAGAAAAGTTTAGCAGTCATTATATTTTGTTGTTTCCTCTAATCAGCCTCAGTTAAAATTTCCTACCTACAATTAGCTTTCTTGCTGCTTTTAAAATCACCTTTCAGAGTGCAGGCTGCCACTAGCGTCCAACAAAACAACGGGAGTTCTTTAACAGCGCTGCCAGGAGGGTGCTAATTGCAGCATTTTGTCACACAGGCAGACCTTGTGTACTTGGATTAACCAGAGAAAATTGAGCAGTTCGCCTCATGTGTAATAAAGGTCCATTTCAAATTTGTTCTTTTCCTCCAGCCTCCCTTAATGAAAGTTGATGTCCTCACAAATTAATTGGTTTTATTTATTTTGACGTGAACACCAGCAGTTGTTAGCTGAATTTAGAAGACTGACCTCAGTATTTTACTGACTGAATTTTTACATGAGTCAGTGAATGGGAACTTGTTTATTGAAACAGTAATGTACATGTACCTATATGTATTCAGTGTGCAGTGCTATCTCTTCAAGCTCTCTGAGGAGCAAATATACTGAGTCTCCAAATGAGAAACTATGGTGCTGAAGGCATTTCTTACAGACCCTGAAACCTGTCTAGGGGTGACAGGGAGGAGAGAAAGTCTTCGCCTATGAAGTATCCAAAATTATACCCAGGTGAATTAGCTTTTAGGAAGGCTTCAGATGAATTTGACCTTGTATGCTAGGAATCCATGATCCTTCATAGATTTGAGAAACTTCACTCACATGGGTGGGTATTCACCCACAAAAGCTCATGCTCCAATACATCTGTTAATCTATAAGGTGCCACAGGACTCTTTGCTGCTTTCACTCACATGATTATTACTCCAGCTTTTCTTAATGCCACTGTCCCTTGGCATCTTCTACTCCTCTGTCTCAGCTAACATTAGAATTCTCTTTTTTCCACACACATGTGCACAATGGGCCAGATCCTCAGCTGGTGTAAATTGATATGGCTTCATTGGTCCAAGGGAACTGTGCTGACTTACATCAGCTGTGGATCTGGCCTTGTAGTATACAAATATAAAGATATTTCATTGGGAATAAATATTACTGGTAAAAGCATTCTTCTGCCTCTAAGTGCTACAGTCTGGGGGAGGAGGGGTGTCTATGCATCTGCTTCAAACTAAAGATCCAAATTTCAAATGTTCATCTCATGCTTTCAAAGCATGAGCTGTAGAGAAGAGGCAGTTTAGCCTAGGCTTGAAAAGGCTACATCATGTAGCGCTTCTGCCCAGTTTTTTCAGAAGCTGTCATGCCTAGTCCATTCTAGTTAGCATTTAAAATTTGGATTACATTTTCTTCTGCCCCTGCTGATAGCCTATCCCAGAGTCCTATGCTGTATTAGTGGTGATAATCCTTGCCTTTTTGGCTGAAGTCCATGACAGTGGAAACCCCGCCAATCCCATATCTCACATAGTTTCTCTCTAACACAGCCTAGTCACGGACAACTATTCTGTTGCTTTCCTACACAGGAGTAACAACCCTGACTGATTTTAAATGCAGAAACTCGGTCTGCTAATATGCACAGGTGAGATGAAAATTTCAAACATCCACTAATGCCTTTCTTTGAGCTCATTACTCCCAACTGACTTCTTGCTCCATCTAAAAATATTGGTGGAGCTCTGTTCACTCAGATGGCCTTGAATTTAATAATAATTTGGATATGGTTCTGTTCCTGTCCGTTAGCTGTATTGACAATTATAGATGCTCCCTTGATGCTTTCTGGAACAAGCTCTGAACTTTTTATTGGCAGTGTCTTGAGAAGCTATATTGGTTAATTAAAGTGAAGTTTGAAATCGACGTGCAAGTGCTCTTGCTTAGTTTTTCCTTCCTGACAGCCTAACTTGGCAATGTTTGCACTGTGTTATACTAAGTGCATTATTATTAGGGATTATGTTATCACTTTTGAGGACTGATATCTACTCTTCTCTAGTTGTAGTCCTACTTTTCTCCTCTGGGTACTGTTTCCTCTCTGTGTTCGTAGTGATTTAGGTATGAAGGCCTCAGGGAAATAATCATTGAGAGGAATTTAACTAGCTCTAGGTTTGAATTTTTTATTCATTGTTGTTGCTATATTTAATTGTGGATCCAGAGAAATCTTCTCTCTGCATTCCTGCTAGGTCAGACACTTCAATGGTGATACATATTCTGGCAGGAATTTAACCAATTAAAGGCATTATGCTGACCATACCAGTCTGAGATGCACAGTGGGAGTAATCTAGTAGCAGCGCAGTGGAGGGTTCCTGATTAGCAATAGCTAAGGGGACTAGCAATGACTCAGAGCCCCTTTTTGCCCCCTGCCCCCAAGGGGCAAGGTCATAAATGCAGCTCCAAAAATGAGCAATGTCTCAGCTGCTGATGATAGTATGCAGTGATCAGGAGCCTGATCATATCTCAAAACCAGTTGACCACATACTCTTAGAGTCAGGAAGTACTAGTGTAATGTTGACAGATCCTGGTCATCAGTGGGCGGAATCGAACCTGTGACCTCTGGAGCTTAGTGCATGAGCCTATACAGCATGGGCTAAAAGCCAAGGGGCTCCTTTTTTTTTTGTCTTATTCTCTCTCTCTCCTTCCCTCACCGCCCCTCCCCCCCACTACTAGGTGGGACAGAACAGCACACCCAGGAGGTGTGCGGGTTATACTAGCAGGCCTCACACCAGTTCTCTGGGAAACCCATGGTCCATATCTTTGCGCTGCTTCTGTGAAGCTGACAAATGGAGGAGTGGAATCTTCCTCTTTCCTCCACCCTCAATACATTCAAACAAGACAGGCCAGAATTCTATGCTCAATGTCACTTGCTGGAAGGGCAAGCCAATTTGGCATGTTCCATATCAATACAGTCAAGTCCATGGTCAATAGTAGATTGTGCTCTTTGCAAATTAAATGAAAAATGTGTATGTTGTTTGTCTGCAGTCACTAAATTAGCCTTTTTGCCAAACCACCAGAACAATCTTTTTTCTAATGCAAACTTGTTTCTGATTTTACCAGGGCAATTTTTGAAGCTCATTTTTCTAAGATTATCGAGACCAAGAAGTTTCTGTTTTCTGTAGTGGTTCTTCCTTCCTTCCAATCTGGAATTCTATTATGTCACAATCTTAAATTTTTCCATTTTTTCTTCCATTTTGAAAAAATTACTAAATTAAATATGTATTTACCAGTAGGGAAATTAGTGCTCATTAGACAGTGGGGACCTAGTTCAATGCTCATGTCATGCCATTCACTTCCAAGAATTTGTGCCCGCTTACATTGTAAGAGCTAAATTTGAATTTAAATCTGCATTTGCATTTCCTTGAGGTTATTATTTTTCAGAATTTTAGCATTATTTTTAAATCAGTGTCAACCAAGTGAATGAATCAGTGCTGAATTATTATTCATGGTAAAAATTATGATTAGTTTACAAAATAAAATGATTATTTACTTAAAGTTGCTAGATGCTTCATAGGAACTTATAACTTAATTTCCTTAAGGGGAGGTGGGAGGGTAAATATTAGGTAGGGACTGTGATAGGAAGGACGCAGTAGTATCAGTAAATTAGCATAGTTAGTCAGCAAAGCCTAGTTCCAAGTATGGTAAAATAAAGGATATATTATGCACAAAACACTATGTTTAAAGAACACAATGGCTGTGAACTCAAGCACTACAAAGTTAGGAAATGCAAGAATTAAGGCTGCCTATGTAAAGTCCCCTTTGTATTTCTTCCCACTCCAAGCCCTAATTACACTGAGTATGCCTCAGCTATTACCAAGAATCTGCACCAATATCTCTTTCCAATTTATGCCTGTTAAACTCATTCATCCTACAAGTCACATGCACAGTATATACATAGTACTGTATAAAACCAGTTGCACGTTTGATTGTCCTAGAACTTGTACAATAGGTAAATACTTCCACAAAATAACATACATTGCTATCTATGCTATTATAAAGTGGATTACCATTCTAGACACAAATACTACTGTCTAACTCTATGATTGATATGCCCATATCAATCAAGGACAGTAGATGTGTAATCTAATTGTTTTCCTAATTTGTTTTTTATAAAATCTGTTACATAATAGCAGCAAGCCCAGTCTATGCTATCAATTGCTAAAGGATTACTGGATTTATTGCTCTTCTTGGGTGGTTAAAGTCAGTCACTCAGCCAAATGTCTTTATAACTACACATAGAGAGGGCAATATTTTTACAGGATATGCAAGAGATAATTCCAAGGGAAAATGGCCTCCTACCACTTCATAAATATTGAGGCAAAGTCAAGACTTTATTGCTAAAGGAAACTGATCCTGAGATAATGTTCTGCTGCGGTGCCTGAAGATCACAGACTACTCTATTACAATGGCTGTGGGTAAGTCAGAGTTCGTTATTGTGGGCTTGGACCTACAGACAGCAAGCACCGCACAGCAAGAGAGTACTGCACATATAAGCTAAATGTAAAATACAATGCTGGGAAGACAGATGAACTGAATCCTGCTTTAATGAGAACTCTGCTGTGTGGCTGCTGTGTTACTCCTGTGTAGTAGGAGGAAGAAGGTCAAGGAAAGGAAGGCATAGGTAAGGTTGTGTCTACATTATGATGAAAAACCCATGGCACTGAGTCTCAGAACCCAGGTCAATTGACCTGGGTTGCAGAGCTAAAAATAGCAGTGTACAGTTTGAGGCTCAGGCTGTAGACTATATTTGGAAATCCACCCCCCTTGCTGGGTTTCAGAACCTGGGTCTGAGCCTGGGCCTGAATATCTACACTACAATTTTTAGCTTCATAGCTTGATCCCTGTGAGCCTGAGACAACTGACCAAGCCAGCCATGGCTGTGCTGCTGGTCTTTTTGCAATGTAAACATACTCTAAGTGGCTGATGTACATGCTGTAGGTCTCATTAACACCATGTATGAACACGTGGCCCTCATTGAAGTGATGGGGGTTTTGCCATTTACTTCAGTGGGTCTAGGATTTCACCACATGTGCTCAGATTCTCTGCACTCACTTTTTTTACCGTGTATTCCTGAGAATTAGGCAGTGGATCTCTGGGAGTGCAGAGGGCTGTTTATAGTACTTATATTTATTGTATCCATCCATAGTCTCCACGCACAGTGTGCTAAAGTCAGCACCCTCACAAAATGTACTGCATAAATATTGCAGGATCCAGACATGTTTGTATTGATGTACTATATCCATTCTAGCCAATTTGAAACCAGCTTATTTTAGAAGTGCATCTTTAAATAACATACTTTAATTTTATTAGGCATTGGAATATAAATTGCCAACTAGATCAGACCCAAGGTCCATCTAGTCCAGTAACCTATCTCAACCAGAAGCTTAAGAGGAAGGTGTGAGAACCCCACAGTAGGAGGATGTGGCATAACCTGCTCCCTAAAATAGGTTTCATCCTGGTCTCTAATAGTTAGAGATTGGTTTAAGCCCTGAAACATGAGGTTTAATGGATGGATGGTGTCTGATCGACTGTTATTATTTATTTAACAGTGTCAGCAGTTAACTTTCTGGAAAAGTGATTAGGAAAGTTAGGCCCTGATCCTGCAAACACTAATGAATCTGCTTAATTTTATACACTGTGAGTAATCCCACGCCTCCAGGTAGATTTCCTGAGAGATAATGGCCCATAGCTTTTAGCTATTGTTAGTATTTTTAGCAGCATATGTAAAGAATCTGCTTGCATGGACCCTTATGGAAAAACTAGCAGTACACTTAGGCTATGCCTACACTGCAAGCTAAGGGTGCGATTCCCCTGCTCGTGTACCCATACTAGCAGTAATTCAATGAGCTAGCATGAGTATAAATAGCAATGTAGTTTTTGTAGCCTGGGCAGTGATGGGAGGCACAGTTGAGCCATGCTGATTACAAACCTGCCTGAAGACAGTGAGTCCATATTCAGCATGGCTCAACCTTGTCTCCACTACTGTTCCCCATGCTACTGTGGCTACACCACTACTTATACTTGTGTCAGCTCTCAGTGAGCTACCATGAGTATGTGTACACGAGCAGGGGAATCACACCTCTAGCTTGTAGTGTAGACATAGTCTTAGTATGCTCTTTAAGAACTTTGTAGTATATAATGTGATGCATTTGTTTTGTAAAAGTTCTGGAGGAAGGATGAGAGTATATCCCTGGGTATGATTTTTTTGGGGAAAGCTTTTCGGGAGTTTTTCCATTTTTATTATCAGCGGGCTGAGGTAAATGGTTATCTGCAGTTGATCATTTAAGGCAACTGGCTGGCAGAGTTAATATCTCTGACTTCAGTGTATGCTGCTGGATGCTTGTAATTCTAATTATTGTCAGGACATTCAGAGTTTTAGTATGGGCATACTTTTTAATGTTGAATATAAATAATATTATAAATATGGAGCAACCTATGGTTTATGCATTTATAAAGCTCTGCTCAATGCATTCTGCTGCTTTTACAGCATATCAAATTAACATATACAACACATACAACTATAAAGTCAACTAAAAATAATTAGAGGAGATGCAGACAAATCTTGCCATCAGTCACATGACTACTGTTCCCTGTGAACCCAGTGGCATTTGTAGCCATGCAAATGAGAACAGAATTTGGTCCATAGTTTTCCACTTAATTTTAAAACTCCAAATGCTGCACCTATATGATGAGGCAAGCAGTTCCTCCAGGTGGGGGCTAAGTGGCTCTCATGCCCTGCTATGCCCTCTCCATGACATTTTTTAGGGTCTGGCTGCAACTGTGCATAAAAATGTTGTGTGCTTCAGCACAGTACTATTTTGAACGAGTTCATGGGGAGTGGTAGAAACTGCCAGCTCTACTTTACATAACAGTCTATGTCTGGGGTTTCCAGTATCCTTAACACAGTTTTTGGAGCAGGTTCAGATTGATCTTGTAATGTATACTACATTAGGGTTTAAAAGATTGTTTTGTCAGGTTTAGGTGATTAATTATCTTACTGGGAGAACTCCAGCAGGTACAGTAATACCAGACAGGTGTTTATTAATATTACAACCATATTTCCTCCTAGCGTTTGATCCTGCCAGCCCCTGACATTACCCCATTAACAGAGACAATTGTCAGCTGACACCTGTATTTGCCACAGGAATAATCTTGAATCTCATTGTGGCAGGGCCCTGCAGGAGAAACCCTAATCAGCTCCGGCCACTCCAGCCCCAATCAGGGGAAATGGGTTGGGGCTGGGCATCTAGCTAGTACTGGCCTGGAAACTGGCCACACCTTCCAGCCTCATTAACAGAAGCTAAAAGCCTGGGTGGAAGGGGGAGAGTAGGCTTAGGAGGAGCCATGTGCTTACTACCCCGTGCTTGGTAAAACCTGTAAATAGTTGGAGGTGGTGACTGGACACAGGAATAAAGAGCATGGGTATTGCACAAGCTTGAAGTGGTCCTGGCTCATAGGGGAGCTGGGCCAGGAGGCTAAACCTAGTGGGGTATAGTGAGCACCCTGTTATACTAATCCTCACCCCCATAGGTGCTAAAACAGAAACGCTGAAGTACATTTTATAAGAGTGCATATCTTAGGCTATGTGAAAACTCACAATGGTTTTATGCATTCTGTGGCACACAGTGACAGGTAGTGTGAAATACCTGTGCCTGGCAGAAATTAAAGAGGACATTATTAAGGAAAGTGTGACTTCAAACTGCTATGGCAAGTCCTGGAAAGGGTTAAAGCCCTGAGAGGCTGGCTTGAATCTCTATGTGGGAAATGACAGAAGCTGAGGTGTGGAGCCTTTTTAATGTGGTGTATAAGAACTAAATGACGGAGAGAGAGAGAGAATAAGATGATTAGAAATTGGAGGGGTTGTGTGTGCATGGGGGGGAGCAGTGTAGTTGTTTGCACCTGAATCTGCAAAGCTAGATGTAAGTGATTGATTTTACACACATCATCTAAACCTCATTAAAATCAATAGAATGATTGACTTCAATAGGCTTGTGCTTAGGCCCAGGAATAATTCTAATAACTTTAATGGCACTATTCACAAAGTTAAATGCATGTATCTCTTTTGCAGAATCTGGATGCAAATGACTACACTTCCCCTCACCCCATATCTATTACTTACTTATTTAGATGCCCCTTAAAAGATCTTTTTTTATTGCAAGAGGAGAATTACCTTAAAAGAAAATTTGGCTGCTGATGTACATTCAAAAGCAGCTCTTTTCAAACTGACTCTTAAGTTTTTTGTTTTTGAACTAAGTTACAAATTTAAAATGTAATTCTTAATCTGTGTAAGATATATTAAACATATGGAACAACAAAGAATTTGTATTCATACCTTTCTTTCTGTCTATCAAGAGTACCGAAAGGTGCTTACAGCACATTTATTTCAGTAATGAACTTGAATTTGGAGTAAGGCCTCACTGTGATTAATGGCTTGAGAGATGGTTTGGCAGTGTAAAAGAATCTATAGAAATAGTTATGTTGTTCACTATTGTATATAACTTTATCAAATTTAAGAATCATTTCCAGTAAAGGGAAAAAAAGGAGAGCATCAGTCTGCTTTATGTTTAGGGAAAAAATAGGTTAACTCATAATGCAACAATTTAATGAAACTCACCAATGGTTGAAAGGCTGAGGAAAAGTCGTCATTCTTTAAGAGAATAAACAAAAGCCGGGGGACTGCCTGTCTTGGGGCATCGGTAATGGACTTTGGAACCTCTCATCTCCATGTTACCAGTTCCAATCCTGCTGAGGCTTGTGGTAACTGAATGTTGTCACCATATGATGATTATCTGGTGTGCAATGTTAAATGAGTTTAAGCAGCTCCAGTTCCTAATGAATCCTTGTGCATGTTACCAAATTAAGAGGTGCTACTCACAATCTTTGAAAAGGCCAAGAACTGAAGGCCTGACTCACCAACTATTGAAGTCAATAGAAGTCTTTCTCTTCTCTTCAGTGGGCTTTAGATCAGACTACAAAATGGCTGGGATAACAAGCCACCTTCTGATCCCCTGGCTGGTCAGGCAATGTGGTGAAGCTTGCATCACCACTGCCAGTGTTTTCCCACCCTGGAAATAAAGAGAGGAGGAGATTCATCTTCTGGGTAGCCACTCTGGAATTTCTCACCAGCCCACTAAGAATCCAAGTTACTAAGAATTTGTAGCTGGTGTAAAATTTAAGGAAAGAGATTGATACAAATTTCTTAGCACCTTAATCAAGTCACCTGTTGCCTACGGTCATTCTACAATTGTACAAACATATGTAATCAAACAATTATAAAATATAAAACTACCTTCTTCTCTTAAGTAGCTTGAAGGACACTCCCCAGAGAAGACCAATCTCTTATTTGACATACATTGTCAAGGTGATGTTCTTATCTTTTGGAACCCTTGAATCTGTGATGGGAAATCACACTTGGGAGCTACAACAACATATTAGATTACAATTTATTAGTAAATTTGGAGTTGGTATATTCCTATACTTCTGGCATTTAAATCATATCTGTGATACTGTACATATAGGATTAACAGCAGGAAGAATAATGGCAATAATCTTTTATTTGGTCTAAATAAATGGAGGGAGGGATAGCTCAGGGGTTTGAGTGTTGGCCTACTAAACCCAGGGTTGTGAGTTCAATCTCTGAGGGGGCCATTAAGGGAACTGGAGTAAAAATCTGGGGATTGGTCCTGCTTGGAGCAGGGGGTTGGACTAGATGACCTCCTGAGGTCCCTTCCAACCCTAATAGTCTATGATTCTAATTCCTTGTTAGGCCTGGTCTCAGAAATAAAGTCTAGATCATATAGTTGATTTGCCTTCATAACTGCTACAATTGAAATGTTGACACTTTACTAATATATTTTTCTTGTAAATCTCACACAAATTGACTCCATTAAAGTATCAGAAAATTGTCTTAAGCATTTTCAGTAACATAGAAAACTTGCAAGAGACCTTTTATAAACAAGGAAAGAAATTAGCCATAAGTTTTAAACCTGGGACCTGTGTGGGATCATTTTTTTCCTGACATTGCTTCTAAAGTTGTTCATTTATCACAGACTAGGTATAACTAAGATTCATTTTAAAGGGGAAAAAAAAGCTATATGTACATACATAAATAATTTCACATGCCAAAAAAACGCCAGGGAAATTATTACTTCCAGTGCTAGGGTTGAAACAGTGCCAACTCCAAAGTTTTGTAAATTGGGGCCTAAGTGTGAAATCCTTCCAGCTGTTAAAAGTATCCCATATCTAATTATATTCACAGTTTTTCAGAATACTCCTTCAGTTTGGAGAATCCTGAAAGTACATACTGTATGGCTGGAAACTAGGACCACATGCATTCTCTGAAAGCTTACAAAACATAAAGAAAGCAAATAGACAAAATAGACAAGCCACATATTTGCATGATTTTGTAAATGTTTTCTTTGTTTTTACAACATTTCTTTATAAACCTGATTTACTGTAATATACCTACCCCATCATTCCAGAGGCCATGAACAACTATATGTAAGGAAGTGTCCATTACATTTTTCTTAAGGATCTGTTATTACAGGAGGCTGAAACAACAGCTGCAACTATAACAATGTACCCCTAAAAGGGGGGAATGCTCGCTTGTAATTATTGCTCCAGCCTTAGCCAAGCAATTGGAAAAGCCCTTCGTTATTGTCAGAAAGTTAGGAAGTTGCACATTATAGAGAATAGCATAACACCGATGGATTTGGGAATTCACTTCTCTTCAGTTTTTAGTAATTTTAAAATTTCTAATTTTACTTTAGCATCCGCATTTTCCAACAACAATACTTTGCCATTAGATTTCACGGATTATCATTAATGGGCTAAATTCTTAGGTCCTTAATTCAGATATTTTCTTGACTGAGAGTTTGATTAAGTCAGCATTGAGTAAAAACTGACTAGGAACTTCAGGATTCAGCCTATTATCTTGAGACTAGCAATAGCCCAGCAGTAGTGGGCAACACTCCCCTCACAAATACTGGATGGCATGCTTTCCTTCAACATGCTCCTCCACCTGAACTGAAATTGAGCATCTGGGAATATGTAAAACAATCTGGCTTTTCTTGCATGCCCAAAAGTTCCATGAAGCTAATAAGAGTTTTGGGTGAGTGAGGAAGGATGGTTGAGTGATTAGAGTGCTAGCCTAGAACTGAGGTTCAATTCCCTTCTCTGACACAGAATTCTTCTGTGATGTTAGGCAAATCAATTAGTTTCTCTATGCCTGAGCTTCCTATCTGGAACATGGGGATAACAGCACTTTCCTACCACATGGGGTGTTGTGAGGATAAACACATTAAAGAATGTGAAATGCTCAGGCATTATGGTGATTGGGGGGACCATTAAATACTGACAAAAAATAGATAGATAGTTCAGGGCCATTGAATTTGAGTGCCTTGTCTTGGAAGGATTCATTGTTTTAAGGCAGGCGGTATCTGAAAGCATGTGGTGAGATGACACTGTCAAAACAAAATCCCAACAAAATCTAATGCAGCCACCCAGCAGCACCTGCTTCTGCTGGAGCAAGTGACAGTCTGCCTATTCCCTCAAAAGAACATCTTATTCAACTGCCATTTTTTAAGCTTCTTTCTCAAACCACAACCACCATATCATATTTATCTGCACCTAACCAGCTTTTTTGTTTGTTTTTTTGAGATGTACATTTGGATTGATGTTATTCCTCATAAAAATCATCATTTACTGACCAAAATCTAAACAGCATTTGTACAGATCAATATACTTTTAATGGGTTTGGACAGAGCTAGCTTCAGGTTCTTAAATCATTAAGGCCTTATTGTAGTCTCCCTTGCAAAAATTCACAGAGGAAGACAAAGGACAAAGGAACAGCCATCCTTAATATTGTGGTATTCATTGCTAATGCTGACCTTGGTAAGCCAAATTAGATATAATGGGTACCTGAGGGACTGTATTAGCATTAATAGTAGGAGAATGGGCCCTCTGGAGGGATATATGCAGGTGTATACCAGCACTTTTAAATTTTGACTTTATCAAAAACAAATATACAAATTCAGTTTTAAAAAGACTTCAGACCATGGGACCAGCCATGGGTACTAGGATGGCTCCCCAAGATGCCAACATGGAACACTTTGAAAAAGAATTTTTGGACAAATGCACCACAAAACCAATGATATGCCTGAGATACATCAATGATATTTTCATTGCCTTAACAGATGGCTTAACCTCCCTCTTAGATTTCCACCACACCTTAAACAACCACCACCCATCCATTAAATGCTCTCTGGAACACTCCAACACTAGCATCAACTTCCTGGACACCACAATCACCTTTAGCAATGGAACCCTACGGACAGCCATATACAAGAAACCCACAGATCACCACACCTACCTCAACAGATCCAGTAACCACCGCAAACGCACCAAGAAATCTCTTTTCTACAGCCAGGCACTCAGATACCACAGAATATGCTCCAAGGAGAAAGTCTGGGATATACACTTTAACACACTTAAAACTGCCTTCACCAACAAGGACAATGCACCAGAGAGGTAGATAGTATCATGGAACAGACCACTCAAATACCCTGAGAGAACCTACTTCAATACAGAAATAAAACTCTAATTGTCACCTATCACCCCACACTGGAACCCATATGAAGTATCATCAAACAGCTACCCCATCCTGAAATAAATCTTTCCTCAACCCCCACTCCTGGGCTTCAAACAACCCCCCAGCCTCTCTAAGCTCATCATCAGAAGTCCACAGACCAGGACACACCAACTCAAAATAGCACCAGACCCTGCCAGAACAAGATGCAAAACCTACAGATGTATCACCACTGCTACAATGATCAACATCCCCAACAACACATCTTTCATGAGCCAGGGGTTCTACACATGCCTATCACAACATGTGGCACATCTCATCTGGTGCATTAAATGCCCCCAAAACAACTATGTGGATGAAACCAGACAATCACTATGCTCTCAAATGAACTCACCCAGAAAAATGATTGAAGACAAAAACACCCTATCATCTGTGAAGTATCAGAGAGTAGCCGTGTTAGTCTGGATCTGTAAAAGCAGCAAAGAATCCTGTGGCACCTTATAGACTAACAGACGTTTTGGAGCATGAGCTTTCGTGAGTGAATACCCACTTCCTCAGATGCGTTCACCCACGAAAGCTCATGCTCCAAAACGTCTGTTAGTCTATAAGGTGCCACAGGATTCTTTGCTGCTTTTATCATCTGTGAGTGAACACTCTTCACAAAGCGATTGCTCTATATCTGACCTATCAGTCCCCATCTTCAAAGGAAACCTGCACAACACTTAAAAAAAATGAGCCTAGGAGCTTGAATTCATTACTCTGCTAGACACCAAAAATCATGGACTGAACAGACACTAGATTTATGGAAGAGCAGCAAAGAATCCTGTGGCACCTTATAGACTAACAGACGTTTTGGAGCATGAGCTTTCGTGGGTGAATACCCACTTCTTCAGATGCATGTCAGATTTATGGCTTATTACAACAATCTGTAACCCACTAACCCCTCTTTTTGTCCTATGACTACAGAGGTATTAAGGGGCCACTCTACCTTGAATGGTCCCTTAGAATATGTGCTAACTACATATGCTAAATAATTTGTTCTATCTTGCATTTTGCTGTGATGCTTGCGAGTTCCTTTCTCAGGGTATGTCTACACTACAGGATTATTCCAATTTTAAATAAACCGGTTTCGTAAAACAGACTGTATAAAGTCGAGTGCACGTGGCCACACAAAGCACAATAATTCGGCGGTGTGCATCCATGTACCGAGGCTAGCGTCGCTTTCTGGAGCATTGCACTCTGGGTAGCTATCCTGTAGCTATCCCATAGTTCCCGCAGTCTCCTCCGCCCACTGGAACTCTGGGTTGAAATCCCAATGCATGATGGTGCAGAAACAGTGTCTCGGGTGATTCTGGGTAAATGTTGTCACTCATTCCTTCCTCCGTGAAAGCAACGGCAGACAATCATTTTGCACCCTTTTTCCCTGGATTGCCCTGGCAGATGCCATAGCATGGCAACCATGGAGCCCGTTTTGCCTTTTGTCACTGTCACCGTATGTGTACTGGATGCAGCTGAGAGAGGCAGTACTGCAGTGCTACCCAGCAGCATTCATTTTCCATTGCAAGGTAGCAGAGATGGTTACCAGTCATTCTGTACTGTCTGCTGTGCCATTGTAAATTGGCAATGAGATGACGGTTATCAGTCGTTCTGTACCGTCTGCTGCTGTCATGAGTGCTCCTGGCTGGCCTTCGCTGAGGTCGGCCGGGGGCACAAAGACAAAAATGGGAATGACTCCCCAAGTCAATCTCTCCTTTATGGTTTATCTAAAAATAGAGTCAGTCCTGCCTAGAATATGGGGCAAGTGTACTAGAGAACCAGTGTATCAGAGAACCAGAGAGCATAGCTGCTCCGTGTCAGATCCCGCAGAAATGATGAGCTACATGCCATTCTAGGGGGTGCCCCTGCAACAACCCCACCCATTGCTTCAATCCTCCCCCAACCTTCCTGGGCTACCGTGGCAGTGTCCCCCCATTTGAGTGATGAAGTAATAAAGAATGCAGGAATAAGAAACACTGAGTTTTTAGAGAGATAAAATGAGGGGGAGGCAGCCTCCAGCTGCTATGATAGTCCAGGCAGGACATTAAACGGGGGACGGGGAGCGGAGCCCAGCATCCCATTGCTATGATAGTCCAGGCAGTACAGAATCTTTTTTTTTAGACATGAAAGTCGGGGGAGGCTGGTG
Organism: Gopherus evgoodei; assembly: GCF_007399415.2. Lineage (NCBI taxonomy): Eukaryota > Metazoa > Chordata > Testudines > Testudinidae > Gopherus > Gopherus evgoodei. The sequence goes on from NC_044324.1 coordinate 112,237,803, forward strand.
GAACTCAGCCCCCAGTTGCTATGATGAGGACGGTTACCAACCGTTCTGTACCATCTGCCAGGAATGACCGGGAGTAATTCCTATTTTTACCCAGGCGCCCCCAGCCGACCTCATCTGAGGCCAGCCAGAAGCACTCACAGGGTGATGAGGACAGCTATCAATCCTTTTGTACAGTACCATCTGCCACCGGGGAGGGGAGGGGAGAGGATGCTGCTACTCATTGCCGCAGCACCGTGTCTACCAGCAGCATGCAATAGACATAGGGTGACATATAAAAAAGTCAAGAAACGATTTTTTTCCCTTTTCTTTCACGGGGAGGGTTGGGGAGTAAATTGACGACATATACCCTAAAACACCCCAGACAATGTGTTTGACCCTACAGGCATTGGTAGCTCAGCCAAGAATGCAAAGGCTTTTCGGAGACTGCGGGGACTGTGGGATAGCTGGAGTCCTCAGTACCCCCTCCCTCCTCCATGAGCGTCCATTTGATTCTTTGGCTTTCCGTTACGCTTGTCACGCAGCACTGTGCTGTGGCCTCTGTCTATCATAGTCTGGAGATTTTTTCAAATGCTTTCTCATTTCTTCTTCTGTAACGGAGCTCTAGTAGAACAGATTTGTCTCCCCATACAACGATCAGATCCAGTATCTCCCCTAGAACCCATGCTGGAGCTCTTTTTGGATTTGGGACTGCATCACCATCCGTGTTGATCAGAGCTCCACACTAGGCAAACAGGAAATGAAATTCAAAAGTTCGTGGGGCTTTTCCTGTTTACCTGGGCAGTGCATCCGAGTTCGGATTGCTGTCCAGAGCAGTCACAATGGTGCACTGTGAGATACCGCCTGGAGGCCAACCATCGATTTGAGACCACGCTAACCCTAATCCGATATGGTAATACTGATTTCAGCACTACTCCTCTCGTCGGGGAGGAGTACTGAAACCTGTTTAAAAAGCCATTTATATCGATATAAAGGCCTCGTTGTGTGGACGGGTGCAGCATTAAATCTGTTTAACGCTGCTAAAATTGGTTTAAATGCATAGTGTAGACCAGACCTCAGAGTCCCAGACGTGAAAAAGAGTTCTGTGTGGCTCAAAAACGTCTCCCTCTCACCAACAGAAGTTAGTCCAATACAAGATGTTACCTCACCCACTTTATCTCTCTAAAGGCTAGTCTACACTAAAAGTGCTACAATGGTGCAGATGCACTGAAGATGCTCTATACCAATGGGAGAGAGCTCTCCCATCAGCATACTAAAACCACCTCTCTGAGAGGCAGTAGCTATATCTGCGGGAGAAGTAGCACTGTCTACACCAGCACTTACAATGGTATAACTTGCATTGCTCACGGGGTTGGCTTAATCACACCTCTGAGTGACTTAAATTATACCAACATAACCTGTAGGGTAGACAAGCCCTAATGTCCTGGGACCAACAAAGCTACAACTATACTGCATGCAAAAATAAACTCATATAACTACAGGAAATGATAGGAATCTGTGACTTTTAATAGAAAATACTTCTAGAAGCATCACAGAAAGCTATTTTATTTATTGTTAACTTGGTACAATGTACAGAAGAGCACTGACTTGCCTCTGAGCCCTCTCTTTTTCTCCTATCTCATTCATTTTTGCCAGGTATATAGTGATGATGCATGAACCTCAGAATGTTCAGATGCTCAGTGCCAAAAGGCACTAAATGTATGGTTGTTTATCCACGCTGCTTAGATCTGTAAAGCTGGTCTGGAAAGCAACCCTGAGCATATTTACTTGAGATTTCCAGACCATTCTGCTTCTGGCCAGCCCAGAAATGTTACAGCTAACTCTCTCTTACGGTTTTTGCACTGTGACTTCTGCTCCCCACCAGAACCAAGATGAGATGAGGCACACAAACATTAAAAATAACAGAGGAGAAAATATTTATACAAGCTTTCATGATACATCAAAAGATTAGAGATATTGCAAAGTAGCTAATGTTCAATGAGATTACTCACCTGCTTAAAATTAAATATATGCTTAAATGCTTAGTGGGACTGTGGCCAGAAAGCTAATTCTGTGAGATCCAACACAATGTGCGTAGCATGAATAGGAGTACCCCCGAATAGCTGCATGACACATAGTGTCCACATCTGTTTCTAACCTGTTTGGGAAGGACTGTATGTGGTGGTGAGATGCTACTTGCCAATTCAGTCTCATCAAAGGTCCAAAGTGGTATGAAACTGTTGTGATGGAATCACTGAGTGGTGCTGTTACACATGGTTTTCCAAGTCCTTTTTCTTAGTATATAAGCAAATACATTGACCTTGGGAAGATATGCCATGCTTTGGGAAGGAGCTCTGGGAGTAGCAGGAGAGTTTGCTCTCTGCCTTGGTCTCTGATTTAGTCAATTCTTGGACAGAGTTGCTCTCTGGGAGCTGGGCATTAGTATTGAGTTGAGATTCCTGAAAGAAGGAACTGTCCTGCATGCCGTTTGACCATCTCTGTTCCAGAACTCGTATATGTGTAAATCTAAAAAAGTTACACTTAGGATATACTCAGACTCCATGTGGCTGATTTCTCCTCCACTGGAAAGCTTCTGGACACCTGCTACCTCTCAGCAGAGGGGTAACTAGCGTTAGGACGAGACACTAGTGTTGCAAGAAGGAGCAACAAATGCAAGCATATTTGTCATAAAATTACAAAGGTTAGTGGCATAAAAGGTCTTCCTGCAAATTCAGGATTGTTCCTTGCATAGTTTAATGTTTTATCTAGACTGGTTTTAAATGATGCAAGCTCCCACGACTTTCTTTGGAACATTCCCCCAGGAAATTATTTTGCATAGGGTACTGAATAGCAGTCAGATGTTAACAGTGTTCACTAATCTAAACTTTTTTATATAAAATTGAAGCATTTTCTTCCAATTTTGACTTTTTTATTTTATTTTAATAACATAAAATTTAAAAATTGAAACAAAGTAATTTTGAAATGGAAAATCAAAATGTTTCATTCTGAAAAAATTCAAAATGGATTTTTTTGACCTTATCAGAATAATCTGTTCCATTTTTTAAAATGAAATTTTGGCAAAATTGACACTTTTCTGCAACATGCTCCACTTCCAACGAACAGGCATTTTATGATGGAAAAACATTCCATAAGAAAATTTCTGACCAGCTCTACGGCTAACACAACTTAGCATAGGTGCGAGCTTCCTAAATTCCCAGGCGGTCCTCGAACCCCCCACTCAGCCCCAGACCCCAAACCCTCTCCACCCCATCCCCCAACTCCCACCCTCACCCTGCCTTTTCCTGCCCCTGCTCTTCCCCTCCCCGCCCCGCACCACCTACATGCTGCTGAACAGCGAATCACGGTGGGCTGAATGCACTGGGGGGGGAGGTGGAGGAGCTGATCCGTGCATCTGCCAGTGGGTGCTGAGCACCCACTAATTTTTTTCCATGGGTGCTCCAGTTCTGGAGCCTATGAAGTCGGCGCCTATGCTACTTGGATTAGGGAAATTCTTTCTACTTTTTAATTAACTTACTCTACTTCAGTTACTGTTTACATATTCAAAGTCTCACCCTTAATTTTTCTTTTCATGGCTCATATTCATTATATATATATATATTACAAAACCACAACATTCCATGCAGGACTTCATAAGATCTGAAAAAATGCACACTGTGAAAGCTAGCTGTTTTGTTTTGTTTTCTGAAAGGGTTCCAGAGTGTTTGCATACACTGTACACTCAACACTTCAAAATGTATGCAAATAAAATACATTTGATTGTTAACTGTCTCTAAATCTGACACATGGTATATATAGAGTTTTGGTTATGACTCTCTGCAAAAAATTGTTGGGAGGTAGGATTTTTGTTTGTTTTTATATTCCCATACATATAAATGTCCTCATTTTTCTGCCACTGTGTGTGGTTAATCATGACTAGATTCTAGGATTTTCCTGATTGGTTTATATGTATTATGTTTCAGTTTTCTAATTCAGAAAGGGTGTTTTATTTATTTTCTCACCACAAACTATAAACACCCATTTAAAGTGTAGATAAGGAAAGCTCTACAAGACAATACCCCAGTATAAAATGGCAATAAAATAAGAGTACAATTAAGAGATGCTGTACCCAGTAAACCAAGTTGATGCCTTAAGCCTTCAAGTACTATAGCTTAGACGGGTTTCAGAGTAGTAGCCGTGTTAGTCTGTATCCTCAAAAAGAACAGAAGTACTAGTGGCACCTTAGAGACTAACAAATTTATTGTAGCATAAGCTTTCGTGGGCTACAGTTCACTTCATCGGATGCATGTAGGGGAAAATACAGAAGGAAGATATATATCTACAAAGGCAAAATGAAACAATGAGTGTTACCATACACATTATAAGGAGAGTGATCAGTTAAGGTGAGCTGTTGTCAGCAGGAGAGAAAAATAACTGTTTGTAGTGGTAATGAAAATGGCCCATTTCCAGCACTTGACAAGGAGATATAAAGAACTGGGCAGGGCTGGGGGGAAGATAAGCATGGGGAAATAGTTTTACTTTGTGTAATGACCCATCCACTCCCAGTCTTTATTCAAACCTAATTTAATTGTGTCCAGTTTGCAAATTAATTCCAATTCAGCAGTCTCTCACTGGAGTCTGTTTTTCACATTTTTTTGTTGTAATATTGAGACTTTTAGGTCTGTAGTTGAGTGTCCAGGGAGGTTGAAGTGTTCTCCAACTGGTTTTTGAATGTTGTAATTCTTGACGTCTGATTTGTGTCCATTTATTCTTTTGCGTAGAGACTGTCCGGTTTGGCCAATGTACATGGCAGAGGGGCATTGCTGGCACATGATGGCATATATCACATTGGTAGATGTGCAGGTGAATGAGGCTCTGATTGTGTGGCTGATGTGATTAGGTCCTATAATGGTATCTCCTGAATAGATATGTGGACAGAGTTGGCAATGGGCTTTGTTGCAACGATAGGTTCCTGGGTTAGTGTTTTTGTTGTGTAGTGTGTCGTTGCTGGTGAGTACTTGCTTCAGGTTTGGGGGTTGTCTTTGAGCGAGGACTGGCCTGTCTCCCAAGATCTGTGAGAGTGATGGATCGTCCTTCAGGATAGGTTGTAGATCCTTGATGATGCGCTGGATAGGTTTTAGTTGGGGGCTGTAGGTGATGGCTAATGTCGTTCTGTTACTTTCTTTGTTGGGCCTGTCCTATAGTAGTACTCTTCTGGCTCTTTCAGTCTGTTTCTTCACTTTAGCAGGTGGATATTGTAGTTGTAAGAACGCTTGATAGAGATCTTGTAGGTGTTTGTCTCTGTCTGAGGGATTGGAGCAAATGCGATTGTATCTTAGAGCTTGGCTGTAGACAATGGATCATGTGGTGTGGTCTGGATGAAAGTTCGAGACATGTAGGTAAGTATAGCAATCAGTAAGTTTCCAATATAGAGTGGTGTTTATGTGGCCATCATTTATTAGTACTGTAGTGTCCAGGAAGTGGATTTCTTGTGTGAACTGGTCCGGGCTGAGTTTAATTGTGGGATGGAAATTGTTGAATCATGGTGGAATTCCTCAAGGGTTTCTTTTCCATGGATCCAGATGATGAAGATATCATCAATGTAGCACGAGTAGGGGCGTTAGGGGACGAGAGCTGAGGAAGCGTTGTTCTAAGTCAGCCATAAAAATGTTGGCATACTGTGGGGCCATGCAGGTACCCATAGCAGTGCCGCTAATTTGAAGGTACACATTGTCCCCAAATGTGAAATAGTTATGGATGAGGACAAAGATACAAAGTTCAGCCACCTGGTTTGCCATGACATTATTGGGGATACTGTTCCTGATGGCTTGTAATCCATCTTTGTGTGGAATGTTGGTTTAGAGGGCTTCTACATCCATAGTGACTAGGATGGTGTTTTCAGGAAGATCACTAACGGATTGTAGTTTCCTCAAAAAGTTGGTGGTGTCTCGAAGATATCTTTCCACCAACTCTAGTAGGTAGCTACTTATAGCCATAATACATGTGCACATGGAGCTTCCTTGTACAAGATATACATATTGTATATGCTTATGACACTTTCCCTGAACTTGCAAGAGTAAGGCCCCAGGGTCCTGATAGTTTCACTTTTTCCCACACGATCTGATACCTGGACCCATTTGGAGCCCCTTTGAAGTCAAGCCTGTGTAACAGATAGTCAAGCATGCATGACAAGTATATTTTTTTCCCATGAAATATATTGACTAACAAATCCTTAACACATGACAAAATCTTTGGTGTATTTCTGGTTTATTTCAATCCTCATCTGAAGGTCAGAGAAGGTTCAATAAAGATGTTGTTCATGGATCTCATCTAAAGCCTTGGTTTTTAGATTGTTTGTTACCCCTTACTTACAGCAGCATATAATCTTTTACTGGATTTATTTTTTAAATTATGTTCAACACCAAAGAACTGCATCCCTTCAGACCCTTACAAGGTCATTTTTAATGGCCATGAAAAAATAATTGCTGCAACATTTACATATTTTGCAATTGCTACAGTGAGTTCTTGGAGCTACAAAAAATGGATATTTAAAAGATCTAAACAAGATGACACTCGTAAAATAAATTAAACTATAAAACTACTTCCCTCAATTTAAGATACAGTATTTAATCATAATGGGCTGAAAAGACTATTTTTATTCTACGAGCTGTTATGATGGTCATGCGAATTAGGAACGAAGTCCTACACTAGTCCTATAAAATCTCTTACTTGCTTCAGTAAAGGGTGTAGGCATGGGCTCTAACTGGACCATTACTCATGGTGGATGAACCTGAGCCGCCTTATCAAAGTTGAGCTGGAACAACATCAACCTTTGTGAAGTTTGGACAAACTGCAGTAGTTGAGGTGCTTGACCAGCAGCCTCTTCCTGACATGAACGGGCAGCCAGACATTCCATTGGTGATCTTCAGGACCCAACTGCTTTCCCAAGGAAGAAAAGGATGACTGACATGGGCAGGCAGATTGACTGACCTGTGCTGGGATATCAAGTTCTCTCTCCAAGATACTTTGTACCTCATAATCTTTTTATGTATTTTGTCTCACAGAATGCCTCTGAGGTCAGAAAAGGTGCTTTTATCCCCATTTTAGAGGTTGGGAAGTGAGGTACAGAGAGGCTTGCCCAATATTAAATAGGAATCCTTTAGCAGAGACAGGAATTGAAATAGTGTCTCTTGAGCCCCACATTAGCACCTTAACCCCTAGACTATCCTTTCTCACCAAGTAGAGCATCCTTGTTTTGTAATAATACACCTCTACCCTGCTATAACATGACCCGATATAACACAGGTTCGCGTATAGCGCGGTAGCAGTGGGGCTCCAGCAGCGCTGCGGGGAGCCCCAGGCCCTTTAAATCACCACCGGAGCCCTGTTGCCACTACCCTGGGGCTGCAGCAGCAGGAGGGCTCACTGGTGATTTAAAGGGCCCAGGCTCCTTGCAGCAGCCAGAGCTTGGAGATCTTCACCACCAGAGCTCTGCCATCGCTACCCCAGGGCTGCTGCAGTGGGGCTCGGCCGGTGATTTAAAGGGCCCAGGATCACCGCAGCGGCCAGAGCCCTGGGTCCTTTAAATCACCACTGAAGCCCTGCCGCCACTACCCCAATATAACAGTTTTTCACCTATAGCACGGTAGGGATTTTTGGCTCCCCACAACCACGTTATATTGGGGTAGAGGTGTAATATGCTGTAGGAATAGTCTACTGGAGAGGATGTACATCAGTGATATTGATGTGGCCTTTTGACCTATTTGTGGCCTTTTAACCTAGTGAATTGTATTATAATTTTATGCCAGAGCATTGTTCAGCACTTTCCTTGAGAGAGAGAGAGAGAGTGTGTGTGTGTGTGTGTGTGTGTGTGTGTGTGTGTGTGTGTGTGTGTGTGTGTGTGTGTGTGTGAGAGAGAGAGAGAGAGAGAGAGAGAACGTGTATTGGACCCTGGATTGCATGTACACATCCTATGGACTCTCTGCCTTTAGAAGTTGGAGCTGTAGTTGCAGGCCATATGCCTCCTCCTAGTGATGTGGGTTACAGGAAATCGTACATAGGGCATCTTGCTTCTTAGGCAGAGGAGCAGACAGAATAGATAGAAAGTGATTTTCACACATATAAGGTGCCAGAACTAAGAAGGGGACACCTGCCAGGAGCAGGAGCCAGTTAGGCAGAATCCTTAGCTGGGGGGAGCCCTGAAGGCAAGGGCAGTTGAGACTGTTCCGTTTTGTTGTTTGGTTTGTTTTGAATCTTTGTTTCTAAATTAGTACAGAAATCCCTGAGCAATGGAATTGGCACTTGCCATTGTTTGGAGCATGATTTCACCTTCCCCAGCAGGTGAATCAACCCACCAATATACAACACACCCATGCATGCACACTTTTTGCAGTGAATCTGCACACTTCCTGTTTCTGTCTGGACCAAGGCCCATGAAAGCCAAGGGAAAGACTTCCTTTCACTTCAGCAGCAGTTGGATCAGACCTTAAAAAAGAAACACAAAATACAAGACAGGCTTTTCTTGTGGAATTTCCGTTCTGGCCTAAATGATGTGGTATTAGACATCTCACAAGAAAACCTAATCCTGCAATCTAATTTTAGACATGATGCAAGGAGAGAGTGTATCAAACAACACGAGGAAAGTGGGAAAGAGGACAAGGGTAACAGTAACAAGATCATGCATTTACTCAGGCTTGTTATGTGCACATATTGATAGTTCTGTTCAGGAGCGGCGCCAGGGCTTTTGGTGCCCTAGGCGGGGGTCTTTCTGCGCTCCCAATTGTTGGTGGCAATTCTGCGGTGGGGGGGGGTGGTCCTTCCGCGCTCCCAGTCTTCAGGGCACTTCAGCAGCAGGTTCCAGAGCGAGTGAATGACCTGCCGCAGAATTGACGACGACGACCCAGAGCACAGAAGGATCCCCCGCCGCCGAATTGCCACCGAGGGCAGCGCCCTCCCAAATCCTGGTGCCCTAGGCGACTGCCTAGGTTGCCTAAATGTAAGCACCGGCCCTGGTTCTGTTCAATTTAAAGTTTCTATTTTACTACACATTATGATTTTGTGTAAGCTGTGTTTATTGTTGCAAAATATATTTTAAAAATTGTTAAAAATATTTTCTGAATTATTATAATTCAGCAGATCAGCACAATACACAAGACTGATTAACTACAGCTTGGGGATTGATTTAGTATAGGAAAAGGTGCTCTGTACTGTCCAGTGTTCCCTTTTAACAAAATCTGATATGTATAAGTAATGTACAAGGTGCACTATACAGAACAAAATCATCTGGCCTTTGTTTTGCAGATCTGCGAAGCCTATCAATCTGCTAAAAGATTCCACTGAACGGAGACTTCAGGAGATGGACTGGGAAGAGCTTGTATCAGTGGACTTCACAATCTACTATGGCTAATAAGCACTGGTAGCTGACCAGAATTGCAGGAGATGTGGTAGTCAGTCCATAAATAGTATGACTCCTGGCCTGCTTTTGGGGTGTGAAAGGACAGTGGCACTAGAAACCCAATTGTGTAAACAGCAAGGGCAGAGCCATAGCTCCTCTTCTCCAACCAGCAGAACGCACGGCACACTGTTAACGTAGGACTGAAGACATTGTGTACTGCTTCTAGGTAGGGGCTGCTGCCAGTGAGGTGCAGGGGCTTAACCCTACAACCCAGCCCTAATGTATTCTCCATTTTCTGAGGTAAGTGACATCAATTTGTATGACTCAATTAAAAAAATAAATGTCTTCAGTGCAAACTTGGACTATATCATAAGCTCTCAAACCACATCTGTAACGCTCGATATAGCACTATGGGTGTGGGAGATGTGGCATCACATATAAATCTATGAAACTGCATTCTCTTTTGGAGTGGATTTGCTTGTTGCATTCAAGCCAAATAGAATGTTAATAACATTAAATCAGCATTTCCCTTTTTAGATATTTTACCAAACCACATTTTCTATTGCTTGGTATTTTTCAATTCCTCTTTGGCCTCTTGCAAGCAGTAAACAAATTTCAGCAAAGTGAAAAAAGGACAAATGTTATGTAACCCAGAGGGGTGTTTTTTACATTTTCTGATTTCCCGCCCCCCCCGCCCCTACCGATAAATGTGTTCTAAGTCTTTCATGTGTTGCTTTGTTTATAATAGAAACACCAGATTTTGCTGAAAAGCCCATCTCTTTATTAAAAAGAAGTTGATGTTGTATTAAAGAAAAGCCCTCAGAATAGTTAGTAGCTCCATAACAGTTGTGTTAAAAAAAAAAAGTAGTTTGTGTCCATTTTTGTTAATGATCTCATGAGTTTTGCTAGTTAAAACTGAAAGCAAAGAAACCAGGACTGATGCTTAGCTGGCAAGAAGCCAGTACAATGAAATTAATAACATATGTGAAGAACTCATTTGTAACAATTTTTTCATTAAAAAAAAAGTGGCAGCTTAAAACCACTGACCGGATTGTCTTTTCTTTTTGTTTCTTTCTTTCTTTCTTTTCTATTTTCCTTCCTCCCTTTTCACTCCAGATGGAATGCTTTGGCTGATTTCCAAGTGTGTGGTACCAAACTTGTCTCCAAATTCAAATTATTACTTTATGCAAGTTTAAGTGATCCCATTGCAGCTGCTGCTCCAGAGAATGCTGCAGTGACTTTGTCACTGAGTGGAATTGGTGGCAAACCTCACATGCAGCAGTCCTTTGCAGGCAAATGATAGAAGCAGCATAGGCCTTGTTCATCAAACAGCAGCATGAATGTCCGAGTTGTGTCTGTGTCTAGTGTCTTCCATCCGTGCATAAATTCAGTAGTAACCAGCTTAGCTTGTGAGTTTTTAACATGATCGCAGCATGAGTTGGTCAGGCTGTTTGCCAGTGAGCGTCGACCATTTTTTCAAAAGCATTAACACAGGCTGTGTGATTCTATGAATAAGCCACTGGACTTGGACTAAGGAGACCTGGATTCTGTTCTTTGCTCTGCCATTGACCTTTGGGCCCTTCACCTTTCTATCTCCATGGCTTTATTTCTCGTCCCACTATTTTTCTGTCTTGTTTGGTTAGATTGCTCAGTGGTTTGAGCATTGGCCTACTAAACCTAGGGTTATGAGCTCAATCTTTGAGGGGGCCATTTAGGGAGCTGGAGCAAAAATATGTCTGGGGATTGGTCCTGCTTTGAGCAGGGGGTTGGACTAGATGACTTCCTGAGGTCCCTACCAACCTGTATCTTCTATGATCATTGCATGCTCCTGAGGGTAGCAGCTGTCTCTTACCAGGTGTTTATACAGCACCTAACATAATGAGACTCCATTCTCAGCTGGGACTCCCTAGGCTCTACCGTAATACAATGAATAATTTGGAAATGCCTACACTGTAATGCATGAGATAGAAATTGATTTTGGTTATTGGAGCTGAGTGAGGAAGAGCGGGACATTATTTTGAAGGACTGTCATTTCTGATACTACAAGACTGACTAACATGTTAGCTTTTCAGACTGACCAGTGAATATGAGAGGTTCTATGAGGACACATAGATAGTTTTTAAAGAGGTGTAAATAGTCTCAGGAGAGAAGGACTCTCAGCTGTGCATGTGCCACTGGATGGCCAGGTGGGAAGCACAGCATGAAGTAGCTGGATTATAAAAAGGAAAGTGAATGAGCAAACACACTGAGTGGTAAGGGAAGAGGATGAATGAAGTAGATAGTGGTGTACAACAGGTTTCAGGTATTAAATGTCACTGCCGATGATTCAGAATGTGAGCCTGCACCACTCAGCGAAATGAGTGGGAAATCTAACTAAACAAGGTTAAGAACAAAGAAAGGTTCAAAGTTTTCTGATGAAACCCAAGTAAATGCTATACAAGTTTTAGAGGCAATTCGTGTTGTTTGGTAACTGGTGAAAAGAATGGAAATGATAGTAATAAAAACCCAAATTCATCACTTACTTCCTCCTAGTGCAATCTCACTGTGGAAGCTCAATGGGTTATTTAATGTTGAATTTGGCCCAACAAATCCAAACAAACAAACAAGTGGTACTATCATGCAGTGCACTGACTTGAAAAGAAATGCAAGGGTTGTGGAGAGGAAAATATTCATTAATGAGTTCATTGCATGACTGCAGTAGAAAAGGAAAACAGGTTAAAAGGAGAAGGAGAAGATACTGACTGTATGAATGAGGATAAAAATCAAAATTAGTAACAGTATATTGTGAGTGTATAAGGTGCTAGCTCTATCTTCTCTAGTATACTGCATGTGTGGTTTTTGGTCACCTTGCATACCATTGCTCTGAAGCTGGTACAATGCTAGTGAAACAGATGAGAAACCCACTGGAGAAGAAAATACTAGACAACAGTTATACCTTATTTTAAACTGGTCATATTTGACTGAAGATGGAAGACTCATTTGTATAATTGTATAATTTTGAATAGAAGGGGAAAGTATATAGCTGTTGTTTTTAAATTTCATTAGCATTGAATAGAGTGAGGGACTTTAAAAATGTTTGGATTATGGAAAGTTATCTACTAAATCCCAGCACTGCTAAATCCAACATTCTGATAATTAGTATTAATTATTTGTATTGCAAGAGGGCTGAAAAGCACCAGCCAGGTCCTGGGACTCATTGTCCTAGGTCCATGCACACATATAGAACCAAAAAGAGTGGTCCCTGCCCGAAATTGCCTACCATCTAAATCAGGGGTCTTAAACACATGGTCTAGAGTTATTTGCTGCAGCCTGCCAAGCTCCCCACCCCCCTGGAGTTATTTCCTGTGGCCACCAAGCTCCCCTCCCCCCACAGCATGCCGCATCCCTGCTCCTCTGCCTACCTCCAGGCACTTTCCAGGAGGGAGAGGGGAGGGGAGGAGCAGGGAGCCGTGCACTATGGGGAGGTGGTGGAGAAGAGGTGGTGGAGGGGCGGGGATTTGGGGAAGGGGTTGGAATAGGGGCAAGGAGAGGGCGGAGTTGAGGTGGGGACTTTGGGGAAGGGGTTGGAATGAGGGCAGAGAAGGAGTGCAAAGAGGCGGGCAGGGGTGGGGCCTCATGGCAGGGGTGGTGTGGGGGTGGGGTCAGGGGCAGGAGGGCTTTTGTATGTTTATATGAAAAGATGTCAGTGTCAGTAATATATTAGCACTAAGTTTTAAAAGCTGGGTGAAAATAAGTTTTACGTGTGTGTCCTGTCATTTCTGTGTAAAAGTAATAGCACATAAAAAGTGTGCCTGCGCAAATGACTGGCACACAAGATAGGAAGATTGGATTGAGAATCCTTTGAAAATCTGACCCTTATAATTTAAAGTGTAATTCCATGCTTAACTCACTTCCTTGTGCCAAGATATGGCAGTAATCTGCATAACATGCCTTCTTCAATGTCTAGGCACAATGTGGGAAATTAACAATGGGCATTTTCTCTAGCTCTGAATTTCCATGCTTTTTCAGATTTAAGTCACAAATTTAGCAATTTTGAATACAGTTTTTTATTATTTCATAGTTTTACTATTGAATAGCTGCCATATTATATTAACCATGCCTGTGATTTTTTAGAGCAGTTCTTTTGCATCATTCAGCAGTGTGCTGGAATAAAAATATCTACAGATGCACAGTTGATCAAATATGGCTATAGATTCTTACAAGGAGAAATCCATTTGCAGTCAATGGGACATTTGCCATTGACTTCACTGGGACCAGGATTTCACCCATATATTGTATTATTCATGACTGCTAGTCAGTTATTGTTCATTCCAGTCTTCTTCAGTTGATCATAAAAAGTGCAGGTGCTAGAGTTGATTCCTACTAGCTGACTTATAATGCTTTAATAATCCCCTTTTTAAATTAGTTTTTAGAACAGTCTTTTCATATTTTAGCTAGTTAGACTCACGAAAAAGAAACTGAGACTTCATTATTCTGGATTTTACCATGGCAATTTTAATCCCCCCACACACATCATTTTTTTTAACTTGAAAAATATATCATGTTAACTTATTTTCACAGATTTACAAATCTTTCATATAAACATTCAAACAGTTTTTCTTAGACTTCTGCACTTTACATAAAACTGTTTATATAAAGATAATTTATTAGGTTAAGTTGGAGAGCTTTTACGGCTTTTTATTTGAAATGACTGGACTGATTGTGGATCACTTTAATGTGGTCCTTTAGATGTAGGTGTTCGGACACTCAGACTCACTTGGAATGTGTACCCATTAGCTTGGTAATATGTGGAATATGCCAAGGAAGAGCCATTACTTTCAGAAAGGAGCACTGTATAATTCTACATTCTTGCACTGTGCACACCTGCGGGGGTGAAAATTAACATACTAATGGTTACTAAATGGGATTTGGTCCTGACAAAAATACTTGTGGCTTTCTGTTCTGTGCTAGATCCATAAGGCCATGGACAATATTTGGACAGTGGACTGATGTATTGAGGGGCAAGGCTATTATATGGCACATGACCAAAAGGGAGAAAATGCACAAATGCAGTTGTATAATTGGTTAGAGGGAGGACAGCTCAGGCAAATTATCATTTTCCCTCCTACCCACAGCAATCCCCTACACCGGCGATGTCTGTCTCACCTATTCTATTCTTTATAGGTTCTTATGTACACTCATTGTAGCATAAGAACATTTCATTGGGACCATGCAACCAGGGACAGCTCTAGGTATTTTGCCTCCCCAAGCATGGCAGGCAGGCTGCCTTAGGCGGCTTGCCTGCAGGAGGTCCCTGGTCCCGCGGATTTGGCGGCAGCCTGCAGTGGACCAGCGGACCCTCCACAGGCATATCGCCGAAGGCAACCTGCCTGCTGCCCTCGCGGCGACCGGCAAAGCACCCCCCGTGGCTTGCCACCCCAAGCACACGCTTGGGACGCTGGTGCCTGGAGCCGCCCCTGCTTGCAACCTGTGGGCTTTACTACAAATAAGGGCCCTAATTCAGCATGGTGAAAATATCTAAGGTACTTGTATGGCCCCCATCACCATAATGTCTTAGTACCTAATGTATTTAGTCTCACAACACCCCTGCGAGGTAGGAAAGTGCTATTTCCCACATTTTACAGACTGGGAGCTGAGGAAAGGTTAAATCACTTACCCCAGCTCATACAGGTAATTTGTGTCAGAGTAGGAAATTGAACTCAAGTTTTCCAAATCCCAAGTGAGAGCCCTAAGAACTGGAGCATCCTTCCTCTCTACATATGTCTACCTTGAAGCAAGTACTCTCCTTGACCTTTATAGGACTACTCACTTGTTTAGACACATATTTAAAAATCTACTTCCTATTTTATGATGCTTTCATCAATGTATTTCTTTAGGGAAGGAGCAATCTAGTGTGGCAGGATTATACCTAGTATATATGACAGTATGTAGCTGTTACAATAGGAGAAAGTACCTGCCTCTGGTATCACAGTAGGGAGCGGCCTCTGTGCTGTGTAGACAGGGAAGTCATTTGAGCTTCCCAGGGCAAACATATGCAAAGGCAGATTTCTTCAGGATCAAGCTCCTGGGGACGGAGGAAGTTTGTCTTTGGCGCAACACCAGATGTCTTATAGCTCAGATAGGTTTTCTTGATGAAGGCATTTGATTTACTGAATGTGTTAAGGTTTGTCTAAATGAATACTATACCAAAAATATCTAAGGAAACAAACAGTTGCAGTTTTGCAATGACACACTAAGAATTATTGCATATTTATTGCCTTATGCCGCAAGCCTTATTCATGTGAGTTGTCCTTATGTAGGTGAGTAATCCCTGCAGTCAATGGGACTGCATATATGAGGGGTTCAGGATTCCACTCTTATTTTCTGTTGGATCCTGTATCTACAATAGAAACAAAGATACAGATTTTCAAACATGCATGCACTTAAATTGCAGGCATGCAACACCACATGTGTGCATACAAGATTGGTTTCCATTTGCACATAGATACATATGTGTGCAAATCCTTGTTTTATACTAGCATATCTGGATTTTCTGCACAAATTATTGAAAATGTGGACCCAAAGGACCTACAGGCTGGTGTAGATAGAAGCATCTAGGCCCTAGTTTAGCAAGATGCTTTAGCATGGGTATAACTTCAAAGCACTTTCTTAATAGTTTTGATGAAATGGGACCTTACCGGGGTCCCTCAACAGGTGACTGTGCAAACTTTATGTGCATCCTTCATATTGCATTAGCTGACAATATAACAGAGCCTTCCAGTCTGTCAAAGGAAACAAAAAGGAAGTATATTTCTAGACCAGGGAGCTGCAACCTCTGGCACATGGCTTGCCAAGGTAAGCACCCTGGCGGGCTGGGCCAGTTTGTTTACCTGCCGCGTCCGTAGGTTCAGCCGATTACAGTTCCTGCTGACCGTGGTTCGCCACTCCAGGCCAATGGGGGTGTCAGGAAGTCACAGCCAGCACATCCCTCGGCCCCCACCGCTTCCCGCCGCCTCCATTGGCCCAAGGCAGTGATCCGCGGACAGTGGGAGCCACAATCAGCTGGACCTGCGGACGGGGCAGGTAAACACACCGGCCTGGCCCACCAGAGGCTTTCCCTACACAAGCGGCGACCCCTGTTTGAGAAACCCTGAACTAGTAGAAGGTGTGATATGCTTGTTAGATCTGGAAGTTACTTTTGAGGGCCAAATTCTGGTGTGAATTACACTGCTATGAATCTGGAAAGTAACTGAATTGAAACCAATAGAGCTGGATTTACATTTGTGTAACTGAGCAGCATTGATCCTATGTACTCTTTTTTTTGTTTCATTGTTTATTTACTAGTTATGGAAGAATAAACCACCACTTCCTGGGGTGAAAAAATTATTCAGGATCAAATTGTGCAATCTGCACTCAATCAAAATCCCTTGTATCTGCCTTGTATATTTTCTAAGTGCTGGATAAGTACAAATTGTATATAAATTTTTCTACAGATTTTGATACTTTGTGTTGAATGATTTAATGGGAATACTTTAATGGGCTATTTTAACTGGGACTGAATTTTGGCTTGCACTTTTTTGTGTCCTGTGTTGTAAATATGGAATCTAGATCTCCAGAAACAAAAGTCAGCACCATATAGATTGCATGATCTAACATTAGGCTTAAGTCATATTAACTTTAGCTGAACTTTTCTAACTAGACATCTTAAGGTAAAATGGCTATAAATAATGTGACTTGCAACATGTAAATTAAAGGCTACAAATGCTCACTTCATTTATTCAGTCTAACAAGGAGTCAATACTGTATACTGTAACTGAAATGAATCTCTTGAATTAATCAGAATGCCATACTGTATGAACAGAGATCAGATTGCCTGAAAGGAACTGCTAAGAACAGTGAAAGATTGAGATAAAACATTAACTACATTCATTCTGTTTGACTTTTGTATATTGTTGAAAATATGAAATGTGAAAATGAGCTTTATAAGAATTTCCTGCTGTATTTCACAGACTGCATTTCATGGTCATGCTGTAGAAGTCTTTTCATTACTGAATACTTGCTTGCCCTTTGCTAATGATATTTTTAAATCTGAATTTCAGAATTTACTTTATTTAACATGTATAAATACTTAGTTATCCTTCAGAGAAGTATAAGTATACTGTCTTGTGAATCTATTTTTACTATTATAAAAGTTTGTAAAAGTGCATAGAGGCAGAGATAGAATTTTAAAAAATAAATAAATATGACACAATATAGCCCATGAATTTTAGCTTGACAAGCAGTTTATTTTTTAAAAGGTTGTTTTGTAATACAAATTATACAATGGAATGCTTTCCCACTTTTTATTTTCTTTCCAAATTAGAACATTCTTCATAAGAAATGAAAATTGAGGGTTTGTTTTACTGTAGGTGAACAATTCCTGATCCTGCAAACCTGACCCATTTGAGCAATCTTTACTTACACATGTAGGCCCAATAACGTCAATATTTGCTTAAGTAAAGACTACCAAGATGAGTTAGATGTTAGGCAATGTTTCCTAGTGGATAGTGTATTTGACTGAGACTCAAGAAATCTGAGTTCTATTCATGGCTTTGCTGCTGGGTACCCATGGATGACTCAGTTTCCCCATCTGTATGATGGGAATAATGATATTGATCTTCTTTGTAAAGTGCTTTGAGATCTACTGATGAAAGAGCTATGTATTTTTATTATACTGTTATTAAGGTTGTGTAGCTGCAGACTTTCTTGAAAATAGTACACACAAACTGGTTGGGGCACACATTAGGACTAGAAAGTTGCATTAGGATTAGAAATCACTGGACCAATTGTTTCTTGGACACATCTAGTCCTGATGTGTATGCATTGAACAAGCTACTTCTTGATGTTATTTTAAAAGCATCGAGCCACTCAGAGCATACCTGATGTAGAAGACTGACAGATTAGTTCACAATCTAAAAGAGGAATTAAGCTGCAGCAGTAGCCACTCATTTCAGTTATAGCCACTCTGTAAAATGTCTAAGGCGGTGAGCAAATAACTACAAGCTGACAGAGTTGGTTTATTTTTCATTCAGCCCTACAAAAAAGCATTCAAACTCTGACTCCATCCCCAAATGCTAATTAATTGTTACTGAGAGAATGTGGGGGTGCAAGTCGGTGAATGCTGGAGACTCACAGAATGTAAGAAGAACTTTTTATTGCTGTGAGAGTGCAGTTTGGAAAGCAATAAAAATTCAAATCCTCAGCTCTTACAAAGGGATAATTCCATCATAACCACATAAACCAAGACTCCCTCCCTACCTCCTCTGGTTCCTAAACCTCTAGGGCTTTGGTCTGCTACATTTTAAAGAGAAAAAATATTTCATATTGTTTTCTTTCTTTTTTAATAAAAAAAATCAAAGGGATACTTATCAATGACTGAGGAGGAAAAGCTGCAGTGAAGGCTATTTTTTAATGGGAACATGCACCATGCTGTGACACACTCATCCAGGAGCAGGAGAAGATTGATGGCTAGACATGTGGAGAGAACTGCCACTGATTGAAATCAGACAACTGCAAGCTGTGAGGGAGATCCAGGGGAAACCATTTTAACCACAGCAGTCCAGTTTTAGCACACTTGCACAGGGCCTTTCCTCTGTCTGAAGTCTGCACCACAGGACATAAAGAAGCTAGGCAATACAATGAGGCCAAAGGCAAAATGTGAAACTATGACACTTCTAAGATATATGTATACATCTCTATCTATCCCACCTCTGTAACGTATTCCCTTCACTAACAGATAATAGATCACCAATTTCATACATCAAGTAACGGTCAGCTTCTTACACCCTTCAGTTTCTTTAATAGAGACAAAAAACTTACAAGCAGGAGGGAGGGGAAAAGAAATTGCAACACTACTGTAAACCTGATAGAGGTATTGAGCACCCAGAGCTCTAATCCAAGTTAATAATGTGAGCTGTAGTTGCTCCCCATCTCTGAAAATCAAGCTTTAGATATAATTCTTTCTGCGCTGTGAAACCACAGTGCTCTCTTAATTTAATTTTAGATGTATCTCTCTTATTTGCTTATAAAGGTGTGTGTGGGGGGGACAGCATGTGAAATGTTCGGCGCATTCCTTAACACCCATCATGGAGATTACAAACAGACTTCAGTGTTGGTAACAATTGTGCAGCTATGCAACTGCAATGAGACATTTTTATTTCATTATGAGTGTCAGTTTACAGCCATTAGTTAAGCAGATTGGCCTGGACCGAAATGCCCCCCTTTTCTGTGCGTGTGTGTGTGTGTGTGAGAGAGAGAGAGAGAGAGAGAGAGTGTGTCTTATCACTAGATCTCTCTTCCATTATTCAGGACTTTTTTTTTAAGGCTTTAAGTGCATTATGTTTTGTGGCTTGTCTCTGTCCTCTAGCCAGAACAGTCTGAAATAGGTTTTATTGGAAATCATTATTTAAATTCCAGCACTGAGGAGAATATTGATCTCTTGTGTGTAATGGTTACCAGACTGTAGAAAGTAGCAAAGAGGGCTCCAAGTGGGCCGACATAATGTCAGTGACAATTCATTTTTTCACCAGTTAGGATGCTGGTTTAATATCCTGAAAAAGGCACTTAACACCAGTCCTTTCATAGCATCTGTCAGGGCTCTTCCAGTTGGCTGTTTCTCACACTGTGTGCTTGCAGGCAGTTTTGAGGCCTACTCGGAAACATATTCCTCTTAGAAGACTTGGAATTCCTTAGACACTCAACCACCCCCACCCCTGGGCTGAACACACGCAGACCAGCTGTTACAACTTTCCAGGACACTCCTACATTTTCTAAATCTGTGCCATATAAAAATAAAAATTAGGACAATGATGTGTTCAGGAGTTCTGTGTGTGCTGGGCATAATTCATTCACAGCCTATTATTTCCACATTCTTCCTGCGGTGTTATCGGTTTCATCTTAGGCTCTAAAACAGAAATCTGAGTCTAAAGAGTTCTGCAGTGTTGTTGTGGAGCTTCTTTCTTTCTTTCTTTGTGTAAGAACTATAATGTTTGTTTTTGTTTGCAGACTTAAAGGGAGGCACATGGGTACGTCTGGATTTCCAGATTTGGTTAATTCAGGGGAAATGAAATGCTGTAGCTTTCTTTGTAGATGCTGTAACAGATGAAGAAAAAATATAAGTTTTTTTTCTTATTCCGAAAGGAAAACTATCATTTATTTGATGCTTCTCTGACACACCACCACCAAAATGAAAGGGAAAAATTGGAGTTTGGGGTCTCCTTTATCTTAGTTCTGCTAATGTAATAAAAAAAGTGTGATGATATATCCAACTTTTTTCATGTTTGTCATTTCCATAAGAATAGATAAAAGACAACTTTCCACATATGTCAATGTTATTCAATTAATATAGCAACTTGGACACCTTCCGTAGTGCTGTAATAATTTGTGGAGAGTGGGTTTTGCTTACATTTTAAGCTAAGCCAGAAGACAGCATGCTAGAGAAAGCAGTGAGAAGGATAAGATTGTAATAGAAAATTAATCTGACTCAGGAGAGAAATCTCTATGCATCCTGGCTTTTTTTTCCCTTTCAGATTATTTTAAAATAACCCCCAAAAGGTGGTCAGGAAGCGGAATAAGCCGCTATGTTGTAACAAGAAAAAAAAATGTTATTTATGTACAGGAAATAGTAATGGCTAGACATGGTTTGTAATGACTAACCAATTATGTGGGAAGAGATTCACAATATAGGTTTCAAAGCTATCTCTAAATCAAGGGCTACTATCTGCTGGTTGGCTTTACTGAGCGGTAACACTTTTTATTCCTTCTTTCTTTTTCATTTTTTCCCTAGAAAGTATGCTCAAGGCTAAAATGTTTTTGTGTCATACTGCTTTTAACCAGCTTGGTAACATTTTAAAATAAGGCTGTTTAATAGATATTGAATGAATAGTTGTGTTAATCTAACAATAATGGAAAACTAGTAGTGTATTAACATACTGAATGATTGCAAAATACATATTTACAAATATTTAATCTTTCTGACAATTATGTATTTGTATTACAGTAGTGCACAGGTCAGGGACACGTGTTAAGTGCTGTTCTGTATTTGTACAGTTCCTGGCAGAATTGTGTCCTGGTTCATAACTGACAGACTCCTAGTGCTACAGGAATATAAATAATAAATAATAATAATAATGAATATACATAGTAAGAGCAGTTGCTGCCACAAAGCTTAGTATCTAACTAGATAACACAGAGAAAGGAAATCATCTTCTCATTTTACAGATGGGGAACTAAAGCACAGGGAAATTAAGTGTGTTGTTCGAGGTAACATAGAAAGTCTGTGACAGAACCAGTGCCTTAGCCACAAAACAAACCTTTCTTTTAAATAAAGTTCTCCGCCTCCTAGTGTAAACATTTATGCTTCCCTGATGGTGCTTTATCAACACAGGAACACATTACCTTAAGCTATTCATTCCTATGTATTCCTGAAATTCCTCTATAGCCCTCTATCAGTTCCTTTTCTGAACCCTAGAGAAGTATATGGTGTGGAAAGCTACATATTAATCCATTAAGAATTAACAGTGTAAAAGTCTAAGAATGGACACAATAAAGGAATAATTGTACTAATTAGTTAATATTTGTAAGCATCTAAAATCATTATGGAGTCTTTTCTATCTAAATTAGAGATATGTCTGAACCACTAAATTTGATCTAGATTTAGATTTCACATACCTCAAATTTTGGGAGTATTCTGAACCCACTATAGAAATAAAGGACCCATTTGTGGAATTCAGATCCAAGTCTGGGGTCAGATTATGACCCATCCCTCAAGCCTAGAAATTAATGTTCAACAATGTTGAGATTTGGGCTTTTGATTCAACCCATCTCTAAAATGTACGTAGCAACTTGTGTCCATGTCTTTTGTAACTCTCACTAATAATAGTTATTTCTATAACTCGCATTGATAAGAGATGGAAAAATATAGCAGTAAGTATGGAGCTGGAAAGCACAGTTTGAATTGTTGCCTTTCCCCACCTTGTATTTTTCATTGTACTGTTTTAGAACACTGTTTAATGTTCATTTTGAACTAATATTCAACTTTTCAGTTTATGTTTGTGTTGTAACACTTGAGGTATCCCCTTCTCACCTGGTTCCATGTTCAGGGCCTTGAAGGCATCCCAGCATTGAGAAAAGAAAGTCAACACTTTCTAATCGTCATATTGAAAATGCACAGCCCATATTATCTTCTGAATAGCTGTTCCAAAATATATACTTTTAAGATGAGCAAAATTCCATTTCCAAAGGATGCCTTTAAACTAATTTAAACAAACCTTGAAGCTACCTTAAATCAACCACTCACTGCCACTATTAAATCAGTCAGTCCAGATTCTGATCAACCAACATAGTAAACTATCCTCATTATTGCAACATCTTCAGATTTAGTCAACATTTTGAGCAATGCTCATGAAAGTTACAGGGTCACAAATAAATCCAAACTAAACAAGTTCAGTGGTTTGCTGGGTTTTTCATGCAGATCACATCTTTGCACTCAACACAAAAATGAAACAGTTCAATGGAAACACATAACATAAGACAGTTGCACAATGCTAACTTTAAACTATTACTCCAGAGCCCTTCCCCCTCTTTGACAAGTGGAGTGTATGTTTATAGTAGGTTAAAAGACTGAAAAGGCAGTATTCAATAGGTTTGTTTTGTAGGCAGCTCATATAAGGACTCATAGGTCAATCAACTATGCATTAAAAAGAACTCCCAGTCTTTGGTGAAAAACACAATGGGTGAACTCCATGAGAGTTTTGCCATTGACGTCACTGAGGGCCAGGATTTCACCTCATAAATCCCTGATCCTATATACTCAAGATTTCATCTATTTCAGTCCAAGCAGGCATGACAATCCCTTAGCTGAACTTATGATCATATTTATTTTGTTTAAATGTGTTATTTGGAAGTCAATGGGACTACTCATGTGGTTAAAGTTAGGTAAATGCTTAAGTACCTTGTTGAATCAGGTTCACAATGTATAAAGATAAGCATGCACTCAAGTGTCTGCAGGATCTGAGCCCATTGCTGCACAGGGCAAAAGCTGCAGTCTTGGAGAAGACCCTCACTTGATTCCCTGCTCGCTCTCAGCAGCGAGATATCTTCCATAATGAACACAGCCTGTGGAAAATGTGGGGACCCTAGGTGTTTTGTTCCTTTGTCTCCTGGAGTCTGGTGGTTGCTTATGGTGTTTTCTGCTGTAGTCTCTTCATGGTCATCATACTTGGATAGGACTTCTGTGTTAACTGCCCAGTTGAAGCTACTGAATGAAAAAGGTAGGTAGGTAGAGTGCATTTAAGCAACTTAGAATTTGGCTAGGAAGAGACCAGTCTAATACTCCCTCCACACCCCATTCTTTAAAAATGTACTGCAATATCTGTAAGGAAGGAATGAGTATGACCAAAAAGTGCTCAGGACCTTGGATTTATAACTCATCTGAAAAATGTCACCTCAAACAAAATAGTTTGCTCTAAAGTCAAGTTGAGACATTGCTTTGGTGCTGAAATGCTGGCTAATCAGATGGTTTCATTTCAGTGATTGGTGAAATGATTCTTGTATGTATAGTTATGTGTATCAGATCTGTCTGTATCTATATGCATATCTACATATAGATAAACTTTTATAATGTGTGTTTATGTACAATGTCATCAGAAGTACACAAAATACAGACAGCTAGCACCTTGTCCCTTGTCTAAAAGAAAGACAGGATTGGACACACAAAAAGTGAGACACGCTGGGAAATCAATATTTGAAATGACTTAGATGGGGTTTTTTAATAGTAAATTCATGAGTGGAAATCAATTGCAAACAATAGTTAGTAATTCTGTGACACTGACTCCATCTTTAACAGGCCAGATTGGGAGCTACATATGTACATAACATTTTGAGGACTAGCCTAAACTAAACTAGCTCAGCTGGATAATGAAAGATCAAAGTGTATATGTGGTTTGGACAAATGACTACTGGGCTGCTGCTCCAGTGGACAGACACTGTGGGCAAACTGTGCTCCTTCTATCGCCATGAAGAGGCCTGCATGTAATGGAATCAGTGTGGTTCTGCTATCCAGGAGAGAACAGCATTTAAGAAGTTTACAGAAAGGCTCCCTATGTGTAAGTACAGGGGGGATTATGGAGCTGGAGTTGGGTTAGGGAGAAGTCTGTGGGTCCCACACTATGCAGCTGGCCTAGATGTTAGCACACTAGAGTGTGATTCAAGAGATGGGGGTTCTTCTCCTGGTTCTGAAACTAACTTTTCGGGTGCTCTAGAGCAAGTCAGTTCATTTCTCTGTGCCTCAGTTTCCCCATCTGTAAAATGGGAAGAATTGTATTTGAGATATATAGATTAAAAATTCTATATAAGAACTAGGTATTATATAGATTTCAATAAGAGAAACAACCTATGCAGATGCCATTATAATGCCATGGTTGTGGTAGCCTAGAATGAGAGTAGTATGTAAGGTCTTGGAAAAAATTTTGAGGGAGAAAGTAGTTAAGGACATTGAGGTCAGTGGTAATTGGGACAAAGTACAACATGGTTTTACTAAAGGTAAATCATGCCAAACCAACCTGATCTCCTTCTTTGAGAAGGTGACAGACTATTTAGACAAAGGAAATGCGGTAGACCTAATTTACCTCGATTTCAGTAAGGCATTTGACACAGTTCCACATGCGGAATTATTAGTCAAATTGGAAAAGATGGGGATCAATATGAGAATTGAAAGGTGGATAAGGAACTGGTTAAAGGGGAGACTACAACGGGTTGTACTGAAGGGTGAAGTGTCAGGCTGGAAGGAGGTTACTAGTGGAGCTCCTCAAGGATAGGTTCTGGGACCAATCTTATTTAACCTTTTTATTACCAACCTTGGCACAAAAAGCGGGAATGTGCTAATAAAGTTCGCGGATGACACAAAGTTGGGGGGTATTGCTAACACGCAGAAGGACCGGGATGTCATACAGGAAGATCTGGACGACCTTGTAAACTGGAGTAATAGTAATAGGATGAAATTTTATAGTGAAAAGTGCAAGGTCATGCACTTAGAGATTAATAATAAGAACTTTAGATATAGATTGGGGATGCATCAGTTGGAAGCAACAGAGGAGGAGAAGGACCTTGGGGTATTGGTAGATCACAGGATGACTATGAGCCGCCAATGTGATATGGCCGTGAAAAAAGCTAATGCGGTTTTAGGATGCATCAGGCGAGGTATTTCCAGCAAAGATAAGGAGGTGTTAGTACCGTTATATAAGGCGCTGGTGAGACCCCACCTGGAATACTGTGTGCAGTTCTGGTCTCCCATGTTTAAGAAGGATGAATTCAAACTGGAACAGGTTCAGAGATGGGCTACTAGGATGATCCGAGGAATGGAAAACCTGTCATATGAAAGGAGACTCAAAGAGCTTGGCTTGTTTAGTCTAGCCAAAAGAAGGCTGAGGGGGGTTATGCTTGCTCTTTATAAATATATCAGAGGGATTAATATTAGGGAGGGAGAGGAATTATTTAAGCTTAGTACCAATGTAGATACAAGAACGAATGGGTATAAACTGGACACTAGGAAGTTTAGACTTGAAATTAGATTAAGGTTTCTAACCATTAGAGGAGTGAAGTTCTGGAACAGCCTTCCAAGGGGAGTAGTGGGGGCAAAAGACATATCTGGCTTTAAGATTAAGCTTGATAAATTTATGGAAGGGATGGTATGATGGGATAGCTTAATTTTGGCAATTGATCTTTGATTATCACCAGATAAGTATGCCCAGTGGTTGGTGATGGGATGTTGGATGGGATGGGATCTGAGTTACTGCAGAGAATTCTTTCCTGAGTGCTGGCTGGTGAGTCTTGCCCACATGCTCAGGGTTTAGCTGATCGCCATATTTGGGGTCGGGAAGGAATTTTCCTCCAGGGCAGATTGACAGAGGCCCTGGAGGTTTTTCGCCTTCCCCTGCAGCGTGGGGCATGAGTCACTTGCTGGTGGATTCTCTACAGCTTGAGGTCTTCAAACCACAATTTGAAGACTTCAATAACTCAGGCATAGGTTAGGGGTTTGTTATAGAAGTGGATGTGGCGTGCTTTGTGGAGGGGGTCGGACTAGATGATCACATTGGTCCCCTCTGACCCTAGAATCTATGAATCTATGAATCTATGCATAACCCCAGGCCCCAAATGACTTTCTTGTAGCATGCCTGACAGCATGAGTGGCAATGGAGGTCATGGAAAAGGTGAGGGAGAGTATATTCCTTGGGTTAACATTAAAATTATTAAAGAAGTGTCAGAAATTATATATCTATAGGGTGGATCCAAACATATCAAGAGTTACTGGCCTATTGGATGGGCGGAAGCAGTAGAGATAATATATCTTGATTTTTAGTAAGGCTTTTGACACAGTACCCATGACATTCTCATAAGAAAACTAGGGAAATATGGTCAAGATAAATTTCTATACTGGTTGAAAGGTCAGACTGAAAGACTAGTTATCAATGGTTCACTGTCAAACTGGGAGGGCATATCTAATGAGGTCCCACAGGGGTCAGACCAAGTCCACTTCTAGTCAATATTTTCATTAATGACTTGGATAATAGAACGGAGAGCATGCTTATAAAATGTGTGGATGAGACGGGTTGCAAGTACTTTGGAGGACAGGATTATAATTCAAAATGACTTTAACAAATTGGAGAATTTGTCTGAAATCAACAAGATGAATTTCAAGAAAGACAAGTACAAAGTATTATACTTAAGAAGGAAAAATCAAATGCACAGCTGCAAAATGGGGAATTACTGGCTAGTTGGAGTACTGCTGAAAGGATCTGAGATTAGTTGGTTACAAACTGAATGAGTCAACAATGTGGTGAAGTCATGAAAAAAGGCTAATATCATTCTGGAGTGTATTCAAAGGGCTAATATCATTCTGGAGTATATTCAAAGGAATGTTATATGTAAGACACGGGAGTTATTTGTCCCACCCTACTCAGCACTGGTGAAGCCTCAGCTGGAGTGCTGTGTCCAGTTCTTGGTGCCACACTTTAAGAAAGATGTAGATAAATTGGAGAGAGCTCAGAGGAGAGCAACAAAAATGATAAAAGGTTTAGATAACCAGACCTATGAGGAAATGTTAAAGCTGGGCATGTCTAGTCTTGAGAAAAGAAGACTGAGGGGAAGCTGATAACAGTCTTCAAAGATGCTAAGGACTGTTATAAAGAGGACCGTGATTAATGGTTCGCCATGTTAGTAATTCTGTGACACTGACTCCATCTTTAACAGGCCAGATTGGGAAGTAGGACAAGAAGTAATGGGTTTAATATGCAGCAAGGAAGATTTAGGTTAGATATTAGGAAAAACTTTCTAACTATAAGGGTAGTTAAGCTCTGGAATAGGCTTCCAAAGGAGGATGTGGAATCACCTTCATTGGAGGCTTTTAAGAACAGGATGGACAAACACCTGTCAGGATGACCTAGGATTACTGGTTCTGCCTCAGCACAGAGTGCTGGACTTCATGACTTTTCAAGGTCCCTTCCAGCCCTACATATTTATGATTCTATGAAAGTCATACAACTCTCAACACTTTGTTTATGATTATATTAAAGCTTGGGAAAACATCAGCAGAAAAGTAGTGATAAAATCGGCCCTTTTGTGTTCCTAATTAATTGATTGCAATGAACTTCAGAGCTTAAGGTTACAGAATTCTGATATTATAAAATGTTTTAGCAGCAAGATTGGAGTAGAGTCATTATTGAACTAACGCAGCATGCAATGAAACTGATTCAAAACCCAATGAAGTCAATATAATGTCTCACATTGGCTTTGAAGAGCTTTAGGTCAGGGTATATAGGCAAAGGTACTCCTACTTCTACACTGAACAAGAGACACAATTTAAGGTAATACTTAATACAGATATCCTGGGCTCTGTGTACTGCAGATGGCCATCCCCTTCACAGGAAAGTGTGTGGAGAGCAAGATTCAGTCACACACATATAGTAAGAATGCTCACATACTGAACATGATCACACTATAGTTGGGACATTATACCTTATATCTCACTCTAGACCCTATGCTGTCATTTTTTAAAAACTGAATCAGTATACTCAGTTGCCACTAATGTCTCACTATTGAGATATGTGTGGCCAGTGGGGAGAATGTGGCTGCACAAGTCTGGAAGAAGCCTACCCTACTAAATGAGGAGAAATATACCAATAGTCCTGGCATAGTATATTTATAGGCAAACCAACAATGTAATTTAACAATAAACACCAGAATTATTTGGCAAACTGGCATCCATGCCATCTCCATTCCAAGGAGGAGAAAATGCTGCTAAACCACACAGCCTACAAGATTCTGTGGAAGTTTCATAATATAGAAGTGACAAGATAACTTGATATGTGATCAAGGTGATAAAGTTTAAAAAAGCAGTGAGATCCATATTGATTTGCACCACTAAGATGGGAGTCCACAAAAAGGCTGGTTTGATAACATTCCCTGAAGATAAAGGGTAAGAGTAGGGGGGAAACTATTCTATAGAGGGTGAATACCTGTTGGGTGATATGAGCTAAATCTGTATTAAATTGTGCTCTATCATAATTGTTATATCCCTAATATTGTTTTTGTCTGTATCTCTAAATTAATTTAATCATTTGATATAAAAAGGTCAAAGTATTAACTTCAGTTTCCATAAATATCTGGATTCATTGGTGCATTTCTTATTACTGTGTAACAAACCTCTTATTCAGCTCATTGTTAGCTTCGATTAGTTACATATGGTCTCTTCCTGTGAGGTTCTAAGTCCATTCTGTTAGTAAAGATTCTGAGCACTGTCAATTTCCAGTGAAGTTCATAGTAGTAGAAGACGTTTAGTAACTTCTCAGGCTTATGGCTCATGCCAATGATGAATATCAACATGCAATAATAGATCACATTTGCTGTGATTAAAAAAGTATTAAACACAGAGCTGTGTTAATGTTTGTTGCCAACATGGCAGCTCAGCATGGGAATTTCTCAAAATGTTTCTAATGGTTTTGCATACTACTGCAAAAGGACCTTGATGAAGGTTATTTTGATTGCCATTTGCATCTGTTCACTTTCTGCCTTCTCCTTGACACTTTAGATATATGCAGGAACAAAAACTTTATAGAACCCAAAGGAAAAGAGAAACTAGTCATAATGAATGAAAACAATTATGTTTTTACATTATAACAATAATTAATAATTCCAGAGATGTATCCCTCCTAGAGAAAAAGCTGGGAATTATTTTAGTCTTCAAGTTTCCAATATCCTTCTAAAATTATGTCATATTAGAATGGAGTAACAACTAAACATGGCAAATGTTATGATTCTACTACAATTATACTTGTGGTCAAATTCCCATCATTATCGTTATTTCAGAGGTAAGAAATAGTCATCACTAAGGGACATATTTTCAAAAAAACAGCCTCCAAATTTGCTCTTGTATTTGTGTGCATGCAATTGTTTGTATGTCCAAAAAACTAAGTCCCTGACTGAAAAAGTCATTCCATACAAATAGACTCTTATTATCTGTGCACAGCCCCAATTAAATTAAAAGTTTGAAAGGTTCTACCCATATAGATCAGTTTGGAGTGCAGAGTCTCAACCCCACAGGTCAGCAACAATGCTGTGATAGCTGGCTCTGCCCCCAGAGCCCTGATTGGTGGTGGGATGAGCCAACAGGAGAAGACAGCCTCCCATCCTCACAGAAGTCTCATTACTTAGAGAGCTGGCCAGAAATCTAATCCTGACTTCCCTCCTGCTAGCTCACCTCTCATTGGAGGGTGAGATTATTATGAAAGAAGGAATTGCATAGATACAGAGGGCAAGTGCTGCTGCCGAGGTACAAAAAACCAAGAGTTTGAGCACTGAACGGAGGGAGACACTGTAGGGCAGCCTATCTGTGTGGCCCCTGTGAACCTGCACCATGCTACGTAAGATAAGCAGTCAGAATCTAAAGGGAAATAGGTTCCTGACTGGTGACTGAGGGACTGATGCCAGGAACTGCTGGGGCTATTTGTTTGCTGATCAAAGTGACTGTTTCTCACAAAGCTGAATGTTTGTTACGGATAATGGTGTTGGAGGATCTTGGGATGAAATCTTGCCTCTCGATTAACAGTAAAGGGGGACCCCACCACAGCAGGATTATGGTCTACATTCATTTTTTGTCATAGATGAACTGAGACGATTACTAAATATCCATTTGTGTTTCTCTTGTAATCACTGACATAGACATGGCAAATGAAATTTAATGTGGATAAATGTAAAGTAATGCACACTGGAAAAAATAGCCCCAACTATACATTCAATATGATGGGGGATAATTTAGCAACAATGAATCAGGAAAAAGATCTTGCAGTCATCGTGGATAGTTCTCTGAAGATGTCCACACAGTATGCAGAGGTGGTCAAAAAAGCAAACAGGATGTTAGGAATCATTAAAAAGGGAATAGAGAATAAGACTGAGAATATATTATTGCCCTTATATAAATCCATGGTACACCCATATCTCAAATACTATGTACAGATGTGGTCTCCTCACCTCATAAAAATATACTGGCACTAGAAAAGGTTCAGAAAAGGGCAACTAAAATGATTAGGGGGTTGGAGACAGTCCCATATGAGGAAAGATTAAAGAGACTTCGACTCTTCAGCTTGGAAAAGAGGAGACTAAGGGGGGATATGATAGAGGTATATAAAATCATGAGTGGTGTGGAAAAAGTGGATAAGGAAAAGTTATTTACTTATTCCCATAATACAAGAACTAGGGGGTCACCAAATGAAATTAATAGACAGCAGGTTTAAAACAAGTAAAAGGAAGTTCTTCTTCACACAGCGCACAGTCAACTTGTGGAAATCCTTACCCGAGGAGGTTGTGAAGGCTAGGACTATAACAGCATTTAAAAGAGAATTGGATAAATTCATGGTGGATAAGTCCATAAATTGCTATTAGCCAGGATGGGTAAGGAATGGTGTCCCTAGCCTCTGTTTGTCAGAGGGTGGAGATGGATGGCAGGAGAGAGATCACTTGATCATTACCTGTTAGGTTCACTCCCTCTGGGGCACCTGGCATTGGCCACTGTCAGTAGACAGATACTGGGCTAGATGGACCTTTGGTTTGACCCGGTCCGGCCGTTCTTATCTTCTTATGTTCTTATGTTATACGCAAGAGAGAGATTCTGCAACACAGTAAATGACAATTAGTTTGGCACTTTATATTTCTGAACAAAGCAAAATGGATATAGTTCTTTGAGTTCCTTTACATGAACATGTGTGAACAAATGCAAGGAAGTGAAAATTCCATATTGAAAATGTGGACTAAAGTTATAGAATGTGACCTATGCTAGAGGTTTCATGCTTCCAGTATTAAAATGTCCTCACAGAGTCTAAAAGTTACAGATGACAATTTCCTAACTCAAAAAGAGTCCTTCCCAACATAGGGAATTCTATAGTAGACCTCATCTTGACAGATAAAGTGGAATTGATCACATGATTAAAAATTAGGGGTAGCTTAGGTGCAAGTGGTCATGACTTAGTTACATTTCTTAAGAATAAACATCTTAAAGTTCAAACCAGTAATATATACATTGGTGCTTTAAATAGGCCCGTTTCTCAAAGCTGACAACAATTATGAGCCAAATCAGCTGGGAGAAAGAACTTAAACAAAAAAATGTGAATGATAATTGGGAACTGTTTAAGAACATTCTGTTAGGAGCCCAAAAAAGCCACAATTGAGAAATAAGACCACACTGGTTAAAAAAAAAAAGGGAAGCAAAAAGACTCAGGATGAAATCTGTATCCAGTAGAGTTAAGGACAATAAGGAATTTGAATGTATTAGGAAAAAAGGAATCCTAACAATGGTATTGGTCCATTGCTAGATGGAAATGGTAAAACTGTCAATAATGATACAGGTAAAACTGAATTGTTCAACAAATTTCTGTTCTGTAATTGGGAGTGCAGATAATATACTCAGATGATGATGAGGTGCTACTTTCCATTCCAACAATAGCTAAACAGGTGTTAAATGGCAGCTACTAGATAACTTACATCCTAGTATTTTAAGAGAACTGGCGGATGAGCTCTTTGGACCATTAATGATGATTTTCAATAAGTCTCAGAACATTGGGGAAGTTTCAGAAGATTGGAAGAGAGCTAATGTTGTGCCAATATTTTAAACATGTATCCCGGATGACCTGGTTAACTATAGGCCTGTCAGCCTACCATCAGTCCTGGGCAAAATATTGGAATGGCTGATACAGGACTCAATTAATAAAGAATTAAAGGAAGGTAAAAAAAGAAGCTTAATGGCAATCCACACAAGTTATGGAAAATAGGTCCTGTCAAGTTATCTTGATTTTTTTTTATAAGATTACAAGCTTTGTTGATAAATTTGAGGCAATATACTTGGACTTCTGTAAAGTATTTGACTTAGTATTACAGGACATCATTAGGAAACTAGCACAATACAAAATCAGCACGGCATACATTAAATTGATTAAAAACTGGCTAACTGATAAGTCTCAAACCATAGTTTTAAATGGAGGATCATCATAAAGCAAGTGTTTATCTAGTGGGGTCCCACAAGGATTGATTCTTGGCCCTATACTATGGTACATCTTTATCAATTACCTGGAAGGAAATACAAAATCACTGCTTGTAAAGTTTGCAGATGACCCTAAAGATTCGGAAGGTGGTAAATAAAGAAAAGAACAAGTCAGTGATACAAACCGATATGGATCAGTTTGGTAAGCTGTGCACACAATATAAGTTTTGTTATGGCAAAATGTAAGGTCATACATCTAGAAACAATGAATGTAGGCCACACTTGCAGGAAGAAGGACTCTGTCCTTGGAAGAAGCGAATCTGAAAAGGACTTGGGGGGTCAAGGTAGATAATCAGCTTAATATGAGCTCACAGTGTGGTGCCATGGGCCAAACAGTCTAATGCAATTCTTAGATGTATAAACAGAGAAATATCAAGTAGAAGTAGGGAGGTTATATTACTGCTGTATTTGACACTGTGACTACCACTGGAATGCTGTGTCCAATTCTGGTATCCACAATTCAAGAAGGATGTTGATAAATTGGAGAGAATTCAGAGAAGACCCACAAGAATGATTAAAGGATTGGAAAACGTGCCTTATAGTGATAGACTCAAGGAGCTCAATCTGTTTGTTTTAACAAAGGAAAAGCTAAGAGATGACTTGATCACAGCCAATAGGTACCTACATAGGGATTAGGAATTTCATAATAGAAGGCTCTTCAATCTAGCAGACAAATGTATAACAAAATCTAGTAGCTGGAAGTTGCAGCTGGACAAACTCAGTCTAGAAATAAGGTGCAAAATTTTAACAGTGAGGGTAATTAATCATTGGAACAGTTTACCAAGGGTTGTGGTGGACTCTAAATCACTGCAAATTTTTAAAATCCAGATTGGATTTTGTTTCTAAAAGGTATGCTCTAGTTGAAACAGGAATTAATTCAAGAATGTATTGGAGAGCTGTTAAATTCAGTGTCTGGAAGCTCTTAATTAAAAGAAAACATTAAAAAGATACTGCACTATAACTGGGGATAAAATCTGTCCAAAGCTCTGTCATGTGCTTCTATTGCATTATGTTGCCACCAGAATCCTTCCCATGACATACATAGATACTTAACTACATTTTTAATGAATGACATTTTTACTAAATTACATGGGATAGTACCGAATCATTCAGATTATCCATTGTGACTTTGGGCACAAACATGAAGATGATAAAATCTTAAATACTGCTTTTAGTTTTGGCCACCCCATCTCAAAAAGGATCAGGCACAATAATAATAATAATAATTAATAATTAATAATTAATAATAATTAAAGGCATGGAAAGGATATTATATGATGAGACTGAAAAGGTTAGGGCTGTGTAGTTTAAAGAGGAGACATGATTTGCAGAATAATGAATGGGATAGAGAAGTAAATCAGGAGCTCCAATTTACTCCATCTCATAATAGTGCAACAGAGGAAGACCTATAAAATTAAAAGGCAATGAAAGAGAAAAGGAATTATTTTTTAATCTAGGGGTTGACCTGCAGGATTGGGGCACTAATTCATAACTGTCCTGAAGAACAGCACACAAAATATATTGCAGTCAAGAGTAGAGCTGGGCTGGTCACAAAAACCAAGGTTCTTTCTCAAAAATAAATTTTAAAAAGTTGATTTCTTTTCAAGTTTTTCACAAAATGTGTTTTGATTATATTTTTTAAAATGAAATATATAATTTTTGTTTTGTTTTGTTACATTGCCCCCCCATTCTCTTCCTTTTTTAAAATATCCCCCCTTTTCCATTGAAAAAAGTGTGTGGAGGGGTGGACAATAAACAGTGAGAGAAAGTGAATGAGGGGAACTCTTTTTCTTTTTTAATTGGAGAAAGGTGGAAAGTAAAAACAAAAAATGATAGATGAAAAACCCACTTTTTCACTTTTATTTAAACTCTGCCCCCCTCTTTTTTCCCAATGGAAAATGGGGGACATAATTTTAAGAAAGTGTGTTTTGTTTTGTTTGTGTTGTTTTACCCAAAGAAAAAAGTCCGAATATATTCGTCAAATTTTCTCTTTGAAGTTTTGGTTAAAAAAAAGTTTGATGGAAATAAACTTTTCCACAAAAAAAATTTAATTGTCAATGAAATCTCCCTTTTTACCAAAAAAAATTTAGTCAAAAAATGTTTTGACTAGCGCTAGTCAAAAATTTAGTAGGTTGCAGAAGGGAACTATATATTTATCTAAATAAGAAGAACATTCACAATTATATTAGATAGATTATGAATGTTTATAAGGGATAAATGCCTCATGCTTCAGGACATAAACTATTAGCTGCTGAAGGAACGTCTTCAGTGGCCTGCTTATTCTATGCTTTTTCATGGCAAGTCTCGTGCATCTTCCTCTGACAGTATCTAGTTAGAAACAAGATGCTGGACTGGATAGTATGATTCATATGGTCCTATCAATGTGTTCCAGATAATATTAATCCTATTTAGGAAGGTGATCTGTACCCTGCAGTGGAAATTGTCAGAAAACTTATCTGTTGTAAGTTTTGAATGAAGAGGACAGAAACAAGAAATAAAAGAAAATCTCTTAAATCAAGCCTCTATTATATGGGAGAAGTCAGCTATTAGCTGAACACTAACCATGGGTTTTTAAAAAGTGTGTACCTGCAATCCCCTCCCTAAAGCTGATATGCTTAGGTTGCTCTGTAATTGTCAAAGGGTGTACATTATCTGGTAAACACCATTTTGCTTTTAACTCAGAGATTGGCCCAAATATTCTGCCTAAGTGGTTTTGGATCGTGCTTCTGAAGAGCGGTTTCTATCCTTCTGTGTCAAAAGAAAACTATTTTGTTCATCTTTAGAGCTCATATGGCTGTATTGCTCTCCCTTTATTAGGAAAGGCTGTGAAGCTTTGGCAGTGATATGAGTCTGTTAATGAACTCAAGGGCTGAGTTACAAATAATGGCAATTTTAATGAATGGCCATTGTTCTTCAAGGCTATGTCTCTGCCTTAGCATTGTTTAACTGTTTTGTGGTGTTTAACAGAGAGAAATGAACCAAGGTCTATATATGCCAGTCTTACAGATTGGGGAAAAATACTTTCCTGCAGAGAACTTCTGCCTTCCCAAAAATTTAAAACTGACTTGTTTAAATAATTTCCTCTGTTTGCCAAAAAACAGTTTGGACAAGCTTTTTTTTACATTTTTTTCAGACTGTTTCTTCTATGAGGAAATAAAAAATGACAAGGAATGAGTTGGAAATTAATACATCAATTACACAACTTTAAATCTACTTTCATGAATTATGGATACTTATTTAAGTGCGTGCAATAGTTTCAACAAAGCAATGCCAATGGCCACAATAAATCTTAAACAGTAGATTCAAGCTATTTAATACAGGCAGCAAAGTAACCAAAAAAGATAAATTGGAATTAGAGCTTCTGTGCCAAATTCATCCCTGGTGTAAATGCACTGAAGCCAATTGATTTACATAAGGGATTAATTTGGCCCTCTGTATGTATTGCTGAATCAGATGGGAAAATTTGAGCTGCCACTAGAGCTGAAGATGTTTGGAGGTCCAAAATTACTGATGTAACTGCTTTATCTATTCATCATGAAACTAAGGAGTTGGATTACAACCCCAACTGGGCATAAAAGGCTAATACAAATGAAGTCTTTGGATCAGGCCCTAAATGAATATATTTATAGGGCAAGTCACTACCTTCTGTAAAGCTCAGACAGAAGGCAAGATTCTGAAAACCACTGGATGGTTAGATCAGCCACAGGCCTCTGCATCAGCCTTGGAGGGGCATCAGATTTCCCAGCTGTCAAACTGTCTAGAACATGAAGAGGAGTGTTGGGATTAAAGCTTTGCAGATCTCCCTTTTACATCTACTCCCAGTTCATAGTCATATACTTTCTGCTCTCTGGGATATCAGCAGACCAGAACTCCATCCTCATCCAACATGACCAAACAGAAAATCTTTTATAAAACGCAACCGCCAAATAGTCTAAACAACAAGAGGACAAATGTCACCCATCTCATTGCACACTGATGTTTGCACGTATATATCAGTCACATCCATTTAAATTTATCTTCAAGTATCAATCCCTTCTGAAGCATTTCTACAGTTTTATAATCATGTAGATTAAAACCTTTTTATTCAAAGGGATTTTTTTACATGATAAAACTCTATATTTGGAAAGTGTATGGAGAGGTTAAACTGATGTGTGAAAAAAAGCTGTCTTTTTAAAATGGGCTCCAGCTTGGATCCAGTACTCAGTAGCTTGCCTACAGCTGGATTTTTTTTTAAAGCATTTTTTGTGGCTAAGTTTTGTGAGCTGAATGTTGTGTATCTATTGTAGCATACAGCATGGTAGCAGTTTCACTGTACTGTGTGGTATATAGTGTCTGTGCATTACGGAAAGATTTTTCATCTCATACATCACTGTCAACTTGCTGCTGTAATTCCAGAAAGTCACCTAATCTTCTTCTACATTCACATCAACACAAAGAAATTAAATTAATAATCTGAGGTTGGGTTCCTTTTTAATGTTCTCTCCCACAACTCCTCTCCTCACCCCAGAATAGATGGATCGAGCAGATGTGTTGGTGGTGAGCTTTTCTGCTGAATGCCTTGTTGAGTTTAACTCAGCTGCCTGCCTAACAATAAGCATAGTGCTTCTTATGCTGGTCTAAGCATATTAGAAAGGGATTTACTTTCACCACATTCCAAATTGTAAAACAACTCCTTGTATAGTATTATAGCAACCAATAAAGGGACTGTCTCATACACAAATCAACTCAGAAGAAGCCTTATAAAAGCAAGTAGCTTGAAAGTCTGAAATCAGTGAAGCCACCCCAGCAATGAATTTGGCGTGGGATTCTTCAGTATACCAAATGAGGTCTGTTCTTCTCTGGCAGTGTGCACAAACTCCCCTTGTTAGATACCATTGAATGGAAATTAAAAACTTCTGAAGTGGAAAGACTCTCTGAGAGTTGGTGGCAGAGGAATAGTGTGGAAATTTCTG
This sequence comes from Gopherus evgoodei, assembly GCF_007399415.2. Classification (NCBI taxonomy): domain Eukaryota; kingdom Metazoa; phylum Chordata; order Testudines; family Testudinidae; genus Gopherus; species Gopherus evgoodei. Next base: position 112,275,724 of record NC_044324.1, read on the forward strand.
GTACCCACTGGAAATCTGTTTTAGGGATTAAAAAATTAGAAAAAACTCGACTTTAACTATTAGGATTAGGTATCTAAGATAATGGCCCAGGAAAATTATGAATATTCTGAGGACTGATAGCAAGACTATTCACTTGGCAACAGGGAAGAGAAGGGTATTGGTGGGTGTGTTTCACAGCTGAGATTGAGATCTATACAGGGCACTTGTATGCTTAGATGTCAGCAGCAGAAGATTTGGGAGTTAGGTGAAAGATGGATCTGAGTGCTTGTAAGGAGAAGGATAACCAAAGTTTTTTGCAGTTTGTGAGCCTGTTGATGTTCTAGGATGGGGAAGGTAAGGCAGTAAGGGGAGGATCTGGGATTTCTTGAAAATAGTGAGAGCATTTGACAATTGGGACAGAGATCAGGTGGCTGTGTTTGCAGAAGAGAGAATTTGCAGGAGGATTCACAATAGAAGCGGACCATGTCAAAAGGCTGGAGGAGGTCATAGAGAGATTCAGCAGTTAGGAAGGGGACTAGAGTGTGTGAGGTTGTGGGAAGTTGAAGTATCTGAAAGAGGTGTCAGACTGCTTACTTTGGTAGGTCTTGGAGACAGAGAAAGCCCACAAGAGAGCTCTAAACAGTAGTTCCTGGGCCTGTGTGATGCCTAAAGGGCCTGATTTCAAAACCTGGCTGTACCCCACTTCATGTGCTGAACTTAAAAAAGTACATGTGAGTACATCCTCCCAGTTTGGACACATGCACGTAAGAAATGGTAGTCAGGTTTCGAATCAAGCCTATAAAGGGGTAAATGGAACAAATAAAATGGGGTAAAGGGCCTCATCCTGTGAGATACTGAGCACCTTTAATGAAGGGCTGAAGGTTGTATGATGAATGGAACCAAAGAGAAAGGGTCAGGATGAAGGAGGGACCCAATTTGGTGTGACACCATGGGCACAGGACTACAAGTTGTGGGCCAGATTCCTCACAGAGAAACACAAGCCTCTTAGCGTGTAACATTGGTCTCTATGGATATTCAGTAAATATCTCTTCCATACAACTCTAAACACTTATTGCTAATTTTCCTTGGAACACCCTCAATTGTTATGTAGGAAGTCAAAGAATGTTGAGGGAGCTCAGTACCTTGCGTAACTGGGCTCTAAGAACCTGATCCAAAGCTCACAGAAAACTTTCCATTGACTTTGATGGGCGTTCAAGTACTCAGCACGTCTGAAACGAGGTCCTAAAATGTGCAGTGCGTTTCAGCATTAGCTTTCTGCCCAAATTACTTTAGAAGAGTATGGCTCTTTTGCACCTTTGGAGCATGATGAAAATCCATTACATAGCTAATGCAGTGATATCTACTTCAATTTGTAGTGCTTTGACCTAATTTGACACACTCATGATTTTCTGCATTGATATTACTAACCTCCATGAGTGTGCATTGAGGACCTACAGAGGTGGGAAGTACTGCACACATCTGTCTATATGATCAGAATTAGCAATCCACTTTTATTAGATTATTTTAAAACAAAGAGTGATCTTTGTTAGGCTCTGGGGAGCTCTTACTGACAGTGCGAAGAGTGCTTATTAACCATAAAGCAGTGTTTAAACTGATAATATTCAGTACTTCTGTAGGGGAATGAAAATCACCACTCCTGCTCGAGAAGAGGTAACAACTATGTGATACAATGCAAAGAAATATAAGCAAAAGAATCTGGATCCATTTCTGTCTTTACTGATATGGGTGCAACTCCTACTGGCTTGTTTGACTGTAACGGGAATTGCACCTATACAGCTAAGGCCAAATTTGGGTTCTTAACATGAGTTCAGTAAATTTCTTGCCTTTATAATACCACAACAGCACTAGGGTGTTGCAAATTTAGGTACCTCTAATGATATCACTCATGTACCTACATAACTGTTATGCTGTGTCATCCGGGCTAGGTATATTACATTTTATGATATGTATGATGCAGATTGTGCCACTTTTATAGAATACCCATTTTTCTAAATTTGTAATGATGATGACAAATGAACAAAAGAATCGGAAATTTTAGAGTGATACCTGAATAATTCAAGCTTGTTCACTTATTTGGGAAACTATTCCTTTTGTTCCTGTGTGATCAAAACAGTGTGTTTGTGGTTCTGAAACAGATGACTTTCCAAACCAGGATGGGAAGAGGACAAAAACTGGAAAAGAAATATTTCATTATACTCAAAATTCCAACATAATAAAGGGGAGCTAAAAAGGAAATGACATCAAATGGAATTTTTTCCAAAAGCCTTCTACATTCTTTGCTTTTTATGGCATGGCAGCATTATGCCATTGGCCCCCATGAGCTGCATAGGCTGTAAATGCTACAGATGAAACCCTTCCGTCCGTCTTGCTGCACTCTTTCTTTTCCAAAAATTATTTCTTATGAATGTGGTAACATAAGTCTAGACTGGATTTATAAAGAGAGGAGGAGGAGGAAATCTGCAGGGAAAATGATTCCATTCACTAGCATCCATTTTTTCACTATCACTATTCAAAGGCCTTTTGTCCTGTATTTCTTACTCAAGATATAGTCCCACTTGAGTCACTTATTCCTGGAGTTCTTACTCAAGAGGAGTAGTCACTCATAGTAAGGAATTATAGACCAGGTCCTAAGGGAGTACATGATTTATCTGTATAAACAGGAATTAGAGAGGTGCCTGAGTGACCCTTCTCCACAAATTTGCCTGCAAAATAACAGCTTTTTTTTCATGAGCTGGGAATCAAAAGCATTGTGGTCCCATTTTCCAGCATCTGGGAAAGTTTGGTTACAGAGAAATCTGTATAGAATGTTCTCATTTAATCTGAGCCAAGCTATTCTGTTGTCTTGGCAGTACTGTAACACATTTCACTGGAAGTCTGGGCTTACTCTGACATTTTGAATTTTCAGTCCCTCCTTGATGTAACTAACAGTCCTGCAGGATGTGATGCATGAACTTTGGAGGCTGAGGAAAGGGAAGGGCTATCTATTGACTAATTATAGGAGGATTGATGGAGGTCCAGCGTGAAACCTAGCGTCAGTAAGTGGTATGGTGCAACTGTAAGCAGAGTCAGGATGAGCGCTACCCTGACATCTGGTGGTGAATTGTAGGGAATGTGGAAAGAATTCCAAGAATTTCAAAGAATGGGGAAGATTTGCATTGGCATCCACCCTCCACTTAGCATAGCCCACAGCAGACTGGGATGGTTATTTTAACAGCTCTGGGATCTCCAATTTCTTTGTTATTGGGGCAGGAAAAAAAAAGTTTGTCACCCTGATTGTGTGAATGGGGAGCTGTGGGACTGCTTTGTGACAGAGATGACTCAACCTCAGTTGGGTGGTACTTGCTAAACATAGGACATGGATTCCAAAACCCCATGAAAGGAGAGAGCTTGGGGACTGGTGTGTGTGGATGTTGTCCAAATCTTCTCTCATATATTGTATGAGGTGTACATCAGGAATAAGGCCCAGTTCATTTCCACCCTTGTGGATCATCACAATGTCTGATAGATCATAACTTCTTAAGTCACTGGTTAGATGCTGCAGAGTAGGCAAAACATGATCCCAATGCAGGCCATCTCTTTTCACCCAAATCAGCCTGTAGTCAGCAATCACCATGTCATGGTACACTCCTGGCTTTTCTGCAAACTTCTGCAACCTCATGGTACAGGAATCAACCAGAGTTCACACATCGGCAACCCTGGCAGTGCACATATTTCTATTTCCTCAGTGGTCCAGGTTCCAAACCTCCACACTCTGTGTCTTTGGAAACACTGCATTAATCTGCCCTGAGGTCTGGATATAGCCACTTGTCCTTCCCCCAACCTCAGGGGCTAGAAAAATACAGATTTTCTTAAACAACCATGTCATAAACAGATAGCTAAGGGTTAATGTTCTTTTACCTGGAAAGGAGTAACCTGAAACACCTGACCAGAGGACCAATCAGGAAACAAGACTTTTTCAAATCTGGGTGGAGGGAAGTTTGTGTGTGAGTCCTTTGTTCTTCGGTCTTGTGCCTGTCTCTCTCTCGGCTATGAGAGGATTTCTGTCTCTTGCTTTCTAATCTTCTGTTTCCAAGTTGTGAGTACAAAGATAGGTTTGTTTTTTTTTTGTATTTACATGTGTGTAGTTACTGGAGTGCTTTGAATTGTATTCTTTTTGAATAAGGCTGTTTATTCAATATTCTTTTAAGCAATTGACCCTGTATTTGTCACCTTAATACAGAGAGACCATTTTTATGTATTTTTCTTTCTTTTTACATAAAGCTTTCTTTTTAAGACCTGTTGGAGTTTTTCTTTAGTGGGGAACTCCAGGGAATTGAGTCTGTGCTTACCAGGGAATTGGTGGGAGGAAGAAGTCAGGGGGAAATCTGTGTGTGTTAGATTTACTAGCCTGACTTTGCATTCCCTCTGGGTGAAGAGGGAAGCATTTCTGTTTCCAGGACTGGAAATAGAGAGGATGGAATTCCTCTGTTTAGATTCACGGAGCTTGCTTCTGTGTATCTCTCCAGGAACCCAGGGAGGGAACACCTGGAGGGGGGAAGGGAAATGGTTTATTCCCCTTTGTTGTGAGACTCAAGGAATTTAGGTCTTGGGGTCCCCAGGGAATGTTTTTTGGGGGGACCAGAACACTCTAATTTTTTGGGTGGTGGCAGCTTTACCAGGTCCAAGCTGGTAACTAAGCTTGGAGGTTTTCATGTTAACCCCCATATTTTGGACGCTAAGGTCCAAATCTGGGAATATGTTATGACAAACCAGTTCAAGGCTTGCCTACCACTTGCCCTCATAACACACCTCCTCTGCAGCCGCAATCCCTCTCCCTGTCACTACCACATACCCCCCTCCCCGCCCCCACAAAGTCCTGTGTTTCCCACTCCTCCATACCAGTATAACAAAATTTTGGTTAAATAGCTGGTGACTATTTGCTGTGCTCACAATAATCCTCCCCATAAAATGAAAACATATTATAACAGACTATTTGTAGCAAGCAACATGAATTATTAAATCTTTATTGCACAGGTGTACAAAGGTTCACCCTGGATATGTCAATGGCCGGTTGTTCAGCAGGCCAATGGCATCAGCACATTCTCCCGATCTACCCAGGCAAGCATAAAGCGGCTGTGTAGAAACTGTCACCGTTTTTTTCTCTGTTGGTGCATGTGTGCTGTAATCCTTCCAGACTGCACATCCAAGCAAGCAAAGAAGTGAACAAATTCATAAGTACCATTCACAATTTGGGTCATCCAAAAACTTAGTGGGTGCCATGCACTGTCTTGGGGAAAAATTGACCACTTGAGACCATTTTGATCCACATCACAGCAATACTTTGATCTCTAGCTCTGTTCAAAAAAAAAAAAAAAAAAAAAAAAACACCACCTAGAACCTTTTTGAAAAATGGCTATTTTGTGGGGGCTTATATCTATGGAACCCCTGGCTCAAATAACCCTACCTGTGGCTCACTAACCCTATTCATCACTCACATAAAACATAGCAAATTTCAAGTAAATCCACACAAGCATGCAGATTTTAGAGCATTTAGAAGCATCATCCTTTAAACAGGAAGGCTAGAGAGATGATGGAGGGAAAGGGCTCCTGTACACATCCATCTTCACCACAGGAGGCTCTGAAAGGTATGAGAAACCCATTCATTTCAATGTGACATTCTCAGCTGAATGAGAACACCCAATAGAGATGAATATAGCCTGAAACAATAGCTCTGAGCTATGTGAACTACTCAAGTTATCTCCGTGAGTATTCTCATCCCCCTCCTGAATGCTTTAGTTTCTGTGATAGGCATGAAGTATGCTTATTCTTAGCTCCCCAGCCAAGGGGGCAGGACTTTCCCAGATTCTGTCTCTCATGGGGGCAGGGAGGAGGCCTTAGACCCTCCTCAAAGGTTCATGTTTCGCCTCACATAAGGGGGAGCAGGGCTAGGGTCCAACCCTTGTAGATGGGCGTGGGCCTTCCAGATCCTGGAACACACAGCTCAGACACTCCCAGAGGGGCAAGGCCCCCAATATCCCAGCTCATCTGAAGGGACAAGGAGGGGAGCTCAGACCCCCCTAGAGGGGCAAGAGCCTCCCCCCCCGATCTGTGTATGCACACCCAAGGGGAAACCATGGGCTTGCCCCTATTTTCTCCCTGTTCCCCTGCCACTCATCCCATGTCCCCTTTCCCACGGTCCACCCCTCCATCGTCCCATCCCCCCACACTTACCTCACCTGAGCCCCCAACTTCTCTCCCCTCCTCAAGCACCCATCCCCATTTAGCCCACTTCCTATGACCTATTCCTCCACCTCCTAATAACCCTCCAATTCCAGGAAGCATTCACAAGTCTAATATTTTCCCCCAAAGACTTTGATTATATTCTCCCCAAGATAAAATTGCCACCCTGACTCACAGATTGCAGCAACCTCTGATCTCTTAGTCCAAAACTTCCGTTGTTTTAGGTGAGGGCTTGTGATTAATTTATCCTTGTTGTGTTAATTGATGTCTATGAACTCACCCTTGAATCTCAGCAAGGACTATCTTGAATAACACTGCTATGGGTACCCGCATGGCCCTACAGTATGCCAACATTTTTATGGCTGACTTAGAACAACACTTTCTCAGCTCATGTTCCCTAAAGCCCCTACTCTACTTCCGCTACATTGATGACATCTTCATCATCCGGACCCATGGAAAAGAAGCCCTTCAGGAATTCCATCATGATTTCAATAATTTCTATCCCACCATCAACCTCAGCCTGGACCAGTCCACACAAGAGATCCACTTCCTGGACACTACAGTGCTAATAAGCGATGGTCTCACAAACAACACCCTATACCAGAAACCAACTGACCACTATACTTACCTATATGTCTCTAACTTTCATCTAGACCACTTCACATGATCCATTGTCTACAGCCAAGCTCCAAGATACAACCACATTTGCTCCAATCCCTCAGACAGAGACAAACACCTACAAGATCTCTATCAAGCGTTCTTAAAACTACCATACCCACCTGCTGAAGTGAAGAAACAGATTGACAGAGCCAGAAGAATACCTAGAAGTCACCTACTCAAGGACAGGCCCAACAAAGAAAGTGACAGAATGCCACTAGCCATCACCTACAGCCCCCAGCTAAAACCTCTCCAGTACATCATCAAAGATCTACAACCTATCCTGAAGGACGATCCCTCACTTTCACAGATCTTGGGAGACAGTCCAGTTCTCGCTTACTGACAGCCCCCCAACCTGAAGCAAATACTCACCAGCAACCACACACCACACAACAAAAACACTAACCCAGGAACCTATCCTTGCAACAAAGCCCGTTGCCAACTCTGTCCACATATCTATTCAGGAGATACCATTATAGGACCTAATCACATCAGCCACACAATCAGAGCCTCATTCACCTGCACATCTACCAATGTGATATATGCCATCATGTGCCAGCAATGCCCCTCTGCCATGTACATTGGCCAAACCGGACAGTCTCTACGCAAAAGAATAAATGGACACAAATCAGACATCAAGAATTATGAGATTAAAAAATCAGTCGAGGAATACTTCAACTCCCCGGTCACTCAGTTACAGACCTAAAAGTCTCAATTTTCCAACAAAAAAAACTTCAAAAACAGACTCTAATGAGAAACTGAAGAATTTGAATTAATTTGCAAACTGCCTACATTAAATTAGGTTTGAATAAAGACAGGGAGTGGATGGGCCATTACACAAAGTAAAAACTAATTCCCCGTGATAATTTTTCCCCTACTGTTACTCACACCTTCTTGTCAACTGTTTGAAATGGGACATCCTGATTATCACTACAAAGTTTTTTTCTCCTGCTGATAATAGCCCACCTAAATTGATTAGTCTCATTAGCATTGGTATGGCAATACCCATTTTTTCATGTTTTCTGTGTCTATAGATCTTCATACTATATTTTCCACTGTATGCATCTGATGAAGTGGGTTTTAGCCCACGAAAGCTTATGCCCAAATAAATTTGTTAGTCTCTAAGGTGCCACAAGTACTCCTCATTCTTTTTGCTGATACAGACTAACACAGCTTCCGCTCTGAAACCACTCAACAGACTGAGACCATCTTGACCCATGTCACATCAGTAGTTTAACTTCTAGCTCTGTGCAAAAACAAAAACAAAAAAACCACTGGAACTTTTTGAAAAATGGCTATTTTAGGGGACTTATCTCTCTGGTATCTGTGGCTCAAATGAATGCAAATTTGGGTCACTAACCCTATGCTTCACTTTCTTGAGACACACCAGATTTCAAAGGAATCCAACCAAGCATATTGATTTTAGAGGACTTAGAATGGTCGACCTTTAAACAGAAGTTGTGTTGCAGCAATAGCTGCCCTGCCACTATAATGTTTTTTAATACTTGAGATGTGATTTTTAAATATCAGTTATATGCATTCTGACCATTTTCAATGTAAATGTATTTCTGTAGTGTCCCCATTACTGTGGTATCTAAGAGCTTAGGAAATCTTAACTAGATCAGACATTTTAAGTAAAATAGAGCAGAACGCAGGTGCTGGAGTATGCACCCCAAGTATATAATAAAATATTGGTAATAATATACTATGCAGTAAATAAAATTAAAGTATCTGAATTATCTCTCTATGTGATATTATGAAACATTCTTTCACTCCTATAAGTGGTGGTTACATTTACAGCAGAAATATCCAATGGACCTTCCCCCTCCCCCCCACCAAGGCTCTAAATGGCTGCCATTGTGCGCGGATGCCATAGAACAAATGTCAGGTATCTTGGTCCCAAGTTTTTTTTCTAACATGAACTTGGCAAATCAAACTAAAGAGAATAAGAGTGATGGTGAATGGAAAAAAAAACAAAAGAAAGAAATCCCAGGAAATGCAAAGAAGAGCAAGCTTAAGTATTGGGCATGTAGGAGTAAAGTTAACTTGTGTAACCAGAATAAAGAGTTAAATTGCAATTTTTTTTGTCCAGTCATCCATTACAAACAAGAGTAATTAAAAATATGTTGGAGAATCGCATGCCTCTGGGACTTGCTGTAGGACAACAGAGCCATTCATGTCCAGTTTTGAAGTCAATTCAAATTACCAAAAGTTGTTCTGCTTATGAAAATATTCTGTATGGTATTAGCTATTGACTGGATGAATCACAAACCTTGTTGAGATTGAAGGGTGAGTTCAGAAATAACACAGCAGGGATAAATTAATCACAAGCCCTCACCTAAACCAAACGAAGTTTTGGACAGAGAGACTGTTGCCAGTTGGAGAGAAAAATGGTTAGAGCACTACCTTTCCCAACCTACTCTTAAATACACTACACAGACTGTGTAGCATCTGTCCTGGAAGTTGATTACATTTAATATGAAATTAACAATAATGTAACACGAGGCTTTGATACTCTTTTAACTTTCCTCCCTCTGGATTGCTCAGTCCATAACCACATCCCTGCAGCCTGTCTCTCAAAAGCCTCTCAGACCTCCCTCTTCTACAGGTGAGGTAACAAGCTACCTTCCTCAGCTTGCTGTTTTTAAAAATCTGTGTAAAAACTAGTCAGGACCTCAGGATTTGGCTTAATAATAATGTTTATTAATAATTTTATCTCTAAAGCACTCCCCCTGCTGACAGACTTGGGGACAGCTGTACCAATATTTCAATGCATTATTAAAAAAATATATAGTCAGTGAACAAATCTTTAATCACACTTAAATTGAGTAAAATAAATGGAGGGAAGAGGGGGAAAAGGGCAAAATGGGAACAGGAGATGAATATAGAATGAACAGTGATCATATTTGAAAAGTGCCTTAGGGAAGAGGGATATTCTAATGTTTTTAAATAATGAGGAGAGAGAGATACTTGACTTCAGTGAGGAGCAAGTTTCCTAATGGAGGGGCCACCACAGCCAAGGTAAAATGGTAGAATCCTTAAATGGTGGAGGCCTGTCTACATGTATGTGTGTGAAAGCCCATCAGGTGGTGTACTAACGCATGTGGCATGTACATGAGTCATGAGGACAAGGCTCAAGGAGAATATCTCTAAATGTTACCAGAGCCTATGCTGTTTGAAGGTTCTTAAAAACCAGCAGTGCCTATTTCAAATCAAGCTGCCAGAAAAGGTAATAGACTGTACTAATGCCCAGAATTGAATCCTTAAACAATTATGGATGTTGACAGCTCTGAAAAGCAGGGAAAGGGTGGGAAGCATGAGAGAGGTGGGGGAAGGGGAGATGCTGCCAGTCATGATAAATAGTTGAGCCTTTTCTTTCACATTTGGAAGTTTCCAAGGCACAAAAACAACAAACATCAGGCTAAACATTTGCAGGTAGAAATTTTTGCACTCTTTATTGAATTTTGAAGCAAATGTGTTGATACTACTGTGTGATTTTTATTATTACAATCTGTTCCTATCTCCAGCTCCCAGTGCAATAGGACACTGAAACTATGGGTGCCTGATTTCCACTGAAACCCTTCTCTCACATTTTTAAATGGCTGTAAAAATAGTCTCAACAGTTTTACTGTATCAGAAACATATAGATAACTCTTATTCTTAGAGAAATTATTTGTAGAGCTGATTTTTGTTTTCTCCATTCCCTCCGATTGGTATATGCGGTGTTGTGACAGCCGTGCCAGTCTAGGGATATTAGAGAGGCAAGGTGGGTGGGGTAATATCTTTTATTGGACCAACTTCTATCGGTAGTCTTTCTACAAGGTAGAATGGTGCCACTATGTAAACCTGTTGCAAAAAGATCGGAAGATCTATCCTCTGGGAGTAGTCTTACCAGAATAACAATGTGCTTAAATATCATTATCCAGCTCCATCCAGCAACCATTTACATACTTGCTTAACTTTATGCATATGAGTAGTCTCATTTACTTCAATGGGCTTACTCACATTCATAGATGTTTTCAGGATCAGGGCCTTCCTGGAATTCTGGGTACAGTCTAAAACTCACATGGTTGTGATTCTTATTAAATCTAGGCCTCAGGATTTGAACACACTAGCTTGTCATCAAATCTGCCTTTTTTATTCATTCATTTGTCAATCTAACCTTCTTATGTTTCAGGGTTTTTTTGCTGGGGGAAGGGAGTAGGGGAGGGAGGGCTAAGCAGTTCAGTCCACTGAGCCAGCATCTTTCATGAAGAAAAAAGTGTACTGTATGGTTCTTATAAAAAAAAAAACAAAAACAACCCTGACTACTTTTTGGATTAAATCCAAACCATCTGTGACACTTTTCAATACTGTACAAGTGGTGCGATTGGTCATAAATTAAATTGTAAATGGGCTTTAAAATACGCATAGTATGATTAGCATGCACCCAGTTACAGCAGTCAATAACTTATCCTTATTCAAGTCTACAGTTCTAGTAGTCTCCAAGGGTCCTATTCTTGAATCTTTTATATTTTTCAAAATAACAGATTCCCTGTAATCAGAGTTTAGAGTGCAATTTCCCTCCAAATTCTATTCTCAAAAATCCCAGAAGCCAAGTGTTTTTAGCTTTGCATTTCAAACCTCCAGAGTGAACAACTTCCCCAAAAATTTAAGTGGGTTTGACTTCTGTTTGGTTCAAGATACTTTTGAAAAGCCAAGCAAATGTTTTACATTTTCTCATAAGATAAGAATTGCCCAAGTACTTCCAAAAGAGTAAGTGGGCCAAATGAAAATGTGAAACTTCCCCATTCAATAGTTCATTGTTTCACCTCTGTGATGGTTCTTGGGGTACCTAGGACTCTGAGCCATGTTGTTACACCCTGCGTCCAGTGTGAGAAAAACTTGTTTGTGCTTACCTGGGTGTCAACTCCCTGAGATCCCTGGTCTGTCAGCCATCCAAACACTCTCCTCTGGGCTATACTAGCCCTTACCTTACCTTGCAGGTTAACAATAGGTGCACCACAGTCCCTGAGCCCCTTTGAAGCATTCCCCTCTAGTGTCCAGCCCCTTATCCACTGAACACTCATAGAAATACCAGAAATGCTTTCCCTAATGGAACAGTGTACACATCAGCATGTATGATTCAAGCCAGGACCAGCACCTGCCTTCTCACAGCACTTAGATATATTTACAGTAAAATCAAGAATAATTTTATTACCAAAGATTCAGGACTCAAGAGATAGTGAGTATGGATAATGGAAACAAATGGTTAAATATAAAACAAAATCATAACACACTTTCTAGAAACTGAACTTAACAGGCTAACTTCCTGTGTAAAAAGAAATCTGATCTTACCCAAAACATTTCGCAGCATCTTCAACCAAGCCTGGTTGTGATGCCGTTTTCATGAATGTAAATGCACTACCCTTTTACTTCCTAGTGCAGGATGACAGGGTGTCTTCGTTATTCCCCAAACACAGTCCAGCAAATCTTTAAAGTGTATCACAAGTTAAAGTTCACTTCCCCAGGTAGTATTGCACATTCAGGGCGATGTGTGGGCCTCCACATCCAGAGAGGAGGTTGCAGGATTTGTCCCTAGGTAGATTTTTTGTTAGAGTGATGCAATGGGATTCAAACAAACACAGGTTTTCTATTTCAAGTAACTTAGGATTTGATTCAGTGAAACATTCCACTCAGCTTTCATGTCACATAAGTTTCAGAAAAAACTGGCTTTTTCACACAGGCTTCTCCAGCATGAAGCAGAAATTGCTTGTAGGAGAACTGGCTCCATTAAATTGGCACATCTCATTAAATTTTGCTTCTGGGAGGAGAAAAGTTCATGAAAATTGTGAAAGCCTTTTACTTCATTTATATATTTATTTTTACTTCGTGAGTGTTCTTCATTATCATTAGGGATATGGAAACTGGGAACCAAATTCTGTTGCCAGTTACACCAAACCATTAGCTTCCATGAGGTTACAATTAACCGAGATCAGATTTTGACTTATTGTCTTGAGGGATGAAAAAACATACACTGTGTATATTTTTAAACTACATCATTTTTCATTTAATTTAATAATACCTTTGTGAAATTTAGTATGTCAGCATATTCTGTACTTTGAATACACTTAAATACACAATTGGACAAGGTATTTTAATGTTGCATTTTATAGCAAACAATATATCTTACAATACACAAATCTGAGAGCCAAAGAGGGTCCTTGCCTGTGTATTATACTGCCTTTTTATTAGATAGTTTTATAAGGTGGCAGTGATATTGGAATTTATCTCACTGTATCACAATCTGTCACCTGGTCCTCTTTCTTGACAGCTTCTTTATGGGAAGCTGATGGGTATTCTGAAAACTTGGCATTACCTCCAAAAAGTGTGAGTATTCAGTTCTTAATGATACATAACAATAATATCTGTTGAATAAACTTCTGTTTTTATATTACAGTTGTAGACTTCTATATCTATCTATCTATCTAATCTTTCTGCATATATTAGGTCTTTAAATGTACTGGGCTGATTTCTACTCTTAGTTTGAATGTGTGGCCCCAATGAAACCAACACCCTGGTGTAACTGAAGGAGATTGTGGCCAATTACATCAGATTCAAAATCCATGGAGTTTTTCTATATTTATACGGATGTAGCTGAGAGCTGAACCTGGCCCATACAGTGTTTCTCCTGATGGGCAGTGGACCTCATAGGATGCTTTTGGGGTAAGCCTACCACAAAGTTAGATGATGTTCCAAAGCTTATCCCAACCTTTTGAAGTCTCCCTTGTTCTTTTATTTCCCTGTTTCTTCATTTTTCCTTCTTCTACTCCAACCTGATACTATCTCTCTAACGCAAGTGTTCCATTCCTTTAATACTCAATTTCCAATGCTATCAAGTGCCAACTTTGTTCTCCTCAACGAAATTCACATCAATGTAATGGATTAGCTCAAGGCCTACACATCACTAAGATCCCATTTAAACAATACCTAGATCAAGGCATTGGCTTTCACACATGTGACCACTTTGTTTCAAAATTCCCAGTTTAAAAGTAGCATTTTAAACTGGAGCAGGATTTGAAAAGGCCAAGAGTCAGCAGAAATATGAACATCTCAAGGAATGGTGTTTGTTAGTTAACTATTGCTGTACAATCAGCAGGGGGAGCTCACACAATGTGTTTTGTTGTTGGGTTTGGTTTTGTTGGAGTGAGAGTTCTGCCCGCACAACGACTATTTAATTTTTCACCAGTAGGTGTATATATAATTATTAAAAATACATGTTTAGAATATGGAGACCATTCCACACACCAGATCGTAATGGTACAGATCTGTAGTTGGTATAAGCCATGACTTCAGTGGAGATAAGCCTGTTCACACCAGCTGAGGATCTGGCCTGATGGTTTCAAAGTAGGTTAATTTTTGGGCTAAAGCTACTGGTCAAGTGTCCTTTTCATTTTGTGGTCTTTCTAACCAACAAACAAAGCATACCTTTGCACATCTGTTTAAACCATTTAAGCAGTTTTGCTTTTGTTTGTTTTTAGATTAAGGCTCAAGATGAAGTTAAGACCTACACTTGAACTGAATCCAAACCCATAAGAGTTAAGAGCTGTTTGACTTGTAAAATAAGGAAAGGTTTATAGAGAGATTAAAAAAATGGGAAATCATTGGGTCAAGTTTGTGCTTCAGTGAGTCAACCTATCCACAATATACAGCCTGACATATGTACTTAAATTATTGTTATTCAATTATATGTTCAGGGGTTTGGCATCTCTGTCTTTCATTGTTTCTTGTAAGTTTGTAGTGTATAGTTTACAGCCTTAAGTCATAGACTCTGAAAGTCCTTTGCTTTTGGAAGGCTGTTCATCATTGTATCTATAGACAGCCTGGGCTCTGTAACTCAGATATGGTTGCTCTTTGAGTTAAACAGAATGTGGGCTGTTAACTATTTAACTGTTACTCAAATGAAACTCGTATATTACAGTTTTAAAGTAAAACCAAAACAGAACAACAGTTTTAATTGCCATTTCTACAATAAAACAGTGGCTTATTTATAAGTTGGGATTTTATTACCTACTGCAATTTATGCCCACTTTATCTGGAGGCTGATGATGGCCAACAAATAACTGCTCACATTTTTTGCTCATTTTTTCCTGAAAACACAACTGCATCTTAAAATATGGAAAAGTAATTTATAAGGGAAATGAAAAAAACTTACATGGAAGATTACATAAAATACATCTGTCTTTTCTAACCATTGAGATATATAAACAACTCATTAAAAACTGGAAAAGCCAAAGAAAGGGACAAAAGCTTCTTTTAATGCAAAGAATTTTCAAAGACTATCTTTCTGCTTTTCAAAGATGTTACTTTACTCTTATGGAGAAGAGAACAGAACAGAGAAAATACCAGTTTTTTTTTAAAGAGAGTCCCAAGGGAGTTTATGGTAAAGATTTTTTTTTAAAAAAAGTTGTTTGCCAGTGGAGATGTCATTTTAAATATAATCCAGGCTTCCATTTTCTTTAGCAAAGAATTTTCTTTTATGTCAAATGAAATTTTAAGATCACCTATGAATTTGCAACTGAACCTTTTACTGCCAAATATGATTCTAATCCTTAAAAAAAAAATCTGGTTTTGTAATACAGCCAGCAATGCACTAACTTTAAAAAGGTAGCCAGACATACTGGCAAAAATATATGCAGTTAATCAAAAAAAACCTATGTAGCAGTTTGGGAACAATCAATCAACTTTCAGAACCTTTAAATCATGAAGCTGCTGCGAGGACATCAGTGTGCTCTGGCAATACAAATGTGTAACGTGTGCAGTCGGTTTTGAGATGTTTTCATCTTTAAAACAAAAGAAAAATTCAAGGTGCTGCTGGTTAAGTATGAAGTTTATCAGCAAGTAAAGATAAAAATAGGACAAATATACTATTCTGGTTCACTACACAAAGATTAGTGGGACAGTAGGTGTCACTTTGCCCCAACTTTAAATAAGAACTGACAAAAATTAGTTTTCTTTTGAGCGAATCCTACAATGTCCTGAGATTTTTTATTCTTAATTACATCAGCGGAATTGAGAATGCTCAGCACCGCACAGGACCAGACTCTGTCTCAGGCTGGCTATTATACTCAAGGCTAATCTCAAACTTGCACTAGTCTGATAATGAAATGAAATTTGTATTGAGACTCATGTTTTTGTATGATCAATAGCATTTTAAAGATTATATGTTACAGGCAAGATTGAATGTATAAAGTAATAACTCACTGCGCCTGATCCTGTTGCCCAGGAAGTCAATGGTAAAACTTCCATGGAAGTAACACGATCATTATATCTTCCATGGACAATGTTTACAGCCCTATCTTTACCATCCTTAAAGGTATTTATTTAGATTAAGCAATAGCGGAATTGTTGTCACTGTGGGTAGAAATGTAGGATCAAATTCTTCCAGTTCCACCATTAAACCTGTAGTCAAAATAGACTAAGGATGCAATTTAGCTCATAGGTTTTGTCAGCACACATAGACTGTAGCCCTTTTAAGTCTAGTATCTTGCTTCTGGTTATGGCTACTAACTTGCTTCAAAAGAAGACAAACATTTTACAAAGGAACCAGTCTTGAACTGAAGTCAATAGGTGTCTTCCTATTGATTCAATAGGTGCAAGATTGTGCTCAGAAGTTAGACGTGTTGAGGATTTGATTGTATTTCTCTTATTTATTTTTGCTCTTGTATTAATTAAACAGATTTGATTTAGAACACAAAATTAGGTGAGTAGGCAGGCACACCTCATTTTTTTTAGTGGTTTTTGGATTTTGCCAGTGCTGGAATCAGAGATACTACGGTTATTGCCTGATCCAAGGATAGGGAAATAGCATTAGGAGAAAGCTGAGGGCTTTTGGAAATCCCTAAATATATAAAACCCAAGTCTCTTTTCTCACCAATTTTACTCTGGTATAACTGCTGTGGTTTTAGTGGTGATAGTTATGATTCATACTAGGAGTGAGAGGTGAATTAGGCCTGTATTTTCTTATAAGCTTGAATAAATCAGAAGGAGCTATTCTATTACGTACTTAATGGGCATTTTATAAAATTGCCTTATTACATTCATAATTACTCAAGCAACAGTTCTTGTTTCTTGGCCATTTTAGAAGCATTTTATAATCTTGGATGAAATGTTTTTCTTTTCTCCTAAAAGTTAACCACAATTATTTTGTAAACAAAACAAAACCATTTGCAATCCTAAATCATTAACAGAAGCTAGGTATAGACTTAAAAATTATATTATAAAACAATTTAATTTGCCAAAGGCTTGAGTTCAGAGTTTTGTATTTCCACTGCAACAGATGATATCACTGACACCTAAAACAGAGCATTTTCCTGCCCTGTTCTAGGTGTCAGTGATGTCATTAAGTAATGCAAGAAGTATACTGCGCCCAAAACTATGAGAAGAGGAGAAGATGATTTTGAAACGCACTTGGTTTAGAATATATTTACTTTCCATTTCTAAGTCGGAAATCTATCCAGCTAATGATTTTGGATCTTATATGTGAACAGAAAATGTTGACAGTAGGAACTTTTAAAAATGTGTAAAACTGACATTTTTATAGTTTGAAGTGTTTTCTTTAACAATAGAATTGTACAGTCATCACTGATCATGGGATCTGAATAGTTTTGTGACCTATGCTATGCCAAGACACAAAGCATTTGATATGTGATTTGGTTTGAAGGAATGAGAACAGGAGAAGTCTCAGAAGCCTAATAACCACATAGGGCTCAGTACTTGCAGAGGCCATGCACAATATGCCAGCCTATCTGATTCTGGCACTAGTGGACTAGAGCAGACATTGAACTCCCTTCCTATACAAGCCTATGCTGCACTTAGGTCTGGTCTACACTACAGAATTAGGCTGACGCAAGGCAGCTTACATCTATACTTACATTTTGTTCCCACCAACATAACTGCTCCACTGTGCTGTAGTTCCTAATAAATCTAAATCCCTTCCTCCCTCCCTCTCATCCACACATTGAGACCATGCAGTTCTGTGTGTCTAACTTCAGTGTGAGAGGATACCATGACATCATGTGGAAGGAGGATCCCAACTATAGAATCATTTCCTTCCACTCTGACTAGATGTTTTCTTTCCCCAAGACTCATTCTGAACAGCACAGAGGCTGTCTGACTGGGGATAGGATCACTCTGCTGCATCTCCGGTTCAACCACTCTGCTTTCAAGAGCCTGTACTCAGTCTCTTAGGGCCATGAGTTGCTAGCACCAAATGTGCACATCTACCACCTGCCCACAGTGCTAAAGGAACTGGAAGACAGTCCAAATGGAAATACAGCAAAGAATCCTGTGGCACCTTATAGACTAACAGACATTTTGGAGCATGAGCTTTCGTGGGTGAATACCCACTTCTTCAGATGCATGGAAATAGACTTTATTCTAAGCTAGCAGACAAAGCCTGCACAGAAGGGGAGAAGTGAACCTCTACAAATGCTCACACATCCCCAAGCCACCCCTCTAGTGTCAAGAAATCTGGCCCTTACCTCCAGCTAAGCACAGAGAAAGAACCGGGGAAGGAAAGAGTCATACAGCAACTGTACTTTGTTCCATTAACTTTCCAGTCAAGATCACAAGCCACTCACTTCTCCACGGCAAAGGGATACCACATTGTGAGTGTGCAGCCGCTGGATTAGATCCCCCCACCCTCGTCACCTCCTTCTCCTGGTTTATGCAGCATGGCTCCAAGAGAGGAGACCCAAGACACCAGGGAACAAGATGCTTGAAAACATTTCTACTGTGACACAGGACCAGTGTTGCATTCCTCAGAAAAACAAAGGTTCCCCTTCTCCTTCCTGTACATAACCAGCCCAAGTATTGAACTGATCTCTTCCTTCCACACAGCTCCCATTTGTAAGGGTGGAAGGGGTGTTGTAATGAAAGTTTGCGATTGAAAAGAAGCAGAAAACAGCTGTAACATTGTAGAACCAGTAATTTTGTATAAATGTCCTGACCCACAACTGGACTTTTCCACCCCTTCCTTGGCCAACAAACTCACAGATCTAGGGGCAGTATGATAGTTTGCTGATAATCTGTTCTGTAGCTTCTGCCAAAAGCTTTATAGTGGTTCATGGTAATTCAATAAAACTTTGAATTTATAGTTGTGTGGTCAGGGGCAGTTTTGAGGGCAGGAGGGAAGCAGGGAGGGAAGATAGGGCCTTCCAGTCCTGTATGCAGCCCTGGAGAAAGACAGAGGTGTGTTGGAGGGGAAGGGGGAGGTTTAACTTACAAGTGTCTAGTTCTGGTTTCTGACGAGTCTCATAGTCCTCCTCTGACTTGTCAGGAGGGATTTAAGAAGTCAGCTCCTCTGGGGAGAGGTGCAGGATAATTCGCTCCTCTTCCTCCCAATCTTCCAGTGCCTCCTTCTCTGCAGTTTCTGCTGCTTCCTAGCCAGGGCCCTCATCGGCATTCTGTCAGATGAGGCCAGCAGGGGTGAGGAGAAGTCATAAGTCACCTCCAGCTTGGTATTGGACGCCCTGGAGAGCATCCGGTCCAGCTCCTGCAAGAATGGCCATGTTGGAGGATCCCTCCCAGAGCAATTCTTGGAGTCTTTTGTTTTCTGGTACCAGAGCCTGAGGTGCTTTATCCATTCCCAGCACTGGGCCGGAGTATAGTGAATGCCCACCTTTGCCAGCCTCACCAAAACTTCCTAGTAAATATGGATGTTTCTCGTGCTGCAGAAGAAGTCGTGAACACCTGGGTGGGCTCGTCTGATCTAGCAGCAGCTCTTGGAGTAGGTTTCATGTTTATGTTTACTGGTGAAAAGAACACAGTGGAAAACTGTTCTGAAGTGATTGGCACAGCTCGCTACTACCAGTGACTAGTGCCAGTCAGAGACCTTTATAGATTCGGGTAAGGGTCAGGCAGGAGAGGGTCAATGCATTGTGCGAACATGGCTGAATTCAGGCCTGGTACGCACCCCATAGCCCCATCCACACTACAAACTGGCATGGGTATGAACTCGTGCCACAGCTCAAGGCATGCTCATACCAACGCCCCTCAGGCCTGCTAGTGTTCTTGCCCCATACAGACCTTGAAATCCATGCTTCTGGGGTTTAGATGTGGAGGGTAGGGGGATTCTAGCACCATCATGTGCATGGACCCATGTCCAGTTACCAGTGGAGAAGTAGCTTTAGACTAGGTTATCTCCAGGTGCATATAGAAAGAAGGAAGGTGGTTAAAAAACAAAGATCAAGGCAGAAATTAGGCAATTATTTTCCAATTTTAGTGCATGCACCAAAACATATATAGCTATAGTATCGTGGCATTCTGTGCCTGCAAGCAGCACCCTGGAACCCCCATATTCGCCAATGTCATATAATTATGATACGTTTTATAAAAGGTATGCCCTGTGGGCACTATATGGTTTGTACATATATATCGTATGCATAGAATGTATATGCATTTATATGACTCTTATGGGCGTGTGTGTGTTTGCATGTTGTATTGAAACTGCAAAATAATAGGCTAATTGCTGTCTTGATCTTTCAGTCTTAACCTCTGGGCCCCCTTTCTTATCTATAATGGGAGCTGACCCTACCTAACATATATAAGGGACATTGATGGGATCCCACATATCTTATTTCATGTAGGGCCCACAAAAAGTCATGTGTAAACATTAGCTTTCGGAAGAGTGGAGAGGAAGCACAGGCATGATTAGCAAAAATTAATCACCACCGAAGGCCAAATCTTGTCACCTTTCTCAAGTGAGTGGTTCAACTGAAGTCAATGGGGCAATTCACATGAATGAAAGAAGTAGAATTTAGCCTCATACTAATAGTGACCCAGGTGCTAAGTGCTTTATAAATACTAAAGATAGGTGGAAAGATATCTTATCTCTCCTCAAGCATGGCTGGAAACCTAATGGAGCATACTTTGATAGTTAACGGGCCAGTTGTATTAATGATATATGGCCCTATCCTGCCCTCATTAAAAGTTGGTGGCCGGGAGTGGGAGCAGATCCTCAGTGTCCAGTTTTCCAGTCTGTGTATTTTTATAACCTTTAAAACTGCCTTTGCATCTTTTTTCCTAAACATGGAAACCACACTGGTAACTATAAATGCAAATGCATTTACAATATGCCCTCTGGATAACTTTGATGCTGCAGAAATATAGATAGATAGATACACACATTTTGCCACAACGGTGGGATGTGGTAGCAGAATGCTGGGGAAATTACGCACTGTTTGAAATTATAAAAATGAACAGGTCATCACTGAGCATTTTGCATCTAATTTAAGGTCATCTCCTGTGTGAAGTGTGCTTATTAAGTTTCTTTCATGAGCATGGGACCTGTAATTTATGAATGCTGCAGGTGTGAATGAATTGTTCAGATCTTTATGGTGAGTGAAAGAACATTAGTCGTTATTCATGGGTGAGATATTCTATTTATTCCATGGAAGAGGAATAATGTGGGTGGGTGTGAAGACACCATTAAAAAGACATAAATAGAAATCAATTGTATTAGAGCTTGAAGTATTTAATCTCATACTATAACTAGGGTGTGGACTTTTTTCTATAATTATACATCTAGGTGATTACCCCCATCAGAAAAATAATTAAGGGCTTAAATTATTTCAGTTCATTTTTATGAAATAAGAATATTAGTAACAGAAGCATATTAGAGCACTGGTCAGATCTTACATTATTTATATTTAGATTCTTAGATTCCAAAGACAGAAGGGACCATTGTGATCATTGAGTGTGACCTCCTGTAGAGCACAGGACGCAATAATACCTAGACCATATCTTTTAGATAAGCATCCATTAGATTTAAAAATTGCCAGTGATGGAGAATCTAGCACAACACGTGATATATTGTTCTAATAGTTAATTACTCTCACTTAAAAATTTACATCCAATTTCCAGTTTGAATTTGTCTAGCTTCAACTTCCAGCCATTGGATTGTGTTATACCTTTCTCTGTAAGACTGGAGAGCCTATGGACAGTGCATAACAGAGGTTTGGGGAGTGTAAGCCTACATAAACCTCGCACTGCCATGGGTAGGGGAGGGGCCAATGGTGGATTACTGCATGGGCCCATGAGCCTGTGCCCAGGGGCCTCAGCTAATTTTAGGTCCCTGGAAAAATCTCCCCTTGCCTCAGTCCTGGAGCTGGAGGAGCCTGGTGGGGACACAGAGCTTTTCTGGTCTCACAGCCACAGTGGGGTTAGTGATGGAAAGGAGTGAGCAGGGATGGGGCCTCAGGGGGAGGGAAGAGGCAGAGTGAGGGCAGAATGGGAACAGGGCCTCAGGGGTGGTGCAGAATGGGGGTACAGCTATGGGAGGAATGAGTACAGGGCCACGGTGTGGAATGGGCTGGGGCCCTGGGCAGGTCCACAGGCAAAAGGGTGGAAAGTGGATGAGGCACCAGGCTTGGAGCTCTGCTGCTGCAGCCCCTGGCTGCGGGGGAGAGGCTCTGGGTCCCAAGCTATGGCCAGGGCCAAGAGCTCATCCATGGTCCCCACCAGGGCCAAGCTCTCTGCACACACACACACACCTGTGGCCCTGACCAAGCTTTCAGTTCTCCCTGCCACACCCCCGACTGAGCTCTTAGCCTCTCCCCTACACTAGCTGGGGGTCATTGGGATGGGGGGCTGAGAGGAGCAGGGGCATGGCCTTGGCCAGAAGAGCAGGACCTCAGCTGGAAGAGGCAGGGCAGGGAGCTAGCCTCCTGAAGGGGAAGCTTCACCTGCCACCCATGGAAGAGCATTTCATCAAATATTTGTTTCTGTAATATGGGGTCTTTATCTGTTAGTACCTTCTTGTGGCAGGATGAGGAGCTGCATCACCTGACTCTGACCCCCTTATGCCACCACACTGAAGTCTATGTTTCTCAAGTCCTTATTATGACCCAACCCTCTGGCCAGATCTTAAATAGTCTCTGCCCTCTTCAGAATAATGGGGTTCAGAAGTTCCCTGGCTCTAGTGGGGGCTAGACAGTCCTAGATCTTCTAGATTTAGAGCCGTCTTCTCTAAAGTCTGTGTTCCACTGGGTTCCAGCTCAGGACCCTTGTTTGGAACAGGTAGAACCAGTCTTTCTCAGTCATTTGTTGCTCCCTGAGAGATCTCCTACTTCTCCTAATCTGCAGGTTTCCCTGGCCTTTTTCCCTGCTTCTCTCACTTTGGAGTTTTGGCTTGTCATGCAGCTTCTCACCAGTGTGTAGGAGGGATCCTCTCTCTGCAATCTCTCTAGAAACTGCCTTTCTTCTCAGAAGTTCCCCCTCAATCTGATATCCTTAGCCATGGATTTATATAAGGGCAATAAGATATTCTCTGTCTTATTCTCTATCCCTTTTTTAATGATTCCTAACATCCTGTTTGTTTTTTCAACTGCCGCTGCACACTGCATGGACGTCTTCAGAGAACTGTCCATGATGACTCCAAGATCTCTTTCCTGATTAGTTGTAGCTAAATTAGCCCCCATCATATTGTATGTATAGTTGGGGTTATTTTTTCCAATGTGCATTACTTTACATTTATCCACGTTAAAGTTCATTTGCTATTTTTTTGCCCAATCACTTAGTTTTGTGAGATCTTTTTGAAGTTCTTCACAGTCTGCTTTGGTCTTAACTATCTTGAGCAGATTAGTATCATCTGCAAACTTTGCCACTTCACTGTTTACCCCTTTCTCCAGATCATTTATGAATAAGCTGAATAGGATTGGTCCTATGACTGACCCTTGGGGAACACCACTAATTACCCCTCTCCATTCTGAAAATTTACCATTTATTCCTACCCTTTGTTCCCTGTCTTTTAACCAGTTCTCAATCCATGAAAGGATCTTCCCTCATATCCCATGACAACTTAATTTACGTAAGAGCCCTTGGTGAGGGACCGTGTCAAAGGCTTTCTGGAAATCTAAGTACACTATGTCCACTGGATCCCCCTTGTCCACATGTTTGTTGACCCCTTCAAAGAAACTCTAATAGATTAGTAAGACACAATTTCCCTTTACAAAAAGCATGTTTACTTTTGACCAACAATTTATGTTCTTCTATGTGTCTGACAATTTTTTTCTTTATAATTGTTTCAACTAATTTGTGCTGTACTGACTTTAGACTTACTGGTCTGTAATTGCTGGGATCACCTCTAGAGCCCTTTTGAAATATTGGCATTACATTAGCTATCTTCCAGTCATTGGGTACAGAAGTTGAATTAAAGGACAGGTTACAAACCATAGTTAATAGTTCTGCAATTTCACATTTGAGTTCTTTCAGAACTCTTGGGTGAATTCCATCTGGTCCCAGTGACATGTTACTGTTAAATTTATAAATTAATTCCAAAACCTCCCGTAATAACCCTTCAATCTGTGACAATTCCTCAGATTTGTCATCTACAAAGGACAGCTCAGGTTTGGGAATCTCCCTAACATCCTCAGCCATGAAAACTGAAGCAAAGAATTCATTTAGTTTCTCTGCAATGACTTTATTGTCTTTAAGTGCTCCTTTTGTATCTCGATCATCCAGAGGCCCCACTGATTTTTCAGCAGACTTCTTGCTTCTGATGTACTTAAAAAACATTTTGTTATTGCCTTTTGAGTTTTTGGCTAGCTGTTCTTCAAATTCCTTTTTGGCTTTTCTTATTACATTTTTGCACTTAATTTGGCAGTGTTTATGCTCCTTTCTATTTATCTCACTTAGGATTTGACTTCCATGTTTTAAAAGATGCCTTTTTATCTCTCACTGCTTCTTTTACATGGTTGTTAAGCCATGGCAGCAATTTTTTAGTTCTTTTACTGTGTTTTTTAATTTGGGGTATACATTTAAGTTGGGCCTCTAGTATGGTGTCTTTGAAAAGTGTCCATGTAGCTTGCAAAGATTTCACTCTAATCACTGTCTTTTTAATTTCTGTTTAAGTAACCCCCTCATTTTTGCATAGTTCCCCTTTCTGAAATTAAATGCCACAGTGTTGAGGTGTTTTTCCCACCACAGAAATGTTAAATGTTATTATACTATGGTCACTATTTCCAAGCGGTCCTGTTATAGTTATCTCTTGGACCAGATCCTGCACTCCATTGAGGACTAAATCAAGAATTGTCACTCCCCTTGTGGGCTCCTGTACCAGCTGCTCCAAGAAGCAGTCATTTAAAGTATCAAGAAATTTTGTCTCTGCATTTCATCCTGAGGTGACATGTACCCAGTCAATATGGGGATAACTGAAACCCCCACTATTATTGAGTTCTTTATTTTGATAGCCTCTCTAATCTCCCTTAGCATTTCATAGTCACTATGACTGTCCTGGTCTGGTGGTCGATAATAGATCCCTACTGTTATATTCTAATTAGAGCATGGAATTACTATCCACAGAGATTCTATGGACCATCATGAAGAATTACAAACCAACGTATGAACTATTAAATGTAAACAAATAAATTAATGTAGAATTAATGTTTTACAATTAAAACCACAAAAAGTCAGAAAATATAAAAGTTAAGGGATGAAATCCTGTCCCCATTGATGTTAATAGCAAAACTCCCATTGACTTCAGTGGGGCCAGGATTTCACCCAAGGTTCTTATTGCAACAATATATAGGATCTTCTGTTCTTGTTTTTTGGGTTAAGGACCCAATGATTTTCCTCACACACCTAAAACTTCATTTGATATCAGTATGCTTTGTCGTGAATTTTGCACTCATTCACAATGATGCAAAGCTGGAGTAACTCTATTGATGTGTAACTGACATCAAACATGTGTGTACTTTATTCTACCAGGGCCATATTGTGCAACCGTTTTTAAGCAGAACTACTATTAAATTCCTGTTAAAAATGTATTATTGTTAATACCGTTTTTTTGTGTTTTGTCTTTTTGGGAGGATTTTGTTGATTCTTCAATGAGATGTTTATTATGACTTTCACGCAAACTGACCCAGCAGCCAGGCAAACTGATCCAGGCCCTTGCTGATTTCGTTGTGAGGCTAGGAATGAACAATATATGCTGTGATGTCAGAAATTGGGTTCTAGTGGCATTTTTAGCAGTTACCAACTGAGCATGCTCAGAAGTGATATTACAAATATTTAATTAGTTTTAATACATCTTATTTTTTCTCTTCAAAATTTGGTTCTGGATACCTCAGTGAGGAGGGGCTCTCTCCATTTCAAGCTTGAAGGTCAGTTAATTGCAGCAATTAGTGTGAAAAATATTTGTAAGCCATTTTTTTAAAAGCAGCTATCCTTTTTATCCACACTCCTCTTCTTCCTTTCACCCCAGAGCATCTTTGCAGACACTCGGAGCCATACAGCATTGCCATTCATTCTTGTCCATGGCTGGTTCCTCCATTAAGCCCAGCCTAGATATGCCCCTACATATGATGTCTTGCCACCTACTTGCTGGTCAGCCTCTGGGTCTGACTGACCTTGGTTGTATCTGGAGGCTAGTGTGCTAGGGTGGAACCACTGATGCCTGTCCCTAACAGGCCAGCAGGCTCTGATATAGGATTCCCATTAGCTGGATAGGATGGATTGGTCTAACAAGCCATTATATCCAACTCACTTGTTTTCACGCTCAGAGAAATAAAAAAATGGTTCACCTGCTTCTGTTCAAATTTAACAAACAAACAAACAGAAAACACCTCTGCATCCATCATTCCCCATATGGATGAGGACAGACACCAACCATGTAACATTTCAGTCCAAAAGGTGATTTTTTTGAAAAGATGAAAGTGTGTAATAGCAATGAGTGAAAACTGAAATTGCTTTGCCATCTTGACTGTAGTAATTGTCACATCTCATCCAAATGACACTGGATCCTAAGAGCAGGCGGGGAATGGTTCAGTTCCCACTCAGAAAGAATAGTGCCACCCATCGGATTCTTGGTATTTGCCCATACCAATATTGACCAATCGTGAACCTGCTTAGCTTGTGAGATTTGATGGGATCACAAAGTAGGGTGGTATGACTGAAAGAAAATAGTAATAATAATAACAATAATTGCATTGTGTGTACATATAAACTTTGTTCATTTAAAATATAATTTTGATTACAGTATTTTGAAAGTATTACAATTCTTTATTGGCCTCAGTCAAAAGGCAAGCTGAGTGGAATTTTGAACCCACATTTCTTCACATACACATTTATTCGGGCGTTAGAAGAAATAGCTGAACAGGATTCCCCACCCACTTTCTCAAAGTGAAGTAGAAATTGCTCTCAAATGTTGGTCATAAATGTGTAATCTGAACCCCAGCCACTCCACAGGGCTGCAGAAGAATTTACGATGTGCTAAATATTTCCTTTGTTCTTCCCAGTGGTAGCCTGCTGTAGCAATTAGAAAGCAACTGGCTGCACATGTAAACTGTGGCTGTTTTCTAAAGAATTGTTGATAACTGTTAAAAGCCTCTGTAAGCACAACTTGGTCTTTTAATAGTACAATAGATTTTCTTAAATATATGTGTATCTTTAAATCTTCATTTTCCCCCTCCTCCTCACCATATTCTTGTTCTCTTGCTCTTCACAACTGGGTTGGAAAGGAGATACAGATGTAGTCCATTGTTGTAATCCATCCATTACTAACCTTGAAATACAGTCCCCTGAATCAGTCTCTTTGTATTGAGCAGCTATGTAGGAACCATGTGTTTGTGTAAATGATCCAAGAAACTACCCAGCATTTTTTCTCTTTCTCCAAAATGTGACAGTCCCACTCTTCCCTCCACACCAGCTGAAACTAAGAAAACTGTGCCCTACTCTGTTCCACTTGACTGTATGCTGAGGGCATTAGATTCCAAGGTGATGAGTTTGGGGTAGATATATTGTTGCAGCAAAAGGTTGACATGGGGGCTGCAGGCCATGTGGAATGGAAGGGTGACTTTGTGGGATGTTCCCTCACATAACCATCTCTATCCCTTCTACCAAAACTCCACAAGGGCATGAGCTGCATGGGAAAAAAGGAAAGAGCCAGCAAGCAGAGGAGGAGTCAATGAACAAATGCACTAAGCATCTGCTTCTATATGGATTAAAGTTCATACAATGAATAATACATTAGTTATGCTTTAAGCAAAGCAGACCTTCTGTGGTCTGTTACCCCTATCAGAAGGGTGACAGAGGGCAGGTGTTGCTGGGAATGAGTGGTAGCAAGCACTTTTGTCAGCCCTAAGAAGAGCACAGAGTGAAAGCTTCCTCTATGTGCCATTGTGCAGATCTGTGGCATTTTGCAGATTTCTTGAATATACATAAAGTTATCTCCTTAGCACTTGTGCACTGCTGTTTAGATCTACAGATTTCCTATTCCTTGAAATAAGAAGTCATTGTTCCCCTCCTATGCCATAGGAAAACATGGGTCCCTTAGTCAATAGTCTAGTATAATTCCCTATCAACAAAACATCATCCATAGGAGGGGGACTCTCTCCCTCGGAAACCAGGTGGACATACAAAAAGAAAGCTGTTCAAAGTGGGTGGGAGGGGACAGCTATAACTTCCTGAGCTGTCCCCATCCCACTTCCAGCACCTGCCATTGGCGATGCTAAGAATGAAAGTATTTATAGTATAAAAGATTAGACTCCAGAATGAGCTGGATGGCTCAGGGGAGGATTGGTAATGGGATATAGAGCTTGTCACCTCTGAGTTGCTGGTGCCGCTCCAGTTAATAATAAGTGGGAGTTTTTACCATCTGATTGTTGTTCAATGGTCTGTGTAAAATGATTTTTGTCTCAGTCCAGTTCTCAGTGGACAGACATCCCTACTGGCAGCCTTGTTTGAAGTCTCTGCAGACATGTCAAGGGCTGTGGAAGGGAAGACTAAGCTATCCTCTCACCCCTCGAGGTTGCCTCTCTAGGTCAGGGTCGAGGACAAGTGTGGTGAAGCTGCCACTGTCATTGCTCATGTTCCTCAGTAACTGTATTGGTAGTAAATGGGTGACTTCATTTTCCTGGGTTGTCAAATCAGCACTTTTCTTCGAGCTAGATCCAAGCTCTATTAAAGTCAATGGAATGGGCTTGATGCAGCAATTTCCCCCAATATTTCTATCAAATTTATAAACAAATATTGAGTAGGATTCTGTCACTGGAGCGGTGTTTGTAGGCTGCTCTTTCCAATTGACCACCAGAGCAGACCGTATTTTAAAGGCTTCGCGGTATTATAGCATTGGTTTTAGTATTTCAGACATGGCATGAGCATCCCACTCCTTCATTCTGGACAACCAGTTTGCCTCTTCATATGTTCTGCTTTTGCTAGCTTTAATCATGGTGCATTTCTTTCAGTTTTATTTAGGGGAATAATCTCTGAGGCTGATTTTTGATTCCATGAGTCAATTCTAAATGGGTGCTTTTGTAGCTAGTGTCTGCTATTCTCCATCTCTCTCAGGACCAAAGTGGTTCAGCTCCATGAGACACCTGAGTTCCACAAGGCCCTTTGTGCTACAACCCAACAAGCCATACAGGAAAACCTAGTTTTGCATTATTAGTGGTTCTTATAATGAACAAGAGCTGAGCTCTGCCGTGTTTTGTAGAATGAGCTGAGTACCAGCACATCTCCTCAAATAATTTATACTCTTTCTTACAGTTGCATTAACATATTAAAAATATTAATGCAAAAACTGAAATAATGTGGATGGTTAACTGGAAATAAACTTCAAATTAAAGTGAGTAGAAAGAGGAACATTTAGTGCTTACACTAGACTAGAATAAAGTTAACCTTCTTTCCAGTATTCATTCTTACTTTACCATATATGTCTGGTTGTGCTTTATCCCCCTGACTCAGACTCACGCTACAGCAGTATCAACATCACACAAGTTCCCTCACATTGTAGTTCTTACTTTGGTCCCTGCTCATTGGATCATTTACAGGCATAAAATCAAATTATTTTTGAGAGGATATAATTTGTATCATACATTGTAAATTTCCAACATGGTTTTGTAGTTGTAAATGTAAACATTTCATTGATGAATTATCAGTAATTATTATGGTAGGGTATATAGGCCCCAAGAAAGAATGAGCCCCATTGTGCTAGGCACTATATCTGCTGTACAAAGTAACATGCAGTGTCTGACTCAAAGAGTTTACAGTCTAAAGGGGCTGTCCATAAATTATGTGACACATTTTTTGGTGATTTCTAAGACCCACCGACCCACCCTCTGTATTATTGAAACAAATACACAGAATTACTTTATGCATTAAATAATTTATGGACAGCCCCAAATTGACAAGCCAGAAAAATGGTGGCAGAGGAAACAGAGGCACAGAGAAAGCAAGTGACTTGTCCAGGTGATCCAAGTCAGTCAGTTTATATTATGTATATTCAGAGGATTAAAATGTTTATAAACATATTTTAATATCCTATGAAACATCAAACTTTGACTTAAAAATTTGAAGTTTGTTCCTAAATTTGGCTCCTCTAAGAGGAGTGCAGGAAAATGTTTGAAAGGCATTGAGAATTAACAAAATGAAGTTATAAAATCATTAATTTTTTCATATATATTTGTTCTCTTACTATAAAAGTTACGTCCATTCTCCAGTAAAAGCGGTGTTTTCCAGCACTTTACCAACCAGAAAGCTCTATAAACGAGCATTTCTGATCTTCATTGAAAATCTGGTTTATAATCCAGTTGGCACGGGGCCAGAAAGCTCCCTACCTGGCTCTATGTGGCTCCCTGGAAGCAGCAAAATGTCCCTCCACTTCTAGGTGAAGGTTTTTGGAATGTGGAAGAGGGTGTGGGGTGTGGGTTCTCGGAGGGAGTTTGGGTGTAGAAGGGAGTGCAGGGCAGCAAGTTGGGGTGCAGGAGGTATTTTGGGAACCACAGCCAATGGGAACTGTGAGGGCGGCGGCTGCAGGCAGAGGCAGCATGCAGAGTTGCCTAGCTGCACCTCCGCCTAGGAGCAGAAGGGACATGTCGTTGCTTGCAGGGAGCCACCCGAGGTAAGCGCCACACATATCTGGCACCCTGGACCCTCTCCTGTGCCCCAACCCACAGCTCTGAGCCCCCTCCCACACCCAAACTCCCTCCCCCTTAATTAACTGGCACTCCTCATTCCTCCAACATGCCACATAACAAAGCTTTTACTGTAATATTCCTTTTAATTGGTATAAGCACCTTCTTGGCCAAGGGTTTTGAAGCGTCATACTATGTAATAACATTATGTTAAGCTTTCCCACTCTCCTATGATGCAGATAAATATATTCCCCAATTTACACACGGGTAAACTAAGGCATAAAGCAAGTCAGTGGGTTTGCTTAGTGTTTTACAGTAAGTCAGAGTTGGAAAAAGAATCCAGAAGCAATTACTCCATGTCCTACATTAACTATTAAATTCTAAGCATTCTCCTTGTATTAAACAGACCTGCTTTACAGTGATGGTGTTAGGGTAGACATTCTGAAGCCTTGAGTCGAATTATGCCCTCAGTGAAGTCTTTGGGGTTACATGGATGAAATTGAGGCAGATTTTAGCCAATGCATTCTGAGTAGAAGTCAAATGTCACAAGGAAGGAAAAAGTTAATATCTAGATAGTAATTCAGCTGATTAGGTGATTGGAAAAAAAATCCTGTATATCATTTTTTTGAAGTAGCTATAGTCTTACCTTGTTACGTCATGCATTTTTTGATCAGCTAATTGCCATGTTTAGTGCATTAGTCAGTAGCAATGCAACAATGAAATGAAATCTAGTACAGTGCTGTTAAATTGTACTAACATGTACACCAGCTAGAGTGTCAGTAACTTGTGTGATCCATCTCTGATTATTTTTATACTTTGTTTGACAGACACTTCTGGAAATGTCTTCTTGTTTAACGTCGTCAGCAGAGCTCCCAAGCTAAGTTCCTTACGTATCTTTAAATACTGCTAAGCTGATTGGCATTTACTCACCCTCCCTCAGTATAAGAATCATGGGGTCTGACTTAGCAAGAATTACTTCTTTTTTTTTTAAATAGAACAGCTGCCCTCTAAACTTAAGCCCATCTGGTCCTACTTGAAAAAAGAAGGGGGAAAAATTAAAATCAGTTCTCACTAATTAGAGGAAAATTGTATGTAAACAATTGGAAGGTCTTTTCGTACTTATGGCCTGGCATTTCCAGAGAGAGCTTAATTGCTTGCATGGGCCTAAAGGGTTATGTTCTTTTTTAAAGCTGCATATGCTCTCTGCCAAATACTAGCTTGGACATGCTGTGAGTGGTTTTTGGATCACCAGTGGCTCTTACTATTTTAGTCTCTGTCACAACTAGAAGTTATAATTAATTTTGATGATCCTGACAATCATAATTATGACAGTTCTTGTTTCTGATAAGACTATTTGAAGAACTTTTCTTGTTGGGGAAATCACCATGGGTTTTAGGAGTAATAAAATAAATATAACACGGCAATGGAACTTCTATATAAAGGACAAACATCTGAAGCCTGAAAACAGCTTCATTATTTTCTTATTTGTAACAGAGCATGAAAATTAAACTCTCATTAAGACTGAGCTACAGTTGCCAAGTCAGTGTCAATTTAGATCTGTAATACCGCATGACAAAAGAGTGTTTTCCTTTTTATGTCTTCAGTCACTCACCTAAAAATCCAGTAGCAGTATACAGGAGCAATGAAAAGTAAACTTTTGCTTGCTGTTCTGTAAATACGCGTAGAAATCTGGTTGGTTTCCTCAATGATGTACTATCTTAGAGATGAAAACAAGCATTTCATCCTCAGTCACTCTCATATCCAAAAGAAAGTATGCTCCTCTATTATGTTCACTATTTTTGAGGATATCTCCTTTCTCCTCAAGCAAATAAACAGGCCCCGTTAATACGAATAGCAGTTATGTCATGTATACACAAGAAGGAATGGCCCTATTGAAGGAAAATTGTAGCGATGTGTTCATAATGTAATACCCAGGGGCCAGATTATACCTTGAAGGTTCTGGCCTGTATAGGGCAGTGCAGAGCCATGATGCATCAGACAGAGCATGTGATGGGGTTTGTATCCCACTCAGCTCTGAAGGGGTTAATGTGGGCCCCCAAGAGGCAAATTAACACTCCTGGCAGCACCCACAAGAGAGAAAGTCAGGCTTAATTGATAATGAAACCCAGCTGAGGAGGGACTGGGTAGTGTTTATAAAGCCACTGCCAGGAAGTTTGTAAGAGAAAGAGGCTACAGGAAGAGAATTTGGGGGGATGGGGAAAGGGGAGAATAGAAGAGGTCTAGGGAGGCATCAAGAAGTCTGAAGGAGTATAGACCTTTGCTGCCAGCTAGAGGGCCCTAGGGCTGAAATTCAGAGAAGAGGGAAGGCCTGAGTTCCCCTAACAGCCACCAAGGAAGGAGGTGTGAAACCCCCTGAGGTAAGGGGTGGAAGGATCATGAAGCCCAGGGATATGCAGAGATGGAAGACCTGCTGTAAGGTCATTGGATTACAGCCTGGTTGGACTCTTTGTAACCCTGGAAGGGGTGAATTAAAGCATGACCTGGCTGGAGGGCCAAGCTGTGGGAAGAAAGACCACTGTAGTGATGGAGTGACTGTCAGCAGCATATGTTATGGGGGGAGAGAGCTGCTACACCACATCTGGCCACAAGGAAATGCTCCTGCAGCCAGTGAACCCCTTTGTAGAGTACCCCAATTGTGCTTTGGGAGGAACAATCTAAACTCCTGAAGCTCCCTGGTCTATAGAAGAGGCGTAATTCTGCACCTTCCTTTCAGCTAGTGAAGTATTCTTCCTCCCACATACCCAGCTTGCTTTGCTGGTATGTGGGAACGGAAGTGAGAAATGGCCTGTTTTCTCCTCACTCCCCCCGTCAGGTGCGTTGTTTCCTCTGTGGCACTAGGAAAGACAAATCCCTGCTCTTCATCAAGCACAGGGATAGCAATTATGCCTGGCCACCATCCATAGGGTGCAACAGTGGGAAAGGTCCAGTCCATCCAGTCACACAAGGGACACTCATAATCTGGCCTCAAGAGTCAAATACAATGTTGCCAATTTTCTTGATTTTTATTGTGAGTCTTGATGCATTTGAAGTGTTTCTTGAAGCCCCAGCTCCTAGAGAATCTCAGCTTTCATATTACATTTTTTTTAAGTTTCTGGCTCTCATGGTTACAGAGGAAATCTTGAACATGTGACCTAAGTGCACCTTAAAGGCTTGGAAACCAAAACAAATAAAAAGAATCCAACATTTATTATTTTTAAACAAATATCATTTTGTGGGGCCTGTTTCACAATTGTTCATTGCTTGAGGTTGATCATTCTGAATACATATTTATTAAATGATAATGTGTATGTATATTCAGAATATGAAGACAAGATTGGAGCAGTGCTTATGCCACAGAACCAGCACTGTGCAACATCTAGTTACGTACATTGGTGGTAAATTTATACAAAGCTCATGCTGAGACAAGAACTCCAGATCTCCCATAGACTGAATGTACAACTTTCCTCTAGATGTGAATGCATAACAGGGAATTTTGCAGGTAACGGTTTAAAACTATTCCATGGCTATTAGCCCTTCTGTCCTGATCATTACATATGTTATATACCCTTCAGAGGTTGTTCACTGTTGTATTGTGATAGGTAAAATAAAATAAATAGAATGAAATTATTTAAAATTTTTATTTAATTTTCTTTCTGAACAGGTTGAGTTTTGTATAGAATAATTACAAATAGTAAATATGAAGAATGATCTTGTAGATAAGGTACTGGTTTGGGAGGCAGGACCTAGGAGTTTAATTCCTGGCTTTGCTACAGAATTCTTCTGTGGCAATGTCTCAGTTCCCCATCTCTGAAACAGTAGGATAATGCTATGACACTCTGTACCTCCATACCCCCTACACCTCCATGTTCATCTTTATAAAATGATTGTGTGGTATCCAATGCAAAGTTTGTCATGTTGGGTGTCTTTGGAAGGCTCATGATGCACTGAGCATGGTTGTCATAGTGATGTTATAGTAATTGTTACAGTAATGTTATAGTAAGGTTATAAGTTATAATTTCATGTATATAGTTATGAGGCTGAAAATGTATCCTCATGGCTTACAGCAAGCCCAGGCAAAAACTCTCCAAGAACAGAGAGGCAGGGCATGTATGGGAGGCATACATACCTCATCAGGGCATGTATGGGAGAAACCCTCTCTTTGATGCTGGCCTAGGAAAGGATCTGTTAGACTCTCAAGTGAGTCACCCCCATCCTTTGGTCAGTTTGGAACTGTAATGCTCACCTGACTCTGAAGGAGGGGTGGGCAAAGCCACGAGGAAGAAAGGACATGATAAAAGGGAGAGACGTTTGCCATGCACTCTCTCTCCCTTCCATCTACATCTGCAAACACCACACTAAGCGACTGAAGTGCTGATCAAAGGGGAGAGCCTGGCTGAAGGACAACCAGCCAGCCTGTGATGAGAAGCATCTAAGTTTGTAAGGGCACTGAAAGTGTTAAGATCAGCTTAGAATGTGTTTTGCTTTTATTTCATTTGACCAGATCTGACGTGTTATGTTTTAACTTATAATCACTTAAAATTTATCTTTATAGTTAATAAATCTGTTTGTTTATTCTACCTTTATTCTACCTGACACAGTGTGTTTGGTTTAAAGCATGTCAGAGGCTCCCCTTGGGACAACAAGCCTGGTGCATATCAGTTTCTTTGTTAAATTGACGAACTCATATAAACTTGTAGCATCCACCGGGCATAACTGGGCAGAGCAAGACGGAGGTTCCTAGGGTTGTGTCTGGGACCGGAGATATTGGTTAGTGTCATTCAGTTGCACAAGCCAAGGAGCGGTTTAAATGCCAGAGGCTGTGTGTGAACAGCCCAGGAGTGGGGGTTCTTACAGCAGAGCAGGGTAAGGCTGACTTCCAGAGTCAAGGATTGGCATGACCTAGCAGATCACAGGTCCAGATAACACTAAAGGGGAACATCACAATTGCTGCTTGTCTCCCACACTTTGTTTGCCTTGTTGATTTACAATAGTGTATGATGTAACTTCTATTAATTACCAGTTAATGGCACAGTCACTCTTTACAGAGCATGGTGTATGCGCCAATGAGTTCTTTGATGAATGAGTGACAGTCCCATCCACGGGTAGGGCACACCTGCACATTAGTAATGCTCTGAATCCAAGCAGCAGATTCTTTCCTCCTCTGATGCCGGTCAGCACAAAGCTTGATCCAGTCTACCTTGCAACACTTTGCTCCATTACAAGCTGACTCCGCCAACCACAGCAGCATTCTGCACTCCTTCTCCAATCATCCACAGAAATTCCAAAGGATACTAAGTTATCTTTGCAAGCATCCTGAAATCTGTGCAGCAGTCTGCCTCTCTTTCTAGACCAGGGGTTCTCAAACTGGGAGTCGGGACCCCTCAGGGGGTCATGAGGTTATTACATAGGAGGTTGCGAGCTGTCAACCTCCACCCCAAACCCTGCTTTGCCTCCAGCATTTTTAATGCATGATAGACCCAGACCAGTTGGGAACAGCAGAGTAGTAGAAGGCAGATATACTGGCCACTGGATAAGTAATTTTCTGTTCCCTGACTGACTAGAGCAGGGGCTGCTCCAGGCTAATGAGAACACCTGACTCTATTTAACCTGCTAAGAGTCAGGTGAGGCCGTTAAGCACTTGACCCTAATTAAGGCCTCTCTAATGCTATAAAAGGGCTCACTCCAGTCAGGCCAAAGAGAGCCAGGGAGCCAGAGGAGAGGAAGTGCGGCTGAAGGGCTGGTTAATGAAGACACCCTCAAACCATCGTTAAGGGAGCCCTAAGGTAAGGGTGAGGAAGGGAGAAGCAAGAGAGCTGTGGGGAAGTGGCCCAGGGAAATGTAGCAACTCTGGCAGTGAAAGGTCGGCTGCCAACTGCTGCTACCATTAGGGTCCCTGGGCTGGAACTCGGAGTAGAGAGCGGGCCCGAGTTCCCCACAACCTGCCCCTACAGAAACACCTCCTGGGAGAGGAAGACAGGCTCTGTCAGGACAGAAGGCTAAACTATTTTGGTATGAGGCCATAGGAGCAACAGAGATTGTGGGAGTTATCTCATCAACCTCCTTGCTGGCTTATGATGAAAAGGGCTCAGTAGACTGTATCCCTGGCCCTAGAGAGAGAAGGACTATGTAGAGGGTTGCAGTGAGCCTCTGAAGCTAGTATAAACCACCTGGAAGCACAGGACCCATGGGGACAAGGTCGGCGCTCTGCCACAAATGGTGTTTAATATATAAAAAAGTGTTTTAATTTATAAGGGGGGGCGGTTCGCACTATGAAACTTGCTATGTGAAAGAGGTCATCAGTAAAAAAGTTTGAAAGCCACTTTTCTAGACCCTTCACAAGCTTCAGAGCACAGCACACTCTTCAGGATCCTGTAATCAGGCATTTGCTTGACATGTCTAAACCATCTAAGTCTTTTCTTGCTAATCAATGAATGACATGAATGACATACTAGCACAATTTAACACTTCCACATTTGTCACCCTGTCTTTCCATCTTATTTGAGGAATTTTATGCAAATATCTGATATGAAATCTGTTTAGTCTTGGTATGTTTGGCATAAGTTGTCCATGTTTCTGAGCCATACAGAAGAGTGGATAAAACATACGTCTCATAAATACAGATTTTCACTTTAGATGACAATTGGTTATTGTTCTAGGCTCTGTCTTGCAAAAAATCAAAGTTCCTGGCTGCTTTGCCGATTCTCCTAGTGAGCTCAGCATCCAGATCTCCATTGCCAATAACAGTAGAGCCAAGGTAGAAAAATTGGTCAGTGACATCCTGACAAACACTATCTAAGGTGATATCTGGAACTAGTTCTGAAGAGCCTCAAGCTTATTGCTAGCCTGTCAGGGTAATCCTCTGTCAAGCGGTGAGTCAGTTTGTTTACATTGACCATCCACAGGCATGGCAGCCCACAGCTCCCAGTGGCCATGGTTCGCCATTTCCAGCCAATGGGAGCTGCGGAAAGCAGCAGCCAGCACGTCTCTGCGGCCAGCACCGCTTCCCACAGCTCCCATTGGCCGGGAACAGCGAACCGTGGCCACTGGGACTACAGCCATGCCTGCGAACAGTCAATGAAAACAAACTGTCTCACGGCCCTCCAGCATGTGGCCCCTGGGCTGCAGATTGCCCCCACTGCTTTACAGTTATCAGTACAGGAAATAAATATTATTGTAATAATTTAAAATGGCTAGTTTTTTAAGATTAATTCCTTCATACAGTGCAATAGATAGCCTAGATTCTAGTTCTTAGAAAACAGCTCTGAATAACATATAATGTATCTCTGTTCAAACGAAGTCCACAGTTGAATTAACAGTAGTGTTGCATATCAGGACTGAAGTGCATTAGCTAAAGAGCATGGTGGGAGAACTGTGTCTATCTATGTTTAAATAATGCTATTAACATTCTTCATTTATGAAAGTACAAAATTCAAATACACATTCAAAGTTAAAATTAATTAATACAAAATATTCACACCACATCTGGGAAGTACTATTCCAAGTGAGTGAATTTTCACAGGCTTGCTGCAAATGCCTCAAAAAAGAGTTTCTAATGGAAATGGTGATGGGCTGTCAGCTAATGTATAGTGGTGAGAATGGCACTGCTAGAATAAGAATGACCAGGAGTCAGTTTAACAAATAATAAAATACCAGTAAATAGATGAGGCTTTAAGCCTATTCATTAGGCTCACTTTCTGATGAGTTAAAACAGACTTCTTGCTTCTGGTCCATAAACACTCCCAGGCAGTTGAAATCTGTCATGGATAAGGCTGGTGTGACAAAGTTTATTTAGTTCTAGAATACAGTAGTCAGAAAATGTAAGAAACCACATATGGTGACATGGTTCCCCTAAGTATGCTAAG
The DNA here is from genome assembly GCF_007399415.2 of Gopherus evgoodei. Lineage (NCBI taxonomy): Eukaryota > Metazoa > Chordata > Testudines > Testudinidae > Gopherus > Gopherus evgoodei. The sequence goes on from NC_044324.1 coordinate 112,314,353, forward strand.
TAAGAGGGAAATTTTCTGGTAAAAATTCTGTGTTCAAATAATGTGTGTTATCCTACTAAAAATTAGATATCTGTGGGACCAGTTTTGAACAATGAGACTGCTAAGAATATTATTATTAAAAAGTGAAACCATTGTTTGAAATGGTCCCCAGCTGGAAAGTTGTCTGGTGGGAAAATATTTTAACAGGGTTTCTTATTAATGTGATTGTTCTCAATATGTAACACAAATATTATATACAATGGAATGTTCACTAAGAGTGTATCTTTAATAGATGGTAAATAGTTCATGGCAAATTTAATTAAAAAAATCTTCATCTGAGACTTTCACTTCATACTGTTCCATATTCTAGCACAATGCTTGTTCATTTAACAAAAAACTGGCAAACATATTACAGTGTTTGGTGGACTGGTTTCTGGAGGAGGCCTTTAGAGTTTATCTACAGTGTGGCCTTGTGGGTAGTATATTTGTCTGGTGCTTGGGAGACCTGCACTCTGTTCCTGGCTTGTCCACTTTGCCTGGTGGATGATCTGTGACTTTATCCTCACGCACAATTATTTCAAATTTGGTGACAATATATACCTCCAGATCAGTGGCACTGCTGTGGGCGCCCGCAGGGCCTCACAATATGCCAACATTTTTGTGGCTGACCTGGAACAATGCTTTCTCAGGTCTTGTCCACTCACACCCTGTCAAGGTTTTTGCCCCCCACTTTGAACTTTAGAGTACAAATGTGGGGACCTGCATGAACACTTCTAAGCTTAATTACTAGCTTAGATCTGGTAACACTGCCACCAGCCAGAAATTCAGTGTCTGGCGCACTCCCTGTCCCCCACAAACTCTCCCCTCCCTGGGTTGCCTTGAGAGGCTTCACCAATTCCCTGGTGAACACAGATCCAAACCGCCTGGATCTTAAAACAAAGAGGAATTAACCATCCTCCCTCCTTTCCCCCCACCAATCCCTGGTGAATCCAGACCCAATCCCCTTGGATCTTAAAACAAGGAAAAATCAATCAGGTTCTTAAAAAAGAAAGCTTTTAATTAAAGAAAGAAAACGTAAAAATCATCTCTATAAAATCAGGATGGAAAATACTTTACAGAGTACTCAGATTCATATAGCCCAGAGGAAACCCCCTCTAGCCTTAGATTCAAAGTTACAGAAAACAGAGGTAAAAATCCTTTGAGCAAAAAGAAACATTTACAAGTTGAGAAAACAAACATAAGATTAACATGCCTTGCCTGGCTAATTACTTACAAGTCTGAAACATGAGAGACTGATTCAGAAAGATTTGGAGAGCCTGGATTGATGTCCCGTCCCTCTCAGTCTCGAGAGCGAACAACAAACAAAACAAAAAGCACAAACAAAGACTTCCCTCCACCAAGATTTGAAAGTATTTTGTCCCCCATTGGTCCTCTGGTCAGGTGTCAGCCAGGTTTACTGAGCTTCTTAACCCTTTACAGGTAAAAGAGACATTAACCCTTAACCATCTGTTAATGACACACCCCTTCTCTATCTATGCTACATTGATAACATCTTTATCATCTGGACCCATGGGAAAGAGACTCTGGAAGAATCCACCATGATTTCAACAGCTTCCACCCCACCATCAACCTCAGCCAGGAGATCCACTTCCTAGACACCACGGTACAAATTAGTGATGGTCATGTTAACACCACCCTATGCCGAAAACCCACCGACCACTATGCCTACCTTCATGACTCTAGCCTCCTTCCCAAACATACCATACGATCCATCGTCTATAGCCAAGTGCTGAGGTACAACCGCATTTGTTCCAACACCTTAGTCAGAGACCAATACATCTCTATCCTGCTATAACGTAACCCGATATAACATGGGTTTGCGTATAGCGCAGTAGCAGCAGGGCTCCGGCCGTGCTTTAAAGGGTCCAAGGCTCCAGTTGCTGCAGGGAGCCCCAGGCCCTTTAAATCACCACTGGAGCCCTGTTGTCGCTACCCCGGGGCTTAGGCAGTGCGGCTCGCTGGTGATTTAAAGGGCCCAGGCTCCCAGCAGTGGCTGGAGCCTAGAGCTCTTTAAATCACCGCCGGAGCCCTGCCATCCCTACCCCGATATAACGGGGTTTCAGCTATAGCACGTTAGGGATTTTTGGCTCCCCATGACCGCGTTATAGCGGGGTAGAGATGTACCTACAAGATCTTCACCAAGCATTCTCAAAACTAGGATACCCACATGAGGAAATAAAGAAACAAATCAACAGAGCCAGATGTGTACCCAGAAGCCTCCTGCTGCAAGACAAGCCCAAGAAAGAAACCAACAGATCTCTACTGGCCATCACCTACAGTCCTCAGCTAAAACCTCTCCAATGCATCATCAGTGATCTACAACCCATGCTGGACAACAATCCCTCGCTTTCACAGGCCTTGAGAGGCAGTCCAATCCTCGCCCACAGACAACCCGCCAACCTTAAGCATATTCTCACCAGCAACCACACACCTCACCATAAAAAAACTTCAGGACCAGACTTCAAAGAGAAACTGCTGAACTTCAGTTCATTTTCAAATTTGATACCATCATTTCAGGATTAAACAAAGATTGTGAATGGCTAGCCAACTACAAAAGCAGTTTCTCCTCCTTCTTCTCCTTCTCCTCCTCAAACCTCAATTGCTAGAAGAGGATCTCATCCTCCCTGATTGAACTAACTTTGTTATCTCTAGACTGATTCTTGCCGGCATATTTATACCTGCCTCTGGAAATTTCCACTACATTCATCTGACAAAGTAGGTATTCACTCATGAAAGCTTATGCTCCAATACGTCTGTTAGTCTATAAGGTACCACAGTACTCTGTGTCGCTTTTTACTGATCTTAGGGTTGTCCTTTGATCTCTCTATGCTTCTATTTTTTCATCTGTAAAGTGGGGATAATGACACTACCCTTCTTTGTAAAGTACTTTGGGCTGCTATTGATCACAAGCATTATATATATGCTATGAATAGTTTTATTTTATTCTGCCAACAGTGTGCTTGGCACCTTCTAAGTGCACAACAGCAGGTCCTGGCCCCCAAGAACTTATGAACCCACAAAGCCTAATTCATTCGGAAGATTTTCAGTGGATCTACTGGCATGCGATAGCGTTTGCAGGATTTGAGTACTAAACTGACAAAATACAGACAAAGTCTGGGAAAAGAGGGCAGTGAAGAACAATGGATTAAGCAGTAATTGACTGACAACTGCCAAAAGTATGAAACTAATGGAAATGTGTCTATTGCAGAATGTATATATTCATAACAATTAACTATGCAGCTGTACGCTGTTGTATATATTTATAATTTTATAGCATTTTTGTGCAACATAACTTGTACATAATATGAATTAGTGGTTTGGGTGTTAATTAATGGCAACATACTTGCAGGTTACAGTTACCTTAATAGTCAGATGCTGTGTGTGATACCTAGGGTTTTATATGTTTTATGTATTTACTTTAATTTTTTCTCTAGGTTTGGAAAAATCCCAACCCTATTTAAATCATTGGCAAAACTCTTTTACATCAAAGGATTTTACTCCTGTGTTTAGTTGGCCACTTCTTTACCACTTATTCTTCAGTAGACGAAGAGAATTATTACTATGAGTGAGATAAATACAACTCCATGTCAAGTGGAGTGGAGATCTTCCAGAAATTGTCTCTCGCTTTTTGGAGCCTAAAGGTGCCACTTCAGGGAAGTACTCAAATTCCTCAATTCAGCCTGTAACAAAGACCATGTGTATCTATGTCCTGCAGTCCTTACTGAAGCAAAATTTCCATTGACTTTACTGAAAGTTTTGTTTGAGTAAAGACTTAAGGATGGGGGCGGTCCCTCAGAAACAGATGCAGAACCTACTAACTAGAAGCAGCTCATGCAGCTGTTGTGCCATAGTACTGGTCCAAACTGCATCTATAGTTGTGGCTTCTATTAATTTTATTTTAATTGCTTTCTCTACCCACATAATGAATGAATATATCTAAAGCTATGTGTGTATACTGGCTAAGAGTGATATTAATTGCACTTTTCACAACTATTCCAGTATCCTGGTCAAATTACACTGCTCTACAGCCAAAATGCTTCTGAAATAAATGTAGTCCAACTTTACTAATTCTGGGTCACTGAGAACGAAAATGATGCTTAAAATTATTGATTGGCTCTAGTTTTCAAGATATGCTATTGGGTCAGTATATATGACCCTTGACTTGGGAATTGCGGAGGATAAGTGAGTTATAAAGGGAAGGGATCTCAATTTAAACTAGAAATGACTAAAATACATCTTTGACTGGATCTATGAATAAATCTATGACTGGGTTTGGACAGTACTTGCTTTTGAGGCAAAACAATGAATGATGCAATTTGAAGCAGATATTGCATCATACCTGATATGAATTGCATCATGTTATTCCTAGAAGACATGGATAACGCAATTATAATGAAGCTTACATCACTCTGCTGAACAAATTGCCCTATATCAGCTCTAGAAATCATACAGTGTTGTGCTCTCTTATTGTCAGTGTTTGATTTTGCAAAGGAACATATTTCTGTTTAGCCAAAGTGAGCAGAGATGCCTTGTACTTATGTGAACAGGCAGATAACTTCTGCTATGTTTGTGGTGAAGTGACTTTTGCATCACAAAAGCACAGTATAACCACTATGGTTAAGAAAGCCTATCACTTTTATTTTGGCTGCAAAATTGGAGATCAGGACAAGAGGTGGGCCCCACACACATGCTGCAATACTTTTGCAACAAATCTTCGCCAGTGGTTGAACAGGAAAAGGAAATCTATGCCTTTTACAGTGCCAATGATTTGGAGAGAGCCAACAGATCATACCAGCAATTGTTACTTCTGCACAGTGCCTCCAGTTGGGAAAGGTGTGTCAAAGAAGAGAAAGTGGACTGTGCATTATCCAAACATTCCATCAGCTATAAGCCCAGTACCCCACGGAGAAGGACTGCCGGTTCCTGATGCACCAGAATCATTCTCACTTGAGTCAGACGAGGAAGAGGAAGAGGATGAAACTTCTAGTCCTGAACCATCAGTGTCACAGGACCCACATTTTCTCCCATCCTCCTCCTCTGAACCACACCTCAGAACACAAGGTGAACTGAATGACCTTGTCAGGGATTTGGAACTACCCAAGAGTAAGGCAGAGCTGTTGGGCTCCAGACTATAGCAGTGGAATCTCCTGGCAGGCTATCAGGGCAAATGGAGCCCATCAATGCTTGCAGACTATTGCTGAACAGTGACAAGAGATGCTCCATTTAATGAATACAAGAGACAAGCCAAGAAGCGCCGAGTAGACACTGAATAGGACTAAACTATGTACGTAATAGTTTTTTGCCTTTTGTTTCATATTTATTGATATAACCCTTTTGCTGATTTTTAAAGTGTTACATAAACAGGACAGGTGAAATATTATCATGTAAAACAACTATAAACACATGAAAAGACCTAGGTTTACAATTTATGATTAAAACTCTACTATCTACACAATACACATAGACATAAAATGTAAAAACTTAAATATCTTAGAAACAGTAGCCAATCAGTTGTTTTAATTGTCATATTTGAATTCAGCACATCAAAATACATAATAAATATCACATTTTATCTCTGAAGCAGAAGACTTCTCAAAAATTGTAGACCAGTGTTATCATTTGGATAATTGAATTCTGCCTACCTAATTCTCCGTTGGGTGAAAATCTGCCCCCTCTTCCCAAAACAGAGAGACAAAGCAGGCTTCTCCCTAAAACAGGGAGGCACAATTCACCCAACCTTTGGCTGTCTGTCTGCAGAACTGACTGATCGCACACTTCCCAATAGAGCCCCCTTGCCTAAGGGAAAACCCTTAGGATTAAAAATGATAGCTTGTAATTTTTATAATTTTCAATACACCACAGCTGCCAGACAAGGCTTTTATTGCTGTTCTTCACTACTTCTTTGCTGTCTTCTAGCATGGAGGCTGCCTCTCTTCCCCAGTCTGTAGCAGCTTCAGATTCCCTTAGGTGCAGGGAGAGAAGAATGCTTTGGGCTTCTCCCATCAGTGGTTTGTAATATTTGAGGGTGTTTGTAGTTAGTGCAGATCTGTCTGTGCAGAGGTACATCATTGGATGAAACGTCACCACTTAGAGATGTTGTGTTGTAATGTTAATACATTTAATGAGAAAGAGAATTTAGGATTCAAATGATATTTTACTTTATTGCCCTTTTGTGGCCAGATTCTGATACCCTTATGCTAAGTAATACCTTACTCCACCACACGTAGTCCTACTGAAATCAGTGAGAGTATTCCTAGTGTAAGTTACTACTCAGTGTAACAATATCAGAATCTGGCTCTTGCTGTGGCAGGCCATTGAGAATTGCATGAAAACTGGATCAGTTCAGATGCCGATTACTAAGATATTCATATGGAAAGTAATGCAAAATTCACTAGTGGTCACAAGTCTGTATTTGTTCAGGCATCCAAACTGTCACTGTCCCCTGTAACCAGCTGGCAGTTAATTCAGCTACCTCTGCAAATACATTTATACACCGCAGAAGAATGTAAAATTCAAGTCTTTTGTATATGTAAGAGGACTGTTGTCCGACCCAAAGCATCCCTGCAGCACAACCAGGACTTGATAAGGAGGCCTGGGACATGTGAGGAACAGATTGAACTGCCCTGACATTTTAGAGATGCTGGTTGTGATGTCACTGTGCCACAGAGCGGGGTGACGGGTTTTCCTTTTCAATTTTTTCCTTGTGGTTTTAAATTGGTTGCTGTGTAATAAATTGTATTTGCTTTGAGCTGTATGTAATGATCAGTGAGTCAGGGAAGCATCCGGTGCAGAGAGAGAACCCCCCAGTGGGGACACCCTAGTCCCTGCCCTTAGTGACCACAACAAGGTTGGGGGTCAAGCCCTCCAGAAATCCTGGGCCCAGCCTTGTTGGGGTTACATGGACTCTGCCACCCAGGAAAATGGAAGGGGACCCCTTGAGGTCAGGCAGGCCTATGGGTAAAGGAAGTGGGAGCGAGGACTCAGATTCTTTCACTAGCCCATTTCACCGGGGTAGTGTATAAGCCAGGAAAATTCCCCACAATAGCGGGACCATTCCCCAGCTTACATATATATTTTATAAAAACAATTCTCAATTTTTTGCTTTGATTGGCTTTTATCAGTGTTAACCTATTACGAGAAACCTGCCTCTAATTCAACTAAATTAAGACATAAAAATAGAATTAAATTAAACTATTTATACTATTGTTTTGTAATTTTTCTTTCAACATTGTGAAAGTGGTATAGAGCTGTGGCTAAGGCCCCAAACTGAGAGTTAGAAGAGCTGTGTTCTACTACTGCCTGGATCTTCTAGGGACTTGTTTGTGACCTTGCATGGGTCATTTGATCTTTCTTTGCCTCAATATCCCCATCTGTAAAGAGGTGATTATCTATCTAGGCATTAAGAGCTTGTTCCTGCAATGTGCTGAACAGTCTTATGTGCCTAACTTTACCCCACTGAACTTGACTGAAGTAAATGGAACTATTGGTGCTTAAAGTCACTCATATTCAAATCCAGTGATAATATTGACAGATAATGTTTTCCTACCTTTGCACTTTATTTAGTATTTGTAAAACATGTTCAGGGCAACAACATAGGTGCATTATAAGTACAGAGTATTTTAAAAACCTGATGCAATTATTTTATTTTATTGAATCAATCACTGTATTATATTTGCAAAAATTGCCGCCTTTTGCATTAAAAAAGATGAAATGATGACACACCATCTGGGTAGATTTGTGTTGATACAGGAATAAACACAACCAGAAGGCTGTTAATGAAACAGCGGCATTTTGTTAGCTCATACAGTGGAGTTTTTCTGTAGTTCTTTGCTGATTGCAAAATTGCACTTTATTTACTGTTTCACATCCAAAAGTAAGTGAGAAATGCTTTGAAGTTCTCAGGCCAGGTTAATCCATGAAAGGCAGTCAACTCTGCTCCCAAGAAATGTGAGATAACTGAGCAAACATCCTAGTAAGCTTCCTTTACTTGTCTACCTTTAAACTTGTTTGATTTTACTCTTTGCATTTTTGTTATAAATGCAAATTCTCTTAATTTAAACTAAAGAAAAACACCTTTTTGGAGGGATATGAAACTTTATAAAACCCAAAATATATTCTGTCCTGACACCGTGCATGGAGATTAAACATTTTTTGTTGAAAGACAAAAGCAGAGACTGTGGTGCCAAGAGGAAATGATCTCTCAGAAAGGAAATGATAGGTTGAATAGCTTTAGTTGTACGTTCACGTCTGGGATCTTGATTTAAAGCCATCTCTGCTGTCCTTCAGAAAATGAAGTAAAGGAGTTCACTGAGCCTATAAAGTACCATGGGGCCATGTTATTTAAACAAATGTAAAAGGGTAACTGGCCACATCAAAAATTAGATAAAACTAGCAACTTTGACTGCATGCTTTCTAAATGTTGCTTAGTTTACAACCCTATTGTCCCTCTGCAAATTTGTGTACACAGAGTCAATCCCTTACCTCTCTCTAAAAGTGCAAAGTTTCAAAAAGTTCAATGAATAGAAGACTATTGGGGACAGAATTAGGGTGACCAGACAGCAAATGTGAAAAATCGGGACAGGAGGTGGGGAGTAATAGGAGCCTATATAAGAAAAAGACCCTAAAATTGGGACTGTCCCTATAAAATCGAGACACCTGGTCACTGCAGGTGGACTAGATCTGGACAAGGAGAAGAAGTCTGGAGATAAATGTGAGAAGGGAGGGACAGGCAGTAGAAACAGAAGTGAAACTGTTTGAGCAGCATATTCCAGAAGTCTTGAGGTCTTTCTGAGTATAGCCTTCACTGATTTGAGATCTACCATATCATTCTCCCACTAAAAGGGAAAACCTATAATGGCAGCAGGCCGTAAAAGAGACCCAGTTTGGGAATAAGAACCATTCAAGAAATATATGTTTACTGATGATGTTTTAAAGAAAGTTACACCAGTGAACTGGTGGAAGTCACTTAAGCACTTGGATTCAGAGGTTGTTGAAGTGATAATCTCACTTTTACCAGCAGTACCTTCTTCTGCTGGTGTAGAAAGAATATTTTCTTCCTTTGGACTAATTCATCCCAAATTGAGAAATTGAGAAATCATTTGGGACCTGAAAAAGAAGGAAAGCTCGTTTTTCTTCTCCAGATTATGAACAAAAATGAAAACGAAGGTGAAGATGACTGAGTCAGCTGCAGAAGCCAATATTTTTAAATTTCTCATGTTAACCTGGCTGACATAGTCATTTTGATTTTTGATTTTTGTTTTTTTTTAAATATTTCATTTAACTATTTTAGTTAAAAACAATTTTAACAAAAACAAATCTGATTTAAAAAACATTTAAAAAAACTTGAATGTTTAACTAAATTCAAATTCATATGCTTGTTTTGTTAAAATATTGTATGTTTGCTGTTGAAGGGAAAAAAACAGACTACGTTGTTTTTGTAGTTTAATAAAACAATTTAAATGTCAGTCTGGTGATGTTCTCCTCCTAATATAGCATATAACCTCCCAGTGACTTCATAAATATCTGCTTCTATTACCTTTGGTAAATGAAATAACCGAACAATCATTCATTTTCTAATATAGGCTGTAAAACTAATCTGAAAAGTTTTCAAAATAAATCACTTTAAAAATGAATAGTGTGTACCTTCTAAAAATGAAACCTACATCTATCTCTGAGTTTTGAAGCATATGTATTAAGGTTATAACAACCAACAAGAAGCATTTGCATGTAGAAATTCATAATTAAATTGAGTCTTCCTGACTAGTGATTTAAATCAAATCCACCTTGGTTGTCCATTTAGAAAATAAAATCCATGAGGAAAAATAGAGCTCCAATCCTGATCAGGCCTTTGAACGTTCCCATGGTAAAAATATATTATGATTAATTAAAAAAAAAGTGTAATAATAAAAATAATACAAAGGGTCTGGGCACTTCTAAAGAGTGTAGAAGCTATGAAATACCATGGTGATTACCCTTTTGGAATACGGTTATTACTTTGAAACAGCAATAGGACAGTTGTAGTTTTGGGCTTTGACTGTTGTGATCGATGTTTTTAGTTTTCAAAACTTAACGCATTATTTAATATTGAATTTGCTCTCAGAATTACATAACTGCTATATATAAAATATATCTATGCAACTGATTTCCAAATGGCTTGAAAGTAATTTAAAGAGTTAACTTCCAACGGACACCTATGATTCTCAGGCTGAAATCCTCAGAAAGGCTGACATCTGAAATGTATAGTGAAAGCTATATGAGAGCAAGTACCTTTTAAACAACTAGAGGACTTTACAATAAGCTCTCAAAGGGACTGATAGCTGGCCTTTATTGCCTGCAATGCTTTCTGCATATCATCAAACTGTAAATGCTGAATATACACTATCAGCTTGAATTTCCTTTTTTGGAGCTACAACATACAAGGTCAGAAATGATGCATTATTTTAAAAAAGTCTTAGAATAGTACACTTAAGTGGGGAAAAAGGAACCTTCACTATGAAATAAAACAAGTTTTCTGAAAACAATCATTTTGACATCATTTTTGGGATATCTTTATTTTTCATTTTATAGATTTCAAATGTAGTGATTACGTTTCTGTGTTTCCTGCTTCCATTGCACACCACCTGCTAAAAATGACTGAAATTGGCTGAGCTTCATTTAAATCTTTATTAATACTAGGAGAATAAAATTCCATCAACATTTCTGGAAAGAAAGAACATAGTTGCACTGAGTAAAAAGAGTAAGGTATATTGTCTTTTTTAACAGAAACGGTGACATACTTTAAGCATTAAAAAATGTACTTGACATTTTTTACTTTTATAAAAATGTGAATCAGTTCCTGGTGGCTAGATCAATTCTTCTTTCCTGAATATGTTACTATATTGTAATGGGAGTCATAGAGATTACATGATATTACGTTGTAGTAAAAAGATTCTTGGCATGAATTTACATTTGTGATTATGACATAATGAGCTCAATCACACTGGGAATGAAATTAATGATTGTTTTGCCATTGACTTCACTGGAAGCAGCATCAGGCTTGATGATGGACTAATAAACATGAATGTTAGTTATGTAGTTCATCTCAGATAAGTGCTCATAAAATCATTATACCACACCATAATGTATTTTGTTTATGCCACATACATGACAGAAAAAACTATTTTGATAATGTTAAAAATATTTATTTGTACTATGTTTCATATCCCTCGGAAGTTTGGAATGCTATAAGTAGTTTTGGTGGAGATACCAGTAGCAGACAGAGAACAACGACTGATAAATTGGAAGTAAGGTTGCAAACGACTAAGAATAAGTTAAGGCAAAAAGCTTTAAAATAACATTGAACATTTTCAGAAAGAATCATTAACATTTCAAGGAACTGTTAGTTCAGGTAAAACTGCTTAAAAACTTGAACATGGGCAAGTGTGAAAAGTTGCACTGGATGGATGACAACAGTTTAATGAAATGGATTAAGATGTTCCCAGTTTCATAAATCAGCAAAAGTACTTATCATTATTTTAATCTGTGTATCGTATCTACATTTATGAAACCTAAAAACATGGCATCTACTACCATACCCCACAATAAAGGCTGTCCAGCCTACCCCCAAATCTGAGGAGTCCTGGAGGATCTGCAGGAAATCCTGTGCCAAAACATCAGCTCTAGCCCTGACAGCCCTTCTCAGTCCAACAACCCCACCTTTCTAGTATCAGGATTGAACTAGAACTGTATTAAGAAAGACTCGCACTGGCCACAGCTGCCCTCTGGTTCTCTGAAGGTAGTCCACAGGAAAGATAATATGACCTAGGCTAGGTTACCTCTTTTACTCCTTCCTCCCAAGACCATGCAGACCTCTGTACTGTGGAACAACCTCAGTGGGGTCTGAATGAGGCAAAACTCCCATTGCCTTCAACTGGACTTTTGTCTGTGCAAGAAATACCAAACTGAACCTGCTACTGGTAAGCATAAAAGCCAATTAAGGACATTCTTGATACAGTATTTGGCACAGTATGTTGGACATGTTTTTACGATGAAGTGTTAAATCTAGTCACTCAAACTTGCCACTTATTAGAAGTGCTCTAATATTTGCAGACATAAAGCTTTATGTTCAAGGATGTAATATTTATTATATTTGTTTGAATTTTTAAAAAATAACATTTGACATTAAGATATACTTGAAAAGTGAAGCTAAAAAACATTGTTATGTAATGCATTTTAAAGGCACAGTTAGCACTTCAAGTTTACAATGACTAGCCAGTCGTAACCTGCTGTTGAACCCACAGCTGAACTCTATATGTAGAATTACTGAAGAGGGTGGGTCGCTTTCTTTTTATACCTGAAATCTGATAACCATGGTAAAAGAACCCCCATTCATTCTTTCTTTGTACGACTGTAAAGCTATGAAGTACCGATAATAACCTTAAGTATACAGATGAGCAAACTCAGCCTAATGAGCTTGCTTTGGGATTTGAGATTTGAACCTGAAAATGTAAGAAACTAGATTCTGATATTGTTATTATGGAGCAAATTAGGAACAGATACATAAAAATGTGTTTGTACAGTGCATAGTACAATGGAACCATCATCTCTGTTGGGTCTCTAGGCCCAATAATAATAGTAGTAATAGTTAATATGAATTGCCAAAATTAGTATTTTGTCTCAATTGTCAGATTTTTCCTCAGAAAACATAAATATAATCCCTTTGGCTAAAAGAGCTTCTTTTACAATGATGCAGTGTAATTAAATTAATTTCACGTTAGAATTGTTTACAATAATTTAAAAGTGCATATTATTTTTAATAACATATACAAACAGGCATATTATCTGGAGCCATGCCATTTAAGGCTGTAATCTCATTAGATTTCGCAAGCTAAGTAGGGTTGGGCCTACAGTACTTGCATGGAAGACCTCCAAGAAAAGTCCAAGTTATTGTATGAACTGGTATTTGTGACTCAGTAGGCAACATTCTTCCACTGACTCTGTAATGAAATGGTGCCACAGCTTGGTGTGAATAATCATAATGCTGTCTTTCAAATAAGAGGTAAAACTAAGATTGTGACCACTTGTGGTCATTAAAGAGCCTATGGCACTTTTTGCAAGTGTAGGAGTGCCTGTCCTGGCCAAATACCAACCTAGGTAATTACATCCTGCCTACTTACATTCCCCTGTTGCTTTAATTGGATACGGTATTATTTTTCTATTCTTCTGTAAAAATGGATTCCATGGCCCCTCCTTGAGCTGCCCTTGGCCTACTTCTTTCATGATCTCATGCATTAGCCTATGTTGGGCCAGCACAGGAACTCATTCGGTGTTGCACAGGCAGCCACATAGCTCCTTTGTGGGATTTAACTGACATGGAGGATATTGTGCTTGTTCTTTGCACTAGGTATCTGATCCAAAGCCTGTGGAAATCAAGGGGAGTCTTTCCATCGATTTCAATGGGATTTGAATAAGCCCCTAGATCTGAACTGTGACCTCTATCAATTAAAATTGTTGTTCAAAGTCATCTGTGGCACACATACATAGTTATAATAATTCATTTCGTTATTCTGGCAAAGACCTCTTAATAAACAATATTTGTTTTGTTATGAAAACAATTCCCTTGGGGGCTACATTTAGCACTCTTGAATGTGTTAAAACTCTCATTGTGTCTGGGCTTGTCTACATGAACGTTTAGTTTTCTGCAAGCTGGGGTATAAATCTACCTTGCAGTAGCCTGCTGCGCACTAAGTATCCTTGTGGACCCTGCTGTTGTGCACTAGCAGTTTCTCAGTGCACTTGAATCAGGAGCAAAATGCATCAAGCAACTGTTAGTGAGAGTCAGCAGGGTCCACACTCTATGTGTGGCAAGCAAGTGTGAGATAGATTCATATTCCAGATTGCCGCAAACTAAATATTCATGTAGATAAGCCCATCTGCTCACATAAAAGTCAGTAGCAAAACATCAATTGTTCTTCAGCAAGGGCAGGATCAGGCCACTCAGGGAATGTTTACACTGCAATAAAACACCTGTGGCTGGCCCAGGTCAGCTGACTCAGGCTTGTGGGTCTCTGGGCTACGGGGTTATAAAACTGCAATGTAGGCGTTTGTGCTCTGGCTGGAGCCCGGGTTCTGTGACCCTCTCCCCTTGCAGGGTCTCTGAGCTCATGTTCCAGCCCAAGCACAAACATCTACACTGCAGTTTTATAACCCCGCAGCCTGATCCTCACGAGTTCAAGTTGTCTGATCTAGGCCAGCCACGGGTGTTTTATTGCAGTGTAGACATACCCTTAGTGGGAGATTTGGCAGAGCAATGAATGAGCCAGGAATACATAATAGGAGGGAGTTTTTTTTTCTCCTCAATTTGAAATGTGTGAAAAACATAACTAATGCATACTGTATTGAACAAAGAACATGCATATTCTTTTAAATCACTTACAGCATACTTTTTTTTTTATAGAGGGTGAACAGATGGTTAAAAGTTTGCTTGAAAGTGATGTGTCCATTAAAATGACCCATGTTACTATGTGATTGTACACTGTAACAGGGATTCGCTTCATTGAAGTAAATTGGAAGGAAATCAGACTTCAGGAAACTTTCATTACAGGAATCAACTACTTTGTAGTAAAATGTATTGCTGTTCACAAATCTAACAGAAACAAATGAGCAACAATTTTTCTTATAAAAGTAGTCTGTTAATAGGATGGGTACTGCGATCACTAATTTAATTCTGCATCAGCGTTGTCAATTTTAATTATTTTCTGCAAATCTGATTTTTCCTTTGCTCCAGTTATCCTCTAAACTTGCATGTTCAAAATTCACTTGATTTTTCTGGCTTGTTTCTACGCTGTGTTGATTTCATGTTTTTTGGGGGGGAAGGGGGGTGAGAGAAGAGATTAAAATGTTTTTCTCGCTGAATTTTTGAAGGTCAAAGAGTTTTCCAAGGCTGTTTCACTCTCTGAGTGAACCAAATATTGAGTTTTTATTAACGTGTTTTCATGAGGAAAGAATTCCCTATGGGAGTTACTACTAAAACTGTGCATTGCATAGCTCATATACAAACAATTGCACTAACATGGGCATCTTCCTACCAAATTATTTCAGAGGTAAGATGATTTAGGTCCAAATTTTAAAAAATAGATGCCCAAATTAGGCTCCTAAATCCATCAGGCATCAAAATAAGAGACTTGATTTTCAAAAGCACTGAACACTCCACGGCTTCCATTGAAGTCAATGAGTTACATGACATAAAGACTGAAAAACTACAAATCTGTTCAAGTTTTGTTCCTACCTACCTCCTACCTGCATTATATCCAGTGGCATTATTAACAAGCAAAATGGTTTGCTTCTTCAGCATGGCATCAGTTTTCATTGAAAATATTTTCCCTTTGCAGTAAATTGGTTTTGCCATTCCCCCTCTGACATATAAATAATTGAAAAGTTTTTAAAGTAATTATCAAGGACTAGATGGTCTCAGAATTGCCAACACACATTCTTCAAAAATTGTAAGTCAGGGCCCTCAAAGTCATGAGATTGGTTTAAAAATCATGACTTTAAAATATGTTTTGGGTTCTTTATTTATCTTCTGTTTTATGAGCCTTTTTAGGTTCATGTTTTCAGTATGTTCTTCAGAAGGTAGGGGCTAAAAGCTTTTTAAACCATGAAAACTGAGTCTTGTCATGTATGAGCACTATTGTAAGTGCTGGATCTCAGAGGAAAAACAAAAATATCATCAGACTCACTATAAAACTGCAAGAGTAGGTGAGGAAGAGGGTGGGAGGGTGCAATGAGTCTTCTGCTCTCTTCCTCCTTCTCCTTGTGTGCAGGGAGTGGTACAGTAACTCCGCACTTAAAGTCGTCCCGGTTAACATTTCGTTGTTAAGTTGCTGATCAGTTAGGGAACTTGCTCCTTCAGGGCTGGCTCTACTGTTTCTGCCACCCCAAGCAGTGCATTGAATTGCCGCTGTGGAAGGCAGGGGCAGTCCGTGTGCCATTAGGGCGGCACCCGCATTTCCGTAGGGGCTGAAGACAGAAGCTGTGCCACCCCGGTCCCCAGACAGCTGAACACAGAAGCTGCTGCCGAATTGCCACCACTGCGGAAACGCGTATGCCACCCTAAAGGCACATGGACTGCTCCCGCCGTTAATTCACGCGCTGCTTGGGGGCAAAAACACAGGGACTCCCGCTTCTTGTAGATTGCCGCCCCAAGCACCTGCTTGGGATGCTAGTGCCTGGAGCTGGCCCTGTGCTTGTTTAAAGTTGTGTAATGCTCCCTTCTAACGTTGTTTGGCAGCTGCCTGCTTTGCCCACTGCTTGCAGGAAGAGCAGCCCATTGCAGCTAGCTGGTGGGGACTTGGAACCAGGGTGGACCGGCAGCCCCCTATCAGCTCCCCATATCAGCTCCCCGCTCCCCTAAGTTCCCTGTGAAGTAGCTGCCTGCAGTTCAGCTGTGTCCCTCCCCCCACTGCCATGTGCTGCTCCTGCCCTCTGCCTTGGAGCTGTTCCCTGAGACTCCTGCTTGCTGTGGGGGAGGGGCGGGCAGAAGGAAGAGGGAGGATAAGGTCAGGGTGTCCCCTCTCCCTTCTGCTCCAGCACCCCACTTACCCCATCTTCCATAGAGCAGGGGGGACACACCAGGGCTCAAGACAGCTCAGCAAATTGATCTAATTAAGAAGGCAGAGTACTTAAGGGAAATGTGCATATCTCCCTGCATTCCTTGAGGACTCAGCCAATTGCTAGTTCATCATTTAGCAGTAAGGAGCAGTAAGGGAAATATCCCACCCTTTGACTCTTCCACCTCAACCACGTTTCACAATCATCATCACTGTGTACCAGTATTAAATTGTTTGTTTAACTGACCCACAGCCAGCAAGCCCTTGCACTGCCCGATTCACACACGCGCTATAGTATTTTGTCTGGTGAAAAAAAAATCCCTGGAACCTAACCCCCTCATTTACATTAATTTTTATGGGCAAATTGGATTTGCTTAACATTGTTTCTCTTAAAGTCAGATTTTTCAGGAACATAACTACTAGGTTAAGTGAGGTGTTACTGTACTAAACACAGTCCTTCAACTCCCAGCACATAAGGATCAGGTGAACTTTGCCCCACAATGCACCAGGCAAGGGCCCCCTTCCACACAGAAAGAAGGGAGACAACTGCCAACTCTAAAAGGGTATAGTGGCAGGTGCTGTTGCATGTTCCCTCAGTGCTCCCCATGTGCATTTGCACATCTCTGCTGCAGCCTTCCCAAAAGTAAAGACTGAGTTAGAACCTTCCTTTTTTAGAACAACCAGAGAAGAAAACAGATTACAAAGCAAGGGCCAGCTTGTGGTACCTGTATTCATGTTGGGTATATTACCTTATCAGTATATTATCTTACCAGAGGCTGGATTGTGACCTGTCCTGTGCACCATCAGTGCAAAGGAGTTGAGGAGGTTAAGCTGCTTCCTTATTGCCTCTCTACCACTACTTCCTGTGTACAAGGGACTGCAGGCTCTGCACAGGTAGTGCGGGGGGGGGGGAGGAGAGAGTGTGTTGAGGCTGCTCCTTCAACACACCCAGCAACCTGGGGCTTCCCCACCCCAGTGCCTTGAGGAGCTTATGCAGCATCCTAAAATAGTCTATGGCCTGGGCAGAGTAGTAGGGAGACTATAACTCTGAATCAGGGGCAGTGCAAGGGCTTGCTGGCTGTGGGTCAGATGATCGCAAGTCACCTAGCCCTGTGTCAGTGGTGTCATTTATGTCAGGGAGCAAGGCACTACTCAACCCGAGTAAATGTGGCATGAGGAGGAGAGAAAGAGAGAGAGGGTTTGTAAATATGAACAAATGCAGCCCCGAGGAGCGTAATTGCTCAGTAGCTAAACCTTGCAATCCTTGCTCAGGCCGAGCTGCCATAGGGGTTAATGGGAGTGAAAGCTGCAGGCCGGAGCCCCGGGAAGAGGCAAGGTCCCGCGGGGGAGGGGGAGTTTTGGTTAAGCCTTGACACCTGGGAGACGGGTGCTCTCCTCTCGCCGGGCGGGCACAGGGACAGCGGTGACGGCAGGATCGGCGGAAGGGTCCGGGTGCGACCCATTGCCTGGGGGGCGCTGCTGGGGCAGCAGCACGTGTGCATGCCGCGCCGGGGCGAGAGGGGGTGGGAGGCGCAGGAGCAAGCCCCACTCTGCAAGCTGCCCGGTAAGCGCACCGGATACCCACGCGAGAAAACAACCAATGGCAACATGAAGCTCCCGGGGCTGCAGTAAACACGGTCACAGGCTCAGCCCCCCGGCCCCGTGCTGCTGCTGCACCCTTGGCCCGGCTGCCTGCAACCTCCCTGCACAAGTGCAAAGCAGCGCCCGGGGCGGGGTTGTATCGCGTGCTCCCCTCCCGCTCTGGGAAGCCAGCACCCCACCGGGGTTCCTTTTTGTGAAGTAGTTTTGTGTGTGTGTGTGCGTGTGTGAGGGAGCAACCAGTTGCACGCCCTAAAGTGAGGAGAGTGGTTGCTTTTTCTCTTGCCAGCCCCCTCCTCCCCCTCAATCCCGTTTGCTCTCGGTTGTGGTGTGTGGCGAAGGAGGGAGGGGGGGGAGAGCCGTGGAGGGGGATGTCCTGTTGTTTTGCCGGAGGAGCAGCGCAAAAGGGGAACCTTGACTTGAAGAAGGGGCGAGAATCAACCCGGGAGCAGCCCAACCAGCAAGGTAGCGGCGTGTCCCCGCACCAGAAGGTGAGTGTCGCTGCTCCGCTCCCCTTCCCACGTCGCCCCCTGTGTGTGCGCGCCCGGCTGCCTGCTCCTTGGGGTTAGGACTGAGCCTTGTTTGCTTCTTTTTGAACCGGCTGCCGTGAGACGCGGCAGAGCTCGCTGGGAGCAGCGGCTGATGGCTCGGAGCCCTGCTGGGCACCGAGACCGGGGCTTGTCCAGACCCAAGCGAGTAGCCCCCTTTTACTGTGCGGGGGGAGAGATCCTCGCTGACTTCTGCTCGCACCTTTGGCCAGGCTTTCCTGCCCCGGTCCAGGTGAGCGGGGCTCGCGTGTCGCCCCCACCCTTTGATCTGCTCTCCCTGGAGCTGGCTGAGCCGCGAGCCGTGCGGGTGTTGTTCCGTTCCGATGTAGTTCGCTAGCTCTGGGCTCTATAGCTGTGATGCTGGCGTGAGTGTAACTCACTAGCCTTTTCTTGTCACCCCCTTAACTGCCGCTTTGCAGGCGATTTTATTTTCTCTTTCAAGGAACGTCCTCCCCTCCTTGAGGAAGTTTTGTGCTTAGTAGTCAGTGAGACATACACGGCCGAGTTTGTGTTTCATCGCTGCTAGGGCAGGAAATGCAGAAGAGGTGGGCAGAGACTGAAATTCAACGAGTTTTCTGGAGGTTTATTGTGGTAACTTGACTAGCGAATCCTGCTAGCAACCTGAACATGCAGCATGAGCTTTGTAGGATAACAGACCTTGGGGGAAGGGGGGAGTTTCCTTAATTTATGGCAGCGTTTGTAAGAACATGCTTAGCTTTCAGCACTGTAAAAACGCAGATGGTTCAATCGTTTCTAGAAAATATGCCCTTTTGTTCAGTTGTACATCCTATGGGATGCAACTTCCAAACTCCCTCCTACCCCCCAGACTCTGGCAGTATTTGAACCGACTTTCCTTTCTTAATAAAGAACGTTTACAGTTTGCAGCCATGAGAAAATATCTGCTATGGGGCCGGCTCGTTTCACACTGGCAATAAAATCAGGGAAATATCTTAATTTCTGCATCCTCTTTCGCAGTAGTTGGAGGGAGTGGGGACCCAGGGCTCTCTTGTTTTTGTTTCTCTCCCATTTTCTTTCTCTAGGGGAATATATATATATATATATAAGAACACACGGTTGTGTCTGGCTTTAAACCACAAGAAAACCAATATTTCATTCATATATATATATATGAAGTATTGGTTTTCTTGTGGTTTAAAGCCAGACACAATCTCTTTCACTTCTGTTAAAAATGCTTAAGATTGGCTGTCACCTAATCCCCTACACTGCATGACACCGCAGTGTACACAAACATAAGCACTGCAGACAGTCGCCTTTGCTTCAAAATAAACAGTCAAGGCGACTTTGGATTTAATTGTCATACTCCGTTAATATTCCTCTCTATTGATTAAGTGGATGCTGTGTGCCACGCCAAAAAAGACAGAGAGTAGGAAGAAAACCAATATTTCATTCATATGATTTAAAGCCAGACACAATCGTGTGTTCTTTCTGCCTGTTCCCTCTAACTCTCCAGTGTAGACGAAGACACAGGAATAGTAGCCCTAACCTAGTAAGGTCTAGTTGTTCCACCTAAGTGCATCAACACCGCATGCGGGGGCTTGTGTTTTGGTTTGAAAGCACTTCCACGTGGAGGAGAGTCTCTGTGTGTTTGTACTTAATCTGAGGTGGTAACAGGATTCTCCGTGTTTAAACCCAGTGGGCTGTTGGCCATTAATTTGCCTCTCTGGCTGTCATTACGGACGCTTCCAAAATCTAATACCTAAGAAAAACTGCAGGTTAGATTTCACATTATGGACTCGTAGTTAAGTTTTGTTTCTCCTACCCTCTGTCTTTTTTGGCGCGGCACATAGCATCCACTTAATCAATAGAGAGGAATATTAGCGGGATATGACAATTAAACCCAAAGTCGCCTTGACTGTTTATTTTGAAGAAAGGCGACTGTTTGCAGTGCCTATGTCTGTGTCCACTGCGATGTAATGCAGCGTAGGGGTTAGGTGACAGCCAATCTTAAGCATTTTTAACAGAAGTGAAAGAAATCCCGGGATAGAGTCGCTGCCAGTCAGTAATTGGCATCTAAAGTTTCATTTACATTTATGAAACTGACTAC
The DNA here is from genome assembly GCF_007399415.2 of Gopherus evgoodei. NCBI lineage: Eukaryota > Metazoa > Chordata > Testudines > Testudinidae > Gopherus > Gopherus evgoodei. Next base: position 112,335,190 of record NC_044324.1, read on the forward strand.
TATTAAAAACCAAGTAGATACATTGTTGTTTTTCCGTAATCCTGTGAGCAAGATTCAAAGGAAAGCACAAGGAGATACATTTTTTTTTGTGTCTAGTAATAGATATTTTTTCATTGCATAGATCCGATTTAAGTAGGGATATCTGAAAAAACAGAGCATTTTAGGTCATTCGAATTTAAACATTTCAAATAATGAAATTGTTTTGCATTGAAATCCATATAGATTTTAATCTAAGGTCTGATTTGCAGATATAAAATAGTAGAAGCAGTAATATATGCAGACGAATTAAAATATATTTAACATAAGCAATAGACAAATCAGAATTTACTGAGAAGTATATTTTCACCATATACAGTTATAAATGAATCATTTTTATCTGATTTCTGTTCTCAATTTGATGCAGTCTTTCACTGTATTATATGTATCTTTTTATGTATTAAAGATTTGGATATAGCATAATTTCAGTTTCCAAATACAGTTAATAGTGTTTTGTTGTACAGTATGTTCAACATTTTTCTTTGGTTTCTTAACACAACTCATCACTTCTTAATGACCATGTAAATCAAAATCTTAAAATCACTATAGACTTTCCACTTTTTCCCCCTGCAGTGCACCCCAATGCTGCAGAATGTAGATCTTTACATACCTAAAACTTATGTTGTACTATAAATGATATAAAATAAGTGGAAATACAAATGGACACCTTCCCCTCGCCTCTTCCTCCAGTACATTTTAATGTTTAATGTTATCTGGGCTACATCTAAAACAAACAAATTTAGAAATTTTTTTTTCCTGTTTTGTTTCCTGAATGCTGGCATTCATATTACCAATTGTTTTTTAACTAATTGTAGTGCCTTAAAAGTAAAATACAAGGTGAAAATGTCAAATAGTTACTTGTTCAAATGGTATGTGCACAGTTATAAAAATAAATGTTAAAATATGTGTCTTTTGGATTGTTAAATTATACTATTCTATATTCAGTTGAATCATATACTTAGAGGACTACTTTATGTAGTAATGTCTTACAGCACATTACTACTCTTCTGCAATAGAAATTTATTCTGATATTAGTGACTCAGAGATCATGGACAAAATTATAGATCAGGTTCCCACTATCACTGAGTTCCCGTGTTACTCATACTACATAAAATATATTGTGCATGACCCTTTGAAATACAGAAAGACAATGTCCTATTGCATATTTTCAGCCTCTGATTCAAGTTTTGAAAGCTACTGTTAAGTTGTTTGGCTCTTGTGTACCTTAGTTTAACTTTACAGTATTATAATAAAGAACTTCATGTATCAGAATTTGGTTGAAAATGGGCAAAGACAATTATGCACTTTTGATGAGATTTGATTATACTGAATAGTGTTCATTCTATTTTTCAGGTAATGTAAACTACTTTTTTCTGTTTAATATAAAAGTCAGTCCAGGAATTCCTCCCCGCTTCTCCCCGCCTCCAAAAATATCTGTCAAGTGCTGTAGAAAGCAAATACTAATTATTTATGTGTTATCTTTTTCTGTTTTGAAAGTGAGGATTTTATGAACTCCGGGTAAAATGAGTCTCCCTTTTTATAAAGGATAGTTTATTCAATGTAGTTCTACATTGCAGCTGCTGATCATATTTCATAGAGCTGTTAAAGCACTTAAAACCTAAAATTAGGTACTGTCTGGTAGTAAATATTTCAAATCACTCCTGGAATAAATAAATAGAAAAGTGTGCTTTCAAAATATGACATTTTTAAGTCTGTAATCTTACAAAAGCAATCATGCTTTGGTTTTATTAAAAATAATATGCTTACAACTTAAACTATACACAAAATGTGTTTTTAATTTTTTGATCTCTTCTGAACTATCACCATATAGAGAATCTTAAACTGATTATGTATGAGACCATAATTAGGTATTTTGTTACAGCAGAGAATGCTTGAATCAAATGTATCAACAAATTAATTTCTAACATACCTGTATCTCCACATATTATTTCTTACTGGGCTTAGAAGTGAAATGTATATTCAGTTGTTTGTTGACATCAAAGTTTATGCTGGATATTTAATAACATAAAGTATAAAACTTGCTTTTTTTATCTAGACCTGTGATCAGCTGTTTTTCAATTCTTATATTTTTCTTTTGTTTTATAGTAGTTATTTTGTTTTCAGTTTGGAACATGGAGCCAAGCTCACCTTTCCATTCACAATAATATAGTTTGGATTTTCAAAAAGAATGTAACCCAGACAGAAAAAGTGAATGATTTGCAGATAGTTGTCAAGTGTTTTTAAAGCTTTATAAAAGCCTAGCAATAAACCAGGTTTAGTAGCAGCACCACATGTACTAAAATGCCTTATGATGATACCCTAGGTTTTACTGCATAGTTTAATGTTCCCTGTGATTTCTGGCCATCTCAGCATACACGTTTGTGATTGCAGAAACAATTTATTTAAATTAATAAATGGTTTAAAAATTGGGCAACAGAAAAGCAGCTCGGATACCATGTGATTTAAAGATAATGTTTAACAATTTGATTGTTGTTTCAAAAGTTTGTAAGTAAATGTGAAAAATGTAATATTAAAAGCAGTTTCATGATAGGCATTTTTCTTTTTAAGTTTTAGATATTGTATAAATGTGAGTCCAACTGTAACCTTTCCTGTCATTGAAAAGCGCTAATTGATCTTGTGGGCCCTGACATAATAATATAGTTTGATATTTGAAACCATTTGGCTTTGGCATGGCCCTTTAATCACCCCTGAGATTCAGGACATGGTTCTGCTGAAGACAAAACTATTACCCTTTTTTGAAATCAAATAAAAATGGTTTTTAAAACTAAACTTTATATGTGTTTTCTTCCTTTTGAAGTCAGTGGGAGTTTTGCGTGCCTAAACTCTGAACCTGACTGTTTAATTAGACTTTATAGTCAGCAGTTAAAAATACTGTTACTTGCATTTACATGTATTTTATTATGGTGGCATTTTAGATATTACTAATATAGATATAGGTTGTTAGGTTATTTTGTGCAAGAGATTTTTGGCCAAGTCCATACTTCTGTTTGAATATCAAATTAAATCAGGAGTGCTTAAAGAAACCTGGGTCCATCTTACTTATAGCAATGTGAAAGCTCAAATGTGAGGAGCACATATCTGGTGAGTGTAAAATTCATTTTATTTGGAAAGCAAGTTTATTTAATATTTGCATTTTGAGTCCATATTATAAATTCTTTTTGGCAATATTACAACCTACTTGGGACACCCACAGAAGGGGCCTCAGTATAAAATAGCTATTAGACTCAAAACCTGAGAACTGGTACTGGACACATGTTCTACGTTTTGCTTAAATATTAAACGTTTTATGTTTTTTCTTAATCCTGTATTAAAACAGACTGGACATTTCTGCACAATCTCGTCACTGAGTGTTCATGCTGACAGGTTTATATATACCACTTGTCACATTTTTCAGCAAAATGGCCACTGCTAATGGCAGGCTCAAAATGCCAAGTATAAGCACTTCATTTTCAAACTTGTCACAGTGTTGTATGGCAAGAAATGATTCCCATAAGAACTTTCAGTGCTGTGCTGAGCAAGGTCAGTGCAGTTTTTTCCGTTTAGATTCATGCTCCTTAGAAAAAGGGGGAAAATCTTTGTGATTTCATACTGGGCAGCTGTTGCTAGAAGTACAGTAGAATGAGTAAGTTTATGGGAAAATGTTTAATTGGTGATTCTGTGTTGCGTGAACATCATTCTTGAGCAATTTATCTGTACAACAATGGAAGAGTGCTATAGCTCTGTTTTGATTTCCTTATACTGTGGCCAGAGTATACATTTTTGTAATTTGTCTCCTCTGTTCATTATAAGACCTTTCATAGACACTGTCTCCCACAAAATACCTGCAGATAGGAGTAATTTCATACTTTTGGTAGCTCTCAACTTTTTTACTTGAAGGTGAATATGTTTTTAATTAATTTGACAATGTAATATTCATAGCATTACACTCTGATGCTAACCCGAGATGACCTATTTACATTGACATTGTCAGCAATGTAAAGAATTATTGCTGCCTTTTTTAAAATTGGGTTGAAGCAGAGTAAGTATTCTGCTACTGACACATCTATAATTAAACCACAAAAATCTGCATCGACATATCAGTAAGAGTCTGACTGAGACAACAAAAGAATAGAAATACAGAGGTAAGCTTGAAAATTCTAACAGAATTCTGCTGGTTATATGCATATAACTCTATTGAAATCAATGCCTTTACATGAATGTAACTGGAAACTTGATTTCACTAGATCCTCAGCTGGTGTAAATCAGTATAGCTGTGTTAAAATCAGTGGAGCTATTCAGCTTTGTACTATTTGAGGATCAGACCCTCTATCTTTATCTTTAACTCAGTCTCTTATGCCTCAGATATTGTTGTACACATGTGTAAGGTTACATGCACGGTTTGTAGATTTCTGCAATATCTAGACAGAACAAAGTGAATTAAAGATAAAGTTTGAATTTTCTCCTTTTTTGAGCTATTCAGACTTATAAAGGAATATTTTGTTTTAATAATTGTTTATAACAGTATTTAAAAGAGCATAAAAGGGAAACTGTGAGCCAACTACATCTCTGGAGCATTGTTTCCATTAAATGTAGTATATCAACTGGCTGTTTTCATTTGTTTTAGGTAATTTTCGTGCTCATGAAAGGGAGCAGTCATAGAACCAAGCATAGTGTAGGTGGGTTATATGCAAATTTCCTTGCCAAGTTCAGTCAGTGCACCTCAGACCCAACCTGCTATTCCAGTTCTGGTCCTCTCAAAGGCAGAGAATAATAATTGTGCTAAAAACTATAGTGGTTCTGTGACCTGGATAACCTTTTTTCTAGGTAATTCATTTTCAGTTTTCGCCTAAACCTACAGCAGGTCTCCATAGGTGAAATGTTAAGGTGGTAATCCATTCTACTGCCTATATTAATATTTATTCTACAATGGTGTGATATAAGGAACTGAAAGTCTATCATGGTAATCTTGGAGTTAATATCTCTTTCACCTCTCAGCCAGATGATTATGTATTCAATTACCATGCCAGGAGTTGACCTTGTAGCTTCCTCTGCCACTTTAGAGCAATAATATTGTGTGTAACTGCAATGAAAATGGTAATATCCTGCAGATGAGTTTCCAACTGCAGACTCTCCTACTCCATTCTGGTAGCTATTAAGATGGGTATTAACAGTTAACTTGTTTTCATATCAAATATTTCATACTTAAGGTATGTGCTATTTCTCTGGGCGGTAGCTGGTACAGTAATCAAATTTTGGCTTAGGCCACAAGTGAAATTGAATTTGGAATGCTCTACATAATCCCTGATGGATACTTAAAACTACCCTGTGGTTTTTGGCTTATTTAGAAATCTATACTCAAGAAGTCACAATTAGAATAGAGCTCAGAGATGCTTCAGAATCAGGAGTTACCTGCATTGGGAGAGTTCTATATAGCACATTTTGGATGTAACACTTCTGGGAAGTTCTGACAAGATTTTTTTTTGGTGACCTTTTAGAGGTAACAGTTCTAGGATTTATCCAATAGTTATGTGGAAATTTAGGTGCAATATGAGATGATGATATACATTTTCCATTTGGGTTCACTTATGTTTCAAAAATTGTTCTTATGAGGGAAAGACAAAGCATAATTTTATTGTCAGAAAACTTTGTCACCAAAACTTATAGCAACAGCTACTGATAGGGTTCTTTTACTGCTGTCCCGTGAAATGAAGTTGAGTCATTTCTCAAAAGTGGCTGTTACTTATCCTTTGCCGTAGAAACGTGTTTAATTTATGGCAACTATTTTTACTGTCACTAAGTATTAACTTACACAATATCATATTGCAGGTGTGTTTCATTTGCAGATAATGTTGTACATCACATCATTTGTTCATTTTTTGTTCTTTTTTTATGAGAGCAATCAGAAACTTTCTAGTGGAAAAAAACTGTAGATGTCTATCAAATGTATCATTTTATACTATGCTTACAGAAGGTACAAAAATGGTATAGTGCATTTTAATATCCAATGCCCAAACTGTTGCCTGACAAATCTAATATGATTATTTGTTTGTGACTTTGTATGCAAGGGTCTTTGAGGGCTGATAATTTTTTTTAAACTTACGTTTGACTGATTCTTTTTAATACGCTTACAATATATTACATAGCAGTGTATCTACTTTTCATAATTACAGCTGCATAGTTAGTGCCCTTCTTTATGGTTTGAAATTCAGCAGTGGTGTGGTACATTATCCTAAGGACGTCCATACCACTTAAGTTCTGCATAGGGACTTCTTGAAGGATCTCCTAGGATCAGAGTGTTCACTAGGGGGTCCAGTATACTGTCTTTATGCTAAAGAAGGGTACTCTGAGCCATGGAGTCAGCATGGAAAACCTTCATTGAAGAGGGGAAGGCCAGAAAAAGCCTATTGGATCCTAATTTCCATGGATTCAGTGGCCTCAACATCCCCCAGAAGTGGAACAGAGGAGTTGTAACCACTATTTCTGTTCATGTAACAACTAAGGTAAAGGTACTAGCCTTTAGGTGGTGAGTGGATTTCACCTTCATAGAAACTGTTGTTCAGCTACATAGAGCCTAAATATGGTATTTCAGTTTTAAAGGGTGGAGTGGATTTTACTCATTGAACCTAAACCAATCTTTATGGTTTTTGTTGGTTTGTTTTTTGTTCTCACAAAGTTGATCTTTGAGTACAGATTTATGCAAAAGCCACGTTACACAAATGAGAACCAGGCCACAAATGTACTTGTGTGTCGGGGGGTGTGAGAGAGGAGGAAGAGAGAAACCTTTTGAAAATCTCCATGCAAATTTAAGGGAAGGCTATTATGCTTTCTGCATCATAGGTCCATGTGAAAAAAATGTTCAACATCCAACACGTACTGATATTTTTATTAAAAATTCTTACAAATTTCCATTAGTTGGCACCCTAACCATTCTGTTATTTTTATTCAGATTATTCTTCAGTGATTCCAGATTAATTGGCTATTGTAATAGAAATTATAAATAATGATTTCCTTTGTTTTTCCTCAATTTCTCTAAGAAACAACCTCTATTCTCCAAGAGTGGTTTCATCAAGAATTACTTATCCTGAGACTGTTTTTGTACACTGTTTTTATATTTCTGATTGTTTAATGCTTCATAGAATGGAGCACCTTTATTCCCAGATCTGCTACTTCAGGGATACTATCAATTTGTACTCTAATACATTTAAAAAAAAAGTTAAAAATAGTTTAGTACCCATAAACCTGAGTCTCCCTTCCAGTTTTTGTGGATTTACAGTCACATTTTCCTATATTTCAAAATATTTTCTTCTCTGCTGCTCTGTTAAAGACTCACACAAACAACAGTGGAACCTGACTATTTAGGGGAAGAGTGAAACAGACTGTATGCAAAGTGTTGTCAAATGCTCAATGTAAAGAAACTAAAAAGGAAAGCGGAGATTTTTTTTTAAACACTTTAATTTCTAGTGATCTTGGGTGTTACTTGTAACAATAGTTAAAAAATGTTCATGTTCATCCAAGTTGGAGGATATTACTGTTCAATGCCCTATTAATATTGTAGTATATCGCTTGAAACAAATTCAGTGTGTTCATAGTATAACAAGTAGACCTGAACATGAATATAATGGTGATTTCCCCCCCCTCCTTAAGTTAGCCATATAAAAGTTTGCTTTTGTTAGATTTCATATCTATGTTTGTGTTCCACAACAGTTCCAATATGACATGCTAAAGGTTATTATCCTAGAAATAATCACATTATCATTGATATTATGCAATCTGAGTTATACATCTAAAGTACTGTTTTAAAAAATAATTTAAAAACTTTGAAAAAATCATGGAGATGTGTGATTTTTTTTTTAAAAAAAGTTGATTGTGTTTGTTTAAGTGTACAGAGTATCCAGTGGTTACAATGGTTCTTTTCTCAGGAGCCTGTTTAAGAAGAACAAAAATGTTTACCTTATAGTTATTTGTTTTCAGTTATTTTCCACACACAAATGCAAGTAAAATGCTTCAGAAAGTCACCAAAATGTGTAATTTTGGAAAACAAAACCAAACCATTGACCCACAAGACCAAAAATAACATAAAATGAATATTTCAAATGGAGTTCTTAAAGTCTTCTCTTTTTGCTTCTCTGCATTACTCATTCCTGAAATTCAGCACATGGTTTTTCTGCATCTAGATAGAAAATAAATGTAGTAGAACATATTATTCATTTGTAAATTAGCTTTTCTTTATTTTTTAGGGGGAGACCAATGGGATTATAGATTGGATTTGATTGCAAGGAGTCTGGAAGAATGCTGGGAAGTAGTCTAGAACTGAGGAGACCTAAATTCAATTCCTTATTCCACCCAGACTTCCTGTGTGACCTTGGGGAAGTCACTTAGCTTTTCTGTTCCTCACCATTTGTAAAATGGGGATAATAACACTTCCTTATCACAGGGGTTTTGTAAGGATAAACACATTAAAAAATTGTGAATCCCTTTGAGATCTACTGATTAAAAGTGCAGCGTACGAGCAAGGTATATTATAAGAGCTAGGCACTATACTAACAAAGAACAAAAAATGATCCTTGCCCCAGAGAGCTTACATATGAAAGCACTGAGGCATTGTTTCACCAAATGTAAACCTCAGACATAGTTTCAGTGCTTTGGTAAGATTTCTGAAGAGATTTTCCTACCTTACCAGCATCCTTTACACCTGTCATTTGGTACCATAGTCATGAACAACAAGTCAAAATATATTCTATTGGCATGCATCCTTCCAATGTTACTCCTCTCCCGTGCTTGTATTACATATGCAACTGATGTATGGACCTCGCTTCTTCACACTCATTGGTGACATTGTTACCAATACTGAGTTCATCTGTTTGCATTCCTATTGTTGCTGCTCTACCAAGTGGCAGCAGATGTCAGAGCCTTGCAGCTCAGTTAAGGTCGGAATCAGTGATACAGAGTATGGATTTTTTTTTTAGCTTAATTTGTTTAGTTTCTCTATATATAGAGATATATCTATATCTACACACACACACACAGAGTCCTTGAACAGAGTTAGTCACAGACAGAACACAAGAAACCACCTCTTTCAGAAAACTCAGCCCAAATACCAATGCTCAGCTCCTACTATGCACCAGAGCAATGGACTCTAATTAGAGATATGAAGGTGGAGAGCAAACTCTCTGATTTTCAACAGCTTCCCTCCTTCCAAACAAACTGAAGTACAAAATAAACACCACAAGCACAATAAGGCTGAATACTGCTCGCACATTAAGAAAGAACTTGTAAGACTATGTAACAATATCATGTAGTTATGCACCTTAACACTATGCTAATAATTAAATTTTTATTTCTGGAGTTTGTAATGTAGAAAAAACTTGGTGGCATGAACTGGATATTTATCTTTATTACCATATTTCATTTTCTAGTATCAATTCACATGTCTGAAAAGGAAAGATGGAAAAATTAAGGGGCAAAAAAAGATTCATGGGACTATTTTTATAGGGAGAAGGCAGGGAGCATAGAATACCATACTTAAATTACGGGTGTAGCAGGCTTCTCTGTGTGCTTTAACATTCCCGACAGTCTTATTGTAGGAAGTTCCTTTATTTCAAGGTGTAGGGACAACATAGTTACTGGTCCGTTGGCTAGCTGCTAGGCTCCTCCCATGAGAACAACTACCAGGAACCAATAGTAGGGCAGTTCCAGACCTCCATTTACCACTGAGCATTGAGGACACCATTTTTCTTTAAAATACACTAGGAGAAGTGTAAATCTTTCCTAATTGGCTTTTTTTCTAATAACTTTTATTTTTACAGTTGGAAATGCCTAATTCTCCCTCTCAGGAGGGTCATTCCTCTGGTGTGTTAGCTAAACTTGCTACCCCATTTCAACATATGTACACATTCATACACACATGCATACCAGATATTATGTTGTACAGGAACAGGATGGCCAAGCAGAGCCCGGGGAAGTGTTCCTCCTGCACTACCTCCCTTCAGCCACTTATCAAAGAGGATATATGCTTATATGCTCATGTACCCAATATAAGTGATCTGTTACTGCCTCTTTGAAGACATTTATTGATGCAAGAAGGGACTGGGTTCCTCTGTCATTGTGTAGGTCCCACAATGTCTCCTACACTCCCTCCACATATATACTAACAAGGTGGTATGTTTCACTTTGAGATAGTAGGATCCAGGGGTGCACTCATTGGCGGGAGAGATCTTTTGGTGAATTCCTAGAGTGGTTGCACAAGCTCAAAATAAAGAAGGAAAAACTCCTTTTGATAAGCAATCCCACTTGGACTGAAGGTATCCTAGATGCAGGCAGTCTTTCAAGACTCTGCAGCACATAAATATGAAACAAAAGATGTTTTCTCCACTAAGAGTCACTGGACAGATTCAGGGGTTAGCAGGGCTTGCTAAGATGAAATAAGCCCTCCAATAAGTCCTTGGCATGATACCTTCTCCATTCAGTTGCAGATCAAAGTCTAGATAGAGGAAAGAAACTCAACATTTTGCAAGTCATTAGTAGGCAGAGAAGTGAGTGTTGGAATTTGTACAAAGAGCTTCACAGAGCTTTCAAATTCTTCCAAGAGAAGATTCCCATCTCCACAAAATTCAAAATATCTAAAATCAGAAAATTGTGAAGGATGCAATATTTCATCCTCTAGGAATGGGAACAACAGAACAAGTCCTGTAAGAGGAAGAAAGGAAAGGAGAGTATTCTATGTTAATCACAGTTCCCAGCACTTGGAAAACATTTAGTAGACTGAATTCCATCAGCTTGAATTCAGGTGGTGAAGTCTGCTTACCCTAAGAGTATGTCTACACTATGGGATTATTCCAATTTTACATAAACCGGTTTTGTTAAACAGATTGTATAAAGTCGAGTGCACGCGGCCACACTAAGCACATTAATTTGGCGGTGTGCGTCCATGTACCGAGGCTAGCATCGATTTCTGGAGCGTTGCACTGTGGGTAGCTATCCCATAGTTCCCGCAGTCTCCCCCACCCACTGGAATTCTGGGTTGAGATCCCTATGCAAAAACAGTGTCGCGGGTGATTCTGGGTAAATGTTGTCACTCAATCCTTCCTCCGTGAAAGCAACGGCAGACAATCATTTCGCACCCTTTTTCCCTGGATTGCCCTGGCAGATGCCATAGTATGGCAATCATGGAGCCCGTTTTGTATTGTCACTGTCACCGTATGTATACTGGATGCTGCTGACAGACGTGGTACTGCAGTGCTACACAGCAGCATTCATTTGCCTTTGCATGGTAGCAGAGACGGTTACCATCCCTATTACATTGTCTGCCATTATAAATTGGCGCTGAGATGATGGTTATCAGTCATTTTGTACCATCTGCTGTTGTCATGGGTGTTCCTGGTTGGCCTTGCTGAGGTCGGCTGGGGGCGCATGGACAAAAATGGGAATGACTCCCTGGGTCATTCCCTTCTTTACATTTTGTCTAAAAATAGAGTCAGTCCTGCCTAGAATATAGAGCAAGTGTACTAGAGAGCCAGAGAGCACAGCTGCTCCATGTCAGAGCCCCAGAGATCCCGCAGAAATGATGAGCTGCATGCCATTCTAGGGGGTGCTCCTGCGACAACCCTACCCATTGCTTCCCTCCTTCCCCAACCCTCCTGGGCTACTGTGGCAGTGTCTCCCCATTTATGTGATGAAGTAATAATGCAGGAATAAGAAACACTGACTTTTTAGTGAGATAAAATGAGGGGGAGGAAGCCTCCAGCTGCTATGATAGTCCAGGCAGGACATTAAAGGGGGGGGGAGAAGAGCGCGGCCTCCCGCTGCTATAGTCCAGGCAGTACAGAATCTTTTCTTTAGACATGAAAGCGGGGGGCTGATAGAGCTCAGCCTCCAGTTGCTATGATGAGGACGGTTACCAGCCGTTCTGTACCATCTGCCGGGAATGACTGGAAGTCATTCCCATTTTTACCCAGGTGCCCCTGGCCGACCTCACCGAGGCCAGCCTGGAGCACTCACAGGCTGCTGCTGCTGATGGATAGCAGTCATATTGTACTGTCTGCCACTGGGAAGGGGATGCTGGTGTTCAGCGCTGCAGCACCCCGTCTACAAGCAGCATGCAGTAGACATAGGGTGACATTGAAAAAAGGCGAGAAACGTTTTTTTCCCTTTTCTTTCGGGGGGCGGGGGGGAAAGGGTATAAATTGATGACATATACCCTGAAACACCTGGGAAAATGTTTTTGATCCTTCAGGCATTGGGAGCTCAGCCAAGAATGCAAATGCTTTTCGGAGACTGCGGGGACTGTGGGATAGTTGGAGTCCTCAGTACCCCCTCCCTCCCTCCCTCCATGAGCGTCCATTTGATTCTTTGGCTTTCCGTTACGCTTGTCACACAGCACTGTGCTGTGGACACTGTATCATAGCCTGGAGATTTTTTCAAATCCTTTGGCATTTCGTCTTCTGTAACGGAGCTCTGACAGAACAGATTTGTCTCCCCATAAAGCAATCAGATCCAGTATCTCCCATACGGTCCATGCTGGAGCTCTTTTTGGATTTGGGACTGCATCGCCACCTGTGCTGATCAGAGCTCCACGCTGGGCAAACAGGAAATGAAATTCAAAAGTTTGTGGGGCTTTTCCTGTCTACCTGGCCAGTGCATCCGAATTCAGATTGCTTTCCAGAGCAGTCACAATGGTGCACTGTGGGATACCACCTGGGGGCCAATACTGTCGATATGCGACCACACTAACCCTAATCCAACATGGCAATACCGATTTCAGTGCAACTCCCCTCGTCGGGGAGGAGTACAGAAATCGGTTTAAAGAGCCCTTTATGTTGATATAAAGGGCTTCGTTGTGTGGACAGGTTCAGGGTTAAATTGGTTTAACGCTGCTAAATTCGGTTTAAACACTTAGTGTAGACCAGGCCTAAGTAATCCTAGGGTTCTCCTACAAACCTGTTTTCTGCCCTCCGTAGGAATCCTTATCCTTCAAAGGAACATTGAAAATACCACATGAGGTAAATCTCACTGCATTTCCCGTGTACTTTCTCTCCATGTACACCTCTACCCTGATATAACGTGGTCCTCAGGAGCCAAAAAATCTCACCGCCTTACAGGTGAGACTGTGTGTTATATTGGGTTTGGTCCAGCTTCCCTGATGGTGATTTAAAGGGCCCAGTGCTCCAGTTGCTGTGGGGAGCCCCAGGCCCTTTAAATCACCACCGGAGCTCTGGCAGCGGGGCTTGGGTGGAGATTTAAAGGGCCTGGGGCTCCTTGCAGCAGCCAGAGCCCTGGGCCCTTTAATTCACTGCCGGAACTCTGGCAGTGGGGCTCGGGCGGTGATTTAAAGGGCCTGGAGCTCAACACGAATTCGGATATAATGCGGTAAAGCAGCAGGGCTTGGGTGGCACTTTAAAGGGCCCGGGGCTCCCCGCTGCTTTACTGCGTTATATCTGAATTCACGTTATATCGGGTCGCGTTCTATCGGGATAGAGGGATATTGGTTTTCCTCAAGAGCAGCATCTGCCTATGTTATCAGACTGTCATGACAGCAATTTTTTTCTTTATCAATTATTTATTATATTTAAAACATTTAAAGTTCTTTAGTGATTTATTCTCCTTTGCAATTAGAAATAGATATCTCATTTTGTTGTAGGGTTGTTTTTAGTAGGATCAGCATTTCTTTCTACGAAGTACAGCATTCACACTACTCAAAGGGAAAATATAAAAGTTAAGCCTATAAAATTAAAAAATATTTAACTGCAAGCTATCAAAACCCAGCTATTCTAAGACTACAGTATGAGATGCTAAGAGTCTTTATAAGAACACACTGTAGAAAAACTAACTGCTTTCTACTCCTGCTAAAAACAGGAAAGACAGACAGCTGGACACTTTGGGTGGGATTTTCAGAAGGACTCATCTTTGGCCTAATGTTGCTCCAAGGCTTCCATAGGAACAAGGTTAGGCAGTCACTGAGCACATTTGAAAATCCCATCTTTTATGCATACATCTGAAGAATCTCTATGTTGTGGGTAGAAGACGTGCCAGAACCCTTAACAGTGTGCAAAAATTAAGTACCCAAAGTGAAATCCTGGTCACTTGAAATCAGATAGTTTTGCCATAGACTTCAGTGGTGCCAGGATATTGCCCTGAGTTTTGAGAAAGGTTGGAATATTTCTGGAGAGAGAGAGAAGACATAGGGGTATAGGATGAGTAGTGCAGCAGTCAGCATGCTCTGAGAAGGCAAACCAGAAGAGAAAGCTGGAACTGAACTTTTTTTCCCCTTATTGTTAATTTAAGTATTAGTCAAATTAAAACCCAGGAAAGGGGCAATTTTTGTACCTCCACACAGTGTGTGGACATGGTTTAAAGTGCAGGTTGGCAAAACAACTGATCATATATACAAGCCTTCCCACGAGCACCAACCTATGAAGAGTTTAAAATAAATAAAAAGCTTCTATAGTCCTTGACTTCTAAGACATTTTAACTCGCTTTAATTATTGCACATGCTGATCGTGATCATGCAGTCATTATTGGAGACGTCAGTAGGAGTTTTGGCTATAGCTTTAAAGTAGCGTTTTGTTTGTCAAACTAATCGGTTTTTACTTCCAGAATTTAGATATGATAACTATTAGGTTTTTGTTTCCACAAAATCCAAAATCCTTTTCTCTCATGAAGTATGCCTTAAAATTGTATGGAATAAATATGACCTGTTGTATTGTGTCTTGCTAGTTGAGTTTAAAATGGGGAGTGAACAAAATAATAAGATTTATTATTGATTGGATTTAAAATAAGGGGGGAATGGTTGAAAATAATAGCTTTTTTTTTTGTTGGGCAAGAACACAAATGTTTTTTTTCTTTTATGATTGTCTTATGTAAGAAAAATTTTAAGTCAAGAGTAGGAAGAAAAAGATTCTATTATTACTTTTTAATCTACTACTCCTAATACCAAAACTACTGTTTACATTACTTTATATTTGTCCCAGACACATCGCTTTTATTCCACATATGACAGTTCTCCCTCAAAATTACTCATCCTATTCCTTCTCTGAACATGATGCCATTGGAAACTCTGAGAAAGCAGCATAGTGCTTTCATGCCCCTTTAAAAGATTCTTTTACAGTGAAATTGTTATGATGGAACAGCATTTTTTAATTTAATTGAATAGTATTCATTGCACTGGAATACACAGCTCAGTATCCAATGAAATCAAAAGCTTTGAGTTGCTTCATGCATTTTATGCACTTTATTTTCATGAATATTTTCTTTTAACACCAGAATAAGTTAATATTACAATAAGTCACATATATAATATACAGACAAGTAGGTAAAATAATGTTGTAAAAAAGCATTTCCAATTTAGGACATGCCAATTTGTGATTGCCTGTGCATCTTTAATTCCACCTCCTATGAATTCATTCTGTGCGCAGGAGTCTTATGTAAAAATAATGTAATTAGAGTATGTCATCAAGGGTATTCTGCACTGAATAGGGAATTATTCATTCCTTATTATCTTCCCTAGGGCTCTCATTGATATACTATCTCAGTGCCTCACAAATATTAATGAAATTATCTCCTTATCACCCTTGTGATATAAGAGTGGATGCTGAGGTATTCTCCTTAATTTACAGATGGGGGAGTTGAGACAAGCCTGAGGCCACACACTGGAAGAGTGGCAGAGCCAGGATTAGAATTCATGTCCTTCTTTCTTCTGATGCTGTTAATTTCTGCAAACCAAAGTACCTTAATTCTAGCTCCCATTGACATCAGTTGCAGTTGAGTACTGAGAACTTCTATATATCTGTATGAGGTATCTCACGTTGGGAACTCAGAAAATGAGGAATGCATAGTTATAGCCACCTGTCAAACTTTTGTATCAGGTGGCTTCCTCAGCATCAAATAGAAAGTCTGTGGAAGAGAGAAATCTCTTTGTGGGTGTCAAAATAAGAACATAAGAACGGCCGTACCGGGTCAGACCAAAGGTCCATCTAGCCCAGTATCCTGTCTACCGACAGTGGGCAATGCCAGGTGCCCCAGAGGGAGTGGACCTAAGAGGCAATGATCAAGTGATCTCTCTCCTGCCATCCATCTCCATCCTCTGACAAACAGAGGCTAGGGACACCATTCCTTATCCATCCTGGCTAACAGCCATTTACGGACTTAACCACCATGAATTTATCCAGTTCTCTTTTAAACGCTGTCACCTTCCTTAATCATAAGACCATCTTTTCTCTTTATTTATTTTCCTATTTTATTCTCTACTCACATTCCAATTTCAAGAGCAAATGAGGCAGTGATCCTACAAACAGAATAATTCACTACATAACCCTTATTAATTCCTAGAGCATCTATTCTGTGCACTGAATGAGTCAGGGATCCCTTGGAAAAAATAGTATATGACCATATAATTAATCACTATCATAATGCATATGCATAATGGGGGCCCAATTAAGGCTGCATGGGCAGGTTATTATGGTAGGCCCCACAGACTTCCCTATACTTTGAAAAGGTAATTTTTATTGAAGCAAGGGGAGGACACTTTCTCCTCCTAAATGATCTATGTTAGAGGAGAATGCAGAAAAGACAATACTGTTTTGGAGCTCCATTTACCTAAGTTATTCTGGAGGCAGTTTGAGACCCTGTAGCAGTCTAGAAATGGAAGGGTGCAAACAGCTGAAAGCTACCTTCGTTCTCCAGTCCCCATAGCTGAAAGTTTTGTGTTGCACTTCCAAGAAGTGCAGTACAAAATCTCATCCTACAGGTTTTGGATCAACTGGAACACTCCCCATCAATCTGATTATTTCCTCATAACCCTAACTTTCTGCTGAATAGAAGATTGCAAACAGTCACTGCTATTGGACAGACCACAACCTTGCTGTCTTCTAAGCCAAAATCATTTTTTAAAGCATCATATGTATTACTTACAAGCAGCTTAAGGGAGTTATCAAAATTGTTTTTCATTGCTCTTAACTTACGTGTGTATCACTAGTAAGAGACGCATGTTTCTGTTCTAGATCCAGTTCTGGAATTACAGCTTTAAACCTGATGAAGTGTTTTATGCACCAAGATAAAAAAAATATGCATTTGTTGATCAGGAAGTCAGGAATCCTCCTAATTAAGACACTTCTTGAAAAGATAAAATTTTTATCTCGAAGCATAAAACACTTCTCAGCTTTAAAGCCACATCTGTGAGGACTGGATCAAGAACAGAAACATATGTTTTTCTTCTTACTGGCTTGCCTGTGAGTTTAAAACCATTAACAGTTTTTTAAAAACAGTCGAAGACAGTTAAAAACACTTGCAATATAATAGGAATAACAGTACTATCCTTCTCTTTTTACATCTGGTTTTCTTGATAGGATAAACTACATGATTGAATTGGTAACTGGATTATTGGCTCATAAAACAGCACAAGGTTGCTATTATCCCATAATTTTATATCTTTATTAGGGAGTAATGCAGGTCTTATTTGAATCACTGAATTATCTAATAGCTTCCCCACCCCTTACAAATTTGTAGAACTAACCCTAAAGAATAGGGTCTCAATATAATTGATATAGTCATCATTATAAAATTGTGTAAATAATTAATGTTTGTGATTATTTACGATGATAGTTTTAGCTTGGTTCAAAATGTAACATCATTTGAGCTCTTAAAATATTAAGAGTACAGTACAAGATATTTACCTAAGTATTAATTCAGGAATTATTTAATCATAACAGTTCACTTGACTTTTGAGACAACATAAAGATAAGCAATATAGCTCTCCTTATAGTATCATAGTACATTTGTGCAAAGTTACAATAGGTCTAACTGAGCCAGCAAAAACGTTTTGAAATTGATGAAAAATATCAGGCATATTCAGAGTAATACAACTTATTATACAAGTGACATCTCTAATTATACATTCCTGTGGTGGTATTTCACTTATAAATCATTCAATAAAGACCAATTAACTAATCAACTTCTTTCCAAGTTCTATGTGGCATTGGCACATATTTAATCATTTATTTGCCAGTGGTATCAGTGTGAATAGAATTCATTTATGTGTATATTTTTGGAAGTGTATACACAAACTCTCTGGGTGAAATCTTAACTACACTTAAGTTAATGGCAATGGGGCAAGAAGTGTATAAGTAAATTATTTAAAATATCAACAAGCTCTGTTCTTTCAAGAAAAGGTGTGACAGCTGTCTGTATTGACTTCAGTTGGATTTGGATCCAGCTGTTAAAGATGTGAAAATGAGACCACTGGTGCTAGGTATTATGGAAGCATCATTCATTTATGGTTCCATAGTTAAGGTTGAGTTGAGTTGAGCACTTAAAGCAGGAATTCAGCCACTTTGTTTATGTATGAAGTATTAGTCTTTGAGTGCAGAATTCATTTTCTAAGTGTTTACAAGTACTTGATTAATTAGTGTTTGTGGGCTGCAGGATGGGGTAGATTTGAGAGGTAGGAAGGGAGGGAAATGTAGAGAGGCGCAAGAGGCAGGTGGAATTTGAGGTTTGTGTGCACAGGAGAATGTGGAGGGCAGGAGAGAGTGGGATACAGCCCCAGCTGCTTTTGTAGAGCTCTTATGGTGTCAATGCAGCTTAGCTGGCAGGTGTGCTCCAGCTGCTTTGTGCTGCTCCAGAAGGACATAAAGTAGCTGGAGCATACTGGTGAATATTGTCATAGAAGTTAAAATTTAAAATAAACTATTTAAAATTGCTAATTCATATCTTCAAATCATTAGAAATATCACCTGGTAACTTTTTTCTTTAGATTTCTTGTTTACTCTTCATGTATAAATTTTTTTTTGATTAAACACAACCAAAAAAAAGGAAACAAAACAACAAAGGGCAAAGAGTGCATTCAAACAAACAATGAAGTATGTATTTCCCTAGTTTAACATGTTTGGATTTCTTTGCAGGTTAACTTGACTCTGAGTGTCCTACATTTATTATGCTTGGCATTTTACCCTAAATTACTGCTGTGTACTCTCAACCTTAATGTCATGTTAACATCATTTTGGTCTAGTAAAATGGCCAAGGCTCTGTAGTTAGGGTTGCAGTAGTCATTACACCACTGATCTCTGAAGTCACAAAATGTGCATACTTCAAATTTCATCATTTGATGCAGTGATGTGGGTTACTCATTCTATTGGAGAAGGTATAGAGACAGAAGATAATTAGGGTAATGCCCATCATTTAACGCACTGTAGGGAGCTGCCTGCTTTAAGTCACTTTGTGTATTTTGTTTAACCCTAAAGGAGTTAAATGGACATTAGAAATAAGATAACATTATGATAATTACATAATAATCTTTTTCCGCTAGCTGCGTAATGAGTATCATCAATAGTAATCTTTAAATGAGTATTATGTGTTTTTGTTCTGTGTTCTATAACCACCTTTCTAATATTTACATCCAAAAGTTATCTTTTGCTGTCTATTTAAATAGCTGCATTCATTAAACATTTTTAGCTTTTCTTCTGCTTTGTTTTCAGAACATTTTTTTTCTGGCAGGAGCTGAAGAATTATTACTTAAATGTGTGTTTCTATTTGTGTGTTTCAAATAGTTTCTGCTTTCCAAAATGACACTATGCATATTGAAACACAGAGTAAAATCCTGGCCCCATTGGAGTCAGTGGGAGCTTTGCCATTGACTTCAGTGGGGCCAGGATTTCACCCAGAATGTTTGTTACTACTGGACGTGCTTTGGAAGTAATAATTAGATCATGACGCTTTTTTCTATCTTTCTTTCTTTCTTTTTTTTTAAATGTAGAAACTTCAATTGTAATTTAAAGGGAAGATACTTCTATTGTGGGTGGAAAGAAAAAGAAAAGTTACCTCCATGGAAGATTCTCAGGATTTAAATGAACAATCAGTAAGTACAAATTCAGTGAAGTTTTATCAAAGAAATTGCCATAGTGTTCTGTATGCCATGTTCAAAAGGATGCCTTCAGAAATTTCTCTTTGAGAATGGATGTGAGAATTGTATCAGTACTGGTTTCTTTGAACAAAAAGACCCTGGGGACCTTCTGGGAATCTAGGTTCAAATAACATTTTAGGTCAGAGGTGAAGTGAGTTTTCTGGTCTCACCGTTGTCTATTCTTGCACATTACAAAATCACCACACAGTTCAGCAGGGTTTGGCAGAACTGAAATAGTAAGCGTTGATGGACATAATTGAGGTACACTGGAAGAACAGTGGAGACCTTGCATAGCATCTGTCTGCATTGTGTCTGGCTCAAATCATTCTGTCAAAATATACTTTCATATTGTCTGTATTGTGAATTCACACACACACAGAGCTATTTCAGTGAGGTTAAAATCTGATAAATGTTAACATTTATAGAAAATTAAGGCTAATATGCCTTGTCTTACTAGTTATGCTGGAGGAAGATCTTACATACAGTGGGCCAAATTCTATAGATATATTGGTACATTCCCACTGAAACCAGTGTATTGCACTGATATAAGTGAGAGCAAAATGTATGCTGCTATACATAGGCCAGCAACATGTGTTCATGAAAGAACTGGTAGCTCTAACTCTGCAACTCATTGCTTTTACTTTGCAAGATCTTTTAGAACATAAGCATATTATAAGCATAACAATTTTTGTGGGAGAAGTTTAAAGCATGAAACATTTAATTTAGCAAGAAAGGGAGCAATGTGTACAAGGTTCCTTACCATAAAGATAAGGACATTTATTCCTTAGGCTGCATATTAACTCCCTCCCTACCAAAGACCATTCACTTTATTGCTGAATAATTACCCTGCGTATGGAATGCCTATTCTAAATTAAATAACTTGGGGCTCTATCATGACTCAAAAACCTTCACATGAACGATAAAAGGGAGGGCCCCTTGTTCCATGCAGTGGGTGTTCCATAGTCTGGAGACCTATTTAAGGGGGTGGGGGAGGGCTAGAGCTATTGGTTAGTTGGAAGAAGTGGGCAGGTGAAGGGGGGAAGTTGTGCATCATCTTCCCTTGGTCCTGCAGCGATCATCCCAAAAGATAATATAGGGGATTCCCTCCATAGTGCTGGAGGGAGCTGTGGCCAGGATAGTGCATGGTAGTGTTGCTACAATGGAGCTTAACTGCTAAGTACCGGGAACAAGAGCTGCAGGGTCGCTGGACTGCTACAGAAGTGCAGAGTCACTGTATGGAAGGCTTTGGCTCATTCTGATCTTCCTGGGACTCCAAGCATCTGAGGGGATCAGCAGAGACTGGGGACTGGTTCCATGTCCTATGTTGCAGAGCATGCAGAGAATCCTGCCTCATCCTCCTTTGACAGAAAGATTGGGAAAAATCTTGGAGATTTCTTGTCCTTTTTCTCTAAGGAGTAATTGGGTGGCACAGTATTTTTATGTCTGATACATTCAGGTACACCATCTGCATAATGGACTAGTAACATTTTATTGTAACACAGACTTTTGTAGGTAATAAAAGTGCAGAGAAGAATCTGAGAACAGTACTTTCAGTTTTTCATTCTTAAAATTTCAGTCAGAATAAAAGGATTTCTTCCTTTTTGGATAGTGGGGAAAAATAATTCACTCCTTGACTGACAACCTTAAGTTTAAGATTTTATGCTGAAACATGTTTTCATGGGTGATTTAAATATCCTTTAAAATAATTGTTGAAACATTGTGGTGGTACTACACGGTACAGCTGTATTTATCTAACATAGGGGTTCTCCAACTTCGCTGTGCCGCAACCCACTTCTGACAACAAGAGCTCAGGAGTAGGGACTGAAGCCTGAACCCAGCCGACCCCTGCCTCCCTGGGCCAGGATCAAACCAAACTCCAAGGGCTTCAGCCCTGGGGAGTGGGGCTGTAACCTGAGCCCTTCTGCAGTGGGACTCAGTCTTCGGCTTCAGCCCCAGGCCTCTCAGCAAGTTTAACACCAGCCCTGGCAAGCCCATTAAAATGGGTTGCGACTGACTTTGGGGTCCTGAGCCACAGTTTGAGAACTGCTGATCTAACATATTCCCAACCAGAACTCGAGTGTGTAAGAATTAAATGGCATCCTTATTAAATAAAGTTATATAAAGGTCATAAATAACTTTATAAGTAAAGATTCTTGTCTTTTCATACCTGAGGTAATTCCTCTGTGCAATTGCCTAATTAACAGAAAATAGATCCATAAATTTAAACTTAGTACAAAAAGATGTATATTATTGGTCATGATGGTTAAACTGTTTTTGCAACATTGGATGTTTGATAAGTGCATATTTAACAGCCTTTTTAATATTAAACGTAGTCTATTTTCCATAATATTCTTCATAGTTAAAATGTAGCTTTCAACTATTATATGAAAACCATCTAACAAATTACAAGGTGAGGTGAAAGTTGAGCTCTGATAATTATTGTATATGGAGGCAGCACTTGCTGTCATTACACTGTTATTAATGGTATAATGCTTAATGGCACAGAGGATCATAAATTCAAGGCAGGATTTATGCTTTTTAGCTCTGCTGACATTATATGTGGTGGTGGTGTTAGTATATTACACACCGATAGGCCCCAACAGATTTCTGGGTGCCATCATGCTAAGGCAGTAGTAAGAAATAGTCCCTGCCCTGAAGAGCTTACAGTCTAAATCAAGGGTTCTCAAACTGGGAGTCCTGACCCCTCAAGGGGTTGCAAGGTTCTTATGTGGGGGGTTGCAGGCTTTCAGCCTCCACCCCCAATCCCCGCTTCACCTCCAGCATTTATAATAGTGTTAAATGTGCTTTGAATTTACAGGGGGGGTTGCACTCAGAGGCTTGCAGTGTGAAAGGGATCACAGTATAAAAGTTTGAGAACCTCTGGATAGACAAGACAGACAGACAGGGTGGGAGAAAGGAAATAGTTTCCTCTAGTGCCTAACAAAGTAGTGCCACATTGTTCCCCTATGCTGCCAATGCAATTGTTATGTGCTGGGCAATGGTTCATTTTAGTCCAGGACAGCACTATATTGGTATTGCGTGGGAATGCATTCTTTTGTAACTGTTTTATTGACAGATGATGATGATGATGATGGATTGCTTTACATTTAGAAGTTCCCAGAAATGACAGGTTGTTTGTTCAGAGTGACAGGAGGGCAAGACAAATAAATTTTAAATCTGTGAACCATTGCATCTAAATTAACCTTATTTTTATTATGCAACAGTCTCAGCAAGAATTCAACGTGATCACCGTTAGTCCTAAATTGCTTAGTACACCTTTGCCTCAATATAATGCTGTCCTTGGGAGCCAAAAAATCTTATGGCGTTATAGGTGAAACCACGTTATATCGAACTTGCTTTAATCCACTGGAGTGCGCAGCCCCCCCGCTCTCCCTGGAGCGCTGCTTTACCGCATTACATCCGAATTTGTGTTATATCAGGTCGCGTTATATTGAGGTAGAGGGGTAGTATATTTTGGAAATGGTTGTCCCATCTTCCTGAGCCAAACGTTGAAGACTGAAAAAGCAAAACAAGATAAAGGGGGAAAAACAAAGCTATATGAAATAATTCTTCCAGGTGGTGTCAGCTGCAACAAGGGCCACGTTCAATATCTAGGAGTTTCTCTTAACATTACAAAACAGGATTGGCTTGAGCCCCCATCCAGTAATCTGGGAAAACTGAACACCACCCCTAGGCACCTTGATAGGTCTGTCTACAAAGAAAAACATACTTCTGGTCAGTCAGCAAAGAAAAACCTGCGGCTGGCCCATGCCAGCCAACTCAGGCTCACAGGGCTTGGGCTGTGGGGCTGTTTCATTGCTGTGTAGACTTTCAGGCTAGAGCCCGAGATCTGGGACCATCCCACCTTTCAGAGTCCAGAGCCTGGGCTGAAACCAATACCTGAACATCTACACCTCAATTAAACAGCCACTTAGCCTGAGTCAGCTGGCACAGGCCAGCTGTAGGTTTTTAACTGCAGTGTAAACATACCCTAGGATTTCAGTCCAGCAGGTAGAAACTCCTGTCCTCAACCTCTCTAATATCTACTTGGCTTTGGCATCACCACCCCCTCAATTAGGGCATGCTAAGTATATTTCTGCTGCCCTTTACTCATGCAATGAGGATAAAAACATTTCATTATCTCTGCATTCAATAGTAAAGTGAATTGTTACCTAAAACAGGCAAAATTGATCACTTTGCCATAGCAAGTCTGTCTGCTGGTCACTCAGGCATAGTATTCATGTCTATGCAAATATGGTCTGCTGCTGAGGTTTTTTCCACCAGTTCATCACTTATGCATGACTAAAAAACCCATGAGCCACTTATTTTATTCAGCCCATAAATACATGATTGAACCACCAGGTTTTCAAAAGTAATTGCAATAAAATAGAAAAGAATCACTCTAAAATGGACAACGCTAAAGTTTCCAGGCCTGTCATAAGTATCAGCAATTTTTGATTTCAGTGACCACGATGTGCTGTTGACTCCTTAGGGAGTAGAGAGACAATGTGGATAAGGTAATATCTGTTATTGGACCAACTTCTGTTGGTGAAGGAGACCAGTGTTTTGATCTACACAGAGCTCTCCAGCTTCTTTGGGGAGTAGATTGTGTGTGTGTGTAGCGGTCCCACCCCAAGGTTTTAGTAAGTCACTGAAGAAGACTGTGAGGTGTTTTGGGGTGCATTGTCAGCCATAGGCTGCTTATACTCATTTTTATTTTTTTCATCAAACCCAAAATACTGTAATCTCAGTGTCTGACTGTGGATCTGAATGACAGTGAACTGGTCATAATTCAACCCAAGTAAGGCAGGTGGGATGGTGGTTGGAGGAGAAACTGAGCAATGGGTATGTGATGCTGGTTGGTTGTGATGAGTTATTTGGGTTAAACCTTATCTAAACTGTTGTTGAAGAATTGCCACTTTGAGGTCTGTTATTGAGTGACCAGAGCGATTGAAGTGTTTTCCTACTGGTTTTTGAATGTTCCTATTCCCACAAATCTGACATCAGGAATCATAACATTAAAAAAACAGTAGGGGAGCACTTCAGTCGCTCTGGTCACTCAATAACAGACCTCAAAGTGGCAATTCTTCAACAAAAAAACTTCAAATACAGACTCCAAAGTGAAGTTGCAGAACTGGAATTATTTTGCAAACTATATACCGTCAAATTAGGTCTGAATAAAGACTGGGAGTGGTTGGGTCATTACAAAAACCTAAACTTAATTTCTGCAATACTAATTTCTCCCTACTGTTACTCACACCTTCTTGTCAACTGTCTGTAATGGGCTACTCTCTTATCACTTCAAAAGTTTTTTTTTTCCTCCCTTGGTATCCTGCTGTTAATTGATTAATCTCATTAGACTGACCTAACACTTAGTAAAGTACCTGCATCCTTTCATGTATTTATACCTTCTCCTGTATTTTTAACCTCATGCATCTGATGAAGTGGGTTCTAATCCACAAAAGCTTATGCCTAAATAAACGTGTTAGTCTCTAAGGTGCCACAAGGATTCCTCGGGTTTTTTTTACTATTCAGGAAAGTACTTAAATATATGTTTAAATCCTGTTGACTTGAAATAGTTTTTCTCTGCAACCATAAAGGTTACAAAACTTTTTTTAAATGGAAACTGAAATACTTGTATAATCACCTCATTTAGGAGTTGGAGCTTTAAGAAAAATATCAAATGCTGCAAGATTTGTGATAAATTCACAGCGGTTGGTGATGCTGAGTTAGAGAGAGTCAGGGAGGTGCTCCCTGTCGTCCATGCAAGGGAGACCAGCACTGCTGGATGAAGTCTTTGGTTGAACTAAAACATGTTGCTGTGTTTTAGAGACAACAGTAGTATGTCTACAGAGAAAAAGTTCTTCACAGGCTTGAAGCCTTCTAGCACAGGTAACAATAGCAATGAAGACTGTGCAGTGGGAGCTTTACAGTGGGCCAGAGAGCCGAATGCATACTTGGGGTCTGGCATGTACTGGCTGCACTAAATCCTGCATTGTACTGTCTTCACCGCTCTTGTTACCGCCGCTCGCTGAATTGAAGCTAGTGGCGCTTGACTAGCCCATGCACAGCTTTTGCTGTGTAGACATACTCAACGGCTTATTCATTCAGATACTTCTGATGCTACGTTATGAAAAGAAAGCAGTGGAGAAAGGTTAATGTAGGACCATTTGAAAAGTAAGGGAGGAAACCTTGATAAGAGAATTTGAGTAGCTGAGAATTGAAGAGTTTTGCAAAATAGTTTGTTCATGTTAGGAGACCAATTAAGTTAGAAATAAGGAACTAATGTTTAACGCTGAGGGTGATTAACCATTGGAACAAATTATCAAGGAAAGTGGTGGATTGTCCATTCTCCATTTCTTGGAGTCTTTAAATCAAAACTGGATGCCTTTCTAGAAGAAATGCTTTAGCCACATGCAAGTTATTGGGCTCAATAACTGGGGAAATGTTATCTCCTGTGCAATACTGGAAGTCAGGTACCTTCTGGCCTTAAAAATCTATAAATCTATGTTCATATAATTCTGCTGAACATTGAGGTAGGGGCTGAAGATGGCCAATGGACTTGTGTACACCCCTAAAAGCCTTAAACCTTAATAAATAAATGTGTGTCCTACAAATAGTTAAATAAGGATCTGGCTAACTCATTATTATATATATTCACTCTGTGTTACCAAGCATGCATATCAGAGAGAGTTCATATTATTTCTATCTTTAAGGGATAACAATGTGAAGCAGGAAAATGCAAGTTACTTACTGTGCTTGGTTTTGTGCACCTTAGCACTATAGAGATGTAAACATTCTGAGGCATGCCCAAGGAAAAGCAAGTCTTATTTTTATTTATTGCTCTAATAGCATAGGTGTTCATGTGTTTTACAAGCAGATTAAAAGACCAGGAGCCAAATTCTTTGTTGGTTTAATATCTCATACAGTAACCCATTGGAACTCGGTACTGATGAAAGGGCTTTAATAAAGGACAGGATTTGGTCCACGATCCATGTCCCCCTGAAGTTTATAGTCTACTAACTCTGTCCTGCAGAGAGCCCCACTGACTTCAGTACTGAGGCCTCTGTTCTAAATTTAGATCCATCAAATTATGACAAGACTATGGTGGCTAGTAGAGGAGGGATGAAAAACTCTAAAGGCATAATCCATCAGTGCTCTGTGCCTTATGTATACATTTATACTAGTGCAATGTGACTGTAAAATGCTGCCGTTCAGATTTGGCAGTCTTTTACACGCCCTTCGCTCATGGTAAATGACTGAGCCATCAGTTTCTACCTTTTGGAAATAGCTGCTGAATTGATCTGCATATGGAAGATCTCAGCTGCTATAGGACAATAGGCAGAAGAGCTCAAAA
Organism: Gopherus evgoodei; assembly: GCF_007399415.2. Classification (NCBI taxonomy): domain Eukaryota; kingdom Metazoa; phylum Chordata; order Testudines; family Testudinidae; genus Gopherus; species Gopherus evgoodei. The sequence goes on from NC_044324.1 coordinate 112,362,474, forward strand.
GGACACAGGTTAAATTAAAATAACTTGTGCTTAGTTTTGTTAATAACGATACCTTATAAACTTAAAACTACAATCTGTTTTGAAGTGGAATGTTTTCAAATAATTTTGCAACCTTTTTGGTTAATTGTTGCAAATGACTCAGTCTGTGTATACATCCTGGTATTTGGAAACTCCTCATACCTGTGGGACGATAGCATGGTCACAAACTGCTCCTGAAATCTATGTACACTCTTTTTCATTCAGTCTCAGAAGGAACAGAATTTGATTGAGATGAACAGCTGTTGTGTTTGCTGACATGTCTGTGTGATAGCTTGTAATATATACTCTTTATTGTGTCATGTCACTAATGTATTTATTTTTCCTATTATTTGTGCTTTAAACTATGCACTCATGGTACATTTCAAATCTTTATGCACTGCCTGAGAAGTTGCCTTCTCCTCCTATGTTGGTGCCACGGTGAAGGGTTTGGTGCTGTAGCCAAGACCTTCTCTTTGTACTATCTTGGACTGCAGTATGGAGAGACCCTGTACTGCTTGTTGCCTGGTGGGAGAAAAGGTTCCCTTCACCCTATGCTCCAATCCCATGTGACACAGGATCTAGCAATATGTAAACTCATACATACATATAGACTCTCAGGCGACCAGGATGTGGACTGTCTAGCTTAGTGATCAGTGTGTGGGAGTCAGGCTTAGTGATTAGAGTGGATGTCAGGAACTGGGCATCAGAAACCAGGAGCTGGGGTCAGAGGTGGTGGTCGTAGTCAGAACCCACAGGCAAGGATCGAGCCAGGGCTCAGGAACTGGGTTCCAGAGCCAAGGGTCAAGCTGGAGGCAGTAGTCAGAAGCCAGAGCCAAGGGTTAAGTTGGAATTACTTAGAGCAAGAAGATTAACAGACAAGATGGAGGTCTCAGGCAGGGACAGGGCAGAGACAAGGCTGGGTGCTAGGGGAAGCAGGAACAAGGCAACAAAGGAGTAGTCACAGAGGTGGACATGAGCACTGAGTAGCCAGTGAGCTGCTGCTGCCTTAGGAGCCAGTTTTCTGGTTCCACCAGCCAAACAGGGAGTCTGCATGGGTTGCCTGGGGACTAGCTCTGATTCCTGCCAGTATCTTCCCCCCCCTACACACACACCTTGAGTGCGCTGTCTAGGAATCTTGGGGCCTTGGTTTTTGCGTTATGTGTGGTGGAAGACAGGCAGGGATGGATGTGATGTTCTTTGAGTGCTTACACATATCCATTCCAGTGTAGGGGTGTGTGCGCCCCGAGCACAGTCGCCATAAATGTTTCCCTCAGTGGTACATGTCAGGTCAGCTCTGGGGCCTCTGGGACCGTGTGCTCATGACACTGGTATAAAGGACCTGGCACCCCCCTCAGTTCCTTCTTACAGCCGATGATGGTCACTGGATCTATTCTGCCTTGCTGTTGAAAGTTTCTCATTGGACTTTGTTTTTCCTGTTAATTGTATATATAGTTCCCTTTATAGTTTATATAAATAGTTAGTTTTTCTCCATAGTTAGTAGAGCTTAATGTGTTTCTGGTGCTGAGGCATGCCTCAGTCACCAGGTTTCAAGCGTTGTGTCTCCTGCAACAAGGCTGTGCCCCTGAGTAACCCACCCTCGAGATGCTTGAAGTGCTTGGGTGAGGCTCACATTGGGAACCAATGCAAAATCTGCAGGGCCTTTAAGGCCCATACCAAGAAGGACCAGGAGGCAGGTTGAAGTCCCTGCTGATGGAGGCAGCACTGAGGCCTTCCTCAGAGCCGTGCCAATCGGACTTGGCACCAAGAACCTTGGTGTTAGTGAGGAGCACTCCTTCCACCATATAGGAGTCTCAGAACCTTTTGCCAACCCTCGTGCTGAGGAAGAAGCAGAAGAAGCCGCTGGCCAAGAGAGGTTGTTCCCTGACCCCAAGAGGGACAGACACAGAGAGCAGAGCAGGGTGCAACCTATGTCAGCCCTCCTCTGCCCCAGCAGCCCAGCGGTCAGTGCTGTTGACTCTGGCTCCAGAAGATCCGTCGGCACCAGAAGTTGGGTGTGGTACGAGCGCTGTTGCGATGCCATCCACATAAGGGGCATTCACCACCATCAGTGACCTGCTTTTGCTGTTGGTGCTGGTGTCACTGGCTGTTCAAGGGTCGGTGATGTCAAGTGCCAGTGGGAAGGAGGGACCATGCAGCCAGTTCAGTACCAGGCTCCATGGTACTGTTGAAAAGGAAACCATCCATGTTGGCCCCACCGCTGCCTTCCCCACCTCGGCACCAATCTCTGGCATCAGTGGGAATTGTTCCTCCATAGCCGCCAGGCATAGATTTCCGTCCTTGGAGGTGGGGTTGTACTCTTCCCATCCAAGAACTGACCTCAACATACCACCAGCCATCCCTACCCATTTGGGAATGACATCGGAGTACTTGGCTTCATGGGCAGTGTCCAGTGTCCATGCAGTGGCCTTTTTTGGAGCATTTTCCCCATGCAGGGGCCTCCACTGAGGCACTTCTATTTAGTGGCCTCTAAAAGAGGGGCACTGCCACCCCTGAGGGCAGCACCTGATCTGGACTCTGGTACTGAGCTCGGCACTGAGTGCCAGGAGCCAGCACCACAGGATCCAGTCAGTGTGGAAGGCGAGGAGGAGCCTTCTCTGGATGAGGTCATGTTGGGAGTGGGCACATCACCTTTCTATGATGACTACTAGGCCCACCAACAGTTACTGAAAATGGTGGCCCAAAAGTTGTGCTTACAGGTGGTGGTAGTAAAAAAGTCTTCCCATAATCTGGTCGGCATCCTGATTGCAGCTGGCCTGTCAATTATTGCTTTCCCTCACAATGAGGTCATTATGGACCCAGTGAAAGTCTTGTGGCACACCCCCTCTTCCCTACCTCCCACAGCTTACAAGGCTGAGAGGAAGTGCTTTATCTGTGCTCAGAGCCATGAGTTTCTATATATTTATCCCCCCTTCAGGATCTGTGGTGGTCTTCATTGCCATCAAAAGGGATCAGCAAGGTTTGCAAGGAGTGACTCCTAAGGCAAAGGACTCCAAGTAGTTGGACTTGTTTGGTAGAAATGTCTACTCCACTGGGAGCTTGCAGCTTAGGATCACTAACCAGCAGGTGCTGCTGGGCAGTTATGACTTCAGCATGTGGGACTCCATATTGAAGTTCAAGGATATGCTGCCATAGGTGGCCAGGATGGAGTTCTCCTTACTGGTAGAGGAGGGGAAATCCATAGTGAGGGATTCCCTGCAAGCAGCTCTTGATGAAAGGGATTTGGCAGCCAGGTCTGTGGCATCTACAGTAGTCATGCATTGGAATCCGTGGCTTCAGTCCTCCAGCCTCCTGCAGGAGGTTGTGCAAACCCTTCGGGACCTTCCCTTGAGGGTACTTCGCTCTTTTCAGAGATGACAAATGCAAAGCTTCATGGTCTGAAATACTCCAGGGTGACCCTTAAGTCCCTGGGTTTATACACCCTAGTGACTTTGGGGAAGCACTTAAGACTGCAGCTGTGCTCCTGGTTCTTTACCCATATGACCTGTTGACCCACAGAGGAAATGGAGCAGGGCAGTGGTCCTCAACCTTTTTTTTTCTGGCAGGCGCCAGACGACAAGCCACAGAGGACCGTGGCAGTGGATGAGCATGCACCGAAATTCCATTGACAAGTGGCAACATCAATAGGCATCGCTGCTGACAAGCAGCGTTATCCAGAGGTGTTGCCACCAAAATACCACTGAAAACCAGTGGCATCTTGGCAGTGATGCCTCTGGATGACGCAGCTTGTTGGCAGCATTTTGGCAGATGCTCATCTGCTGGCCAGTACACCAGCACATTTAGAAGCCCCGGTGGGTGCCATGGTGCCCGCGGGCACCACGTTGGGGACCCCTGGAGCAGGGGCTTTAAATGCAGGCAACCACCCCCTCCATTTCAGCATCACTGCTTGCCAGATATTCAGGGGCCCTGATGCCTTGGATCCCGGGATCCAAGGGAATGGTACGCTGCCCTTGATTTGAGAGACACCTCCTTTTATATATTAATCTTCCAAGGCCACATAAGGTTTGTCACGAACCATGCACACTACCAATTCACAGTTCTCCTATTCGGCCTGTCGGTGTCCCCACGATGGTTTACAAAATGCCTGGTGGAAGTAGCAGCCCACCTGAGGAGACAAGGAGTGCAGGGCTACCCATATCTGGATGACTGACTGGTCAAAGGTCAGTCCAGGGCCCAGCTGAAGTCCAGCATCCACCTTATCCCATCAACAGGCTCTAGGCCTGATAATAAATGTTCAGAAATCCAACCTCATTCTGGCGCAGAGGATAGAGTTTATTGGAGTGGTATTCAACTCTACCTAAACTGGAGCCTTCCTCTCAGAAGGTCAATTTCAAATGATCACCTCCCTGATTGTACAGCTCAAAGACTACCTGATTACAATAGCCCAGCATGGTTTGAGGCTTTTGGGCCACATCAATGCATGTATGTACATAGTGCGGCATGCAAGACTACACCTCATGCTCCTACAGGCATGGCTTGCTTCGATGTACTTGCCAAACCACCACCATCTGGACTTGGTTATCACAGTACCTCTTAGTGTTCTTGCCTCCCTTGACTGGGGGCTGGATCTGCTGGCAGTTTGCGCAGATGTTCCATTTTCATGGCCCCAATCTTTGGTATCCCTGGTCTCTGATGCGTCAGCACAAGGTTGGGGGGCACACCTGGGGCCCCTCAAGACTCAAGGTCTTATGTTGGGCTGCTCAATCTGTCAGGTAACCACACTGTGGGTGGTCTAGGTGGTCTAGCTTAGTGTTTGGCATGGGCATCAGGTCTAGTGTTTGAAGCAGGCCTGAGGCCTAGCGGTTGGAGCAGGCATCAGAAACTGAGTGTCAGAAACCAAGAACTAGGGTCAGAGCTGGAGGCATTAGTGAGAAGCCACAGTCAAGGGTCAGGCTTGAGGTCAGGAACTGGGTACCAGACTCAAGGGTCAAGCTGGAATCATTGAGAGTGAGAGAGGTCTCAAGCAGGGTCAGAGTGAACAAGGATGAGTGCAAGGCAGGGTCAGCAGGAACAAGATAACATAGGAGCAGGCACAGTGGTAGTATGAGCACTGAGCAGTCAGCAAGCTGCTGCTGGCTTAAGAGCTGGTCTGCTGGACCTTCCAGTCAATCAGTGATGTAGCCAATCACTCAGCTAGCTGCACTAGTAGGCAAGCCTTGATTCCTGACATAGAAGGAGGGAACTTGTTGATCTCTGACAGTGGAACAGATATTGACAGCTCTTCATCTGTAATTCCAGTTAAAAGAGAAAAAAATAAAACAATGAAAATGGGGAAAGAAACAATTTTTTCTTTTAATCTTTAAACTGATTCTTTTGGCCTTAAAATAATTCTATGCTGCTACTCTTTTCTTTTATCCAGTAAAAGAAAAGTCACTGCCACAGTAACTTGTTTTTGTATAGACTTGGTTAAAAAGTAGTTTTAACATTGTGCTTGTAATGGGTTTTTTGGATAATGTTTTAAAACTCTTATAAGGAATATAGTGACACAGAAGTTTTCATCTTTATTTTCAATCTTCCAAATATAGGGCTACCATATTTGAACATTCAAAAAAGAGGACACTCCATGGGGAGTGTCGGCCCCACCCACAGTCCACCCCGCTCTTCCCACACTATGCCCCAGGTCCTGCTCTTTCTGCCCTGCCACCGCACCTCTCCCCACCACCTGGTCCACTGCTGGCTTGCTGCATCCCTCCTCAGTCCCCCACCTGCTGCTCGCCTCCTCCTACCTGCCACTCACCTCCTCACTCCCTTGCCAGAAACCCCCATGCCTGCCCCGAGAACCCCTGCCTGCTGCCGCCTCGCCACTTCTTGCCTCCTCATCTCTGCCCACTCACCCGCTCTCGCCTCTTCAACCCCCACTGCCCACCGCTGGCCTTTACACACACACCCCTGGCCTGCCGCTAAATTGCCGCCTGCCACTTGCCTCCTCACCCACCCGTCAGCAGCCAGCCAGCCACTGGCTCCCTCACCGCTCACCTCTTCACCCCGCCCTGCTCGCCTACCCACCCCTCCTGCCGCAGGTCCCTCTTGCTCCTAGGATCATGGACAGCCAAGGGCTCTCCAGTGCTTCGCCTGCCGCAAGCGCGAACTCCGTGGCTCCCATTGGCCAGGAAAAGTGCCAATGGGAGCTCCTGGAGCTGCGGAGCGCGGCTTGCAGGTGTCAGTAGTGCACAGAGAGCCCTCTGCCCCCCCAGCCCGATCCTAAGAGCCAGAGGAACCTGCTGTGAGGCAAGGTGGGGAGTCCCAGCGGTGCTTACCTGGGGCAGCTCCCAGGAAACATACGGCAGGTCCCTCTGGGTCCTAGGGTCGGGTCGGGGGGACGCGGAGGGCTCTCTGCCCGCTGTCGGCATCTGCAAGCCCTGCCCCTGCAGCTCTGATTGGGCAGGAGGGAGCTGATGCAGCATGCAGAGACCCCCTCCGCCTCTGGGCCTAGGGGCTGCTCATATTGCAGGCTCCTGCTGGCAGACAGGCGCCTGGAGCTGCCCCAGGAAGCACCACCAGTCTTTGGACTTAGGGTTACCATATATCTATATTTTCCTGGACGTTTTTAGATATTTAAAAAGTCCTCCTGGATGGTGATTTAAAAACTAAATAGCCAGACATGTCCAGGAAAATACGGATGTATGGTAACCCTACAAAATAATTATTTTTCCTCTTAAATTATGTTAATTCTTTCACAAATTAAGTATAAATAGCCTTCTTTTAAATGAAAGAATTTTTATATAGTTTTTAACGTTAAAGCTTTAACGTAATAAACCTCATAACTACTTGCTTGTTTTAAAAAATATTGTAAGTTTGTATTGGGAGATGTGCATGCTAATAATAAAATGAATAGCAATAATAAAATATAAAATGTGTAGTAGTTACATATGACTTGTGTCCTGGGGCAACAAATAATCATAGGCTTGTAACTCCTTCAAAGGTATTAAACTCTTTATTTTGTTTTCTTTTAGTACTTATTTAGTGTTCAATCAGCATTCACAGAAGAAAAATAATTTGGCTGTTAACTTGCTAGTTTAGGATTTCAAAGAGCCTTATTAGAAGCTGATGTAATTTCATCCTCTGGCCCTTTCTGTAACAGAATGCATATTTAGATTACTTAATTTTAACCTAGAATTGAACAATAGATTGAAGTCCATAAAATGGGGGTCTAACAGATGTGTACAGCTATAAAGTTGGATAAAAGTCTTTCATTTTTGTGAGTTGAGGACAGCATTAGAATTGTGCATTGTGTAAATTATTTGTTTTCCATCATACGGTATAGCTTATAGTGCATGCCACTCATATTTGTACAGTAGTTATGGCTGGACAATCCCTGGCAGCCCTTGAACCAATGTTATTTTCATGTTTTTTGTGAGTGAACAGCATGTGTTCCTGTTGCAATCAGTTTTCAGTTACAATTCGCATGTTCTTCCTAACGCCCTGACCCTGCAATTTACAACAGAAATAGAGTGTTGCGTGCACACAGAGCCATATAGATAATGGGGCTCCATGTAAGTTTGGCAGCCTTATCATGCATTGTAAATTGCAAGATTGGTGCCTGGGGTGAAGCAGACTTCAATAAAATTTGATTTTTAGTGTTTTTGGTTTTTACTTAAATAAATCATACTCTGCAAAACTACCTTGTATTTAACCATAGCAGCAGTGTAGTTCGTAGTGACAGTATTGTTATTCGTAGCTATTTACTATTTTTATAGTATTTTGTCACGTAGTCAAATTTCTCTCATGTGAAACTATTTCACTTCGTAGTAGTATTATGTCACTTCATAAAAAGAATGCATCTGAGGAAGTGGGTATTCACCCACGAAAGCTCATGCTCCAAAACGTCTGTTAGTCTATAAGGTGCCACAGGATTCTTTGCTGCTTTTACAGATCCAGACTAACACGGCTACCCTCTGATACTTGACATAAAAAGAATGAAGTTTCATTTAATTAAATATCAACAATACCTTTGAAAGAACATTCTGAGAAAATAATTAATGTAGCAACAAAAAATAATGAATCCATAGATGCTTGTTTGCTTTTTTGGTTCCCTGTTTGTTATCCCTTTACAGGTAAAAGAGACATTAACCCTTAACTATCTGTTTGACACGTCCCTCAAATCGCAGACAGTGGGGAACCTCACTGGTGGTGATTTCTTCCTAGAACTTTAGAATAAACAGATTAATACAACACATGCACCTTTACATATACTACCAAGTATGTAAACTACAAGACTTTCTACTTTTCAAGGACAAATTTTAACCAGTGGATTCTGGGAAACTTTCACCTACTTTGTTAGAAGCTCCTGAAATGTGTTGAATTTCAAAATCAAAATCTTGGAGAGCTAAACTCCATCGAAGCAGTTTTTTGTTGTTCCCCTTAGCAGTATGAAGCCACTTTAGCGCAGCATGGTCAGTTTGTAGCTGGAACCGCCGTCCCCAAACGTACGCCCGTTCAGTCCGTCCTGGAGTGGCTGAGAACAATGGGGCGAAGCTAGTGCACAGCTCCCTGATTTGTTGCCGCTGCAGACGTTCCAGGGTGGTGGAGAGGTTCACCTCTTCCACGCCACCATCACCTTTTCCTTCATAGTAGATGCTTTCAGGCCACTCAGCATCATCTCCTCCCTGGTCTGTAAACTGAAAAACCTGTAAGTCTCTGGAATAAAAGGGCTTGAGAGAATTAACATGGTACACTCTGGGCTTTAGGGAGTAATTGGGAAATGCTATGAGGTAGCTCCCAGGCGCTCCTGGACCGTGAATGGCCCTTCCCATGATGCTTCCATCTTATGGGCCTGTTGCTCCTTCAAGACCATAACCTGGTCTCCTACCTTGAAGGAATGCTCCCTGGTATGTTTATCATACCCGGCCTTTTGTTATTTTTGGTTTTCTTTAGCAAGGGATGCATTAACAGGTGTGTTGTAAACAAGACACGAGAACTCATTCTTCCGCTTTACTCTGCGCTGGTTAGGCCTCAACTGGAGTATTGTGTCCAGTTCTGGGCACCACATTTCAAGAAAGATGTGGAGAAACTGGAGAGGGTCCAGAGAAGAGCAACGAGAATGTTTAAAGGTCTTGAGAACATGACCTATGAAGGAAGGCTGAAGGAATTGGGTTTGTTTAGTTTGGAAAAGAGAAGACTGAGAGGGGACATGATAGCAGTTTTCAGGTATCTAAAAGGGTGTCATCAGGAGGAGGGAGAAAACTTGTTCACCTTAGCCTCCAATGATAGAACAAGAAGCAATGGGCTTAAATTGCAGCAAGTGAGATTTAGGTTGGACATTAGGAAAAAGTTCCTAACTGTCAGGGTAGTTAAACACTGAAATAGATTGCCTAGGGAAGTTGTGGAATCTCCATCTCTGGAGATATTTAAGAGTAGGTTAGATAAATGTCTATTAGGGATGGTCTAGACAGTATTTGGTCCTGCCATGAGGGCAGGGCACTGGACTCGATGACCTCTTGAGGTCCCTTCCAGTCCTAGAGTCTATGAGTCTATGAGTGTCGGAGGGTGCTTTGTAGGTTGCTTACAAAGTCCAGAATGTTAGTCCCTGGAGAAGGCTTAAACCCCTCCCATTGCTGCTTCACCAACTGTAATGGCCCCTTAACCTCATGGCCATACACATGTTCAAACGGTGAAAACCCTAAATTGGGATGTGGTACAGCCCTGTAGGCAAAAAGCAACTGCTGCAACACTAGGTCCCAGTCATTGGAGTGTTCATTGACGAATTTACGTATCATGGCCCCCAAAGTTCCATTAAACCTTTCCACCAGGCCATTGGTTTGATGGTGGTAAGCGGTGGCAACCAAGTGATTCACCCTATGAGTTTCCCACAGTTCTTTCATGGTTCCTGCCAAGAAATTAGATCCTGAATATGTAAGGATGTTGGAGGGCCAACCTATCCTGGCAAAAATGTCTGTTAGGGCCTGGCACACAGCTTTAGCCCTGGTGTTGCCTAGAGCTACTGCTTCCGGCCATCGGGTAGCAAAGTCCACGAAAGTCAGTATGTACTGCTTTCCTCTGGGTGTCTTTTTTGGGAAAGGACCCAGAATATCCACAGCTACTTGCTGAAATGGGACCTCAGTTATGGGGAGTGGCTGGAGAGGGGCCTTGACCTGGTCTTTGGGCTTCCCCACTCTTTGGCACACCTCACAAGACTGGACATACTTGGCAACATCCTTATCCATTCCCTCCCAGTGGAAGGACTTCCCTAACCTGTCTTTGGTTCTGTTCACCCCAGCATGGCCACTGGGATGATCATGGGCTAAGCTTAAGAGCTTCCCCCGGTACTTAGTTGGAACCACCAACTGTTTTTGCAGGTGCCAGTCTTCCTGGTGTCTACCAGAAAGAGTCTCCTTGTATAAAAGTCCTTGTTCTACAACAAACTGGGATCGATTAGAAGAGCTGAGAGGCTGGGTGCTCCATGCCACCACCCAAGCTTTCTGAAGGCTGTCATCTGCTTCCTGCTCAGTTTGGAACTGTTCCCTTGAAGCTGGAGACACCAGTTCTTCCTTAGACTGTGGACTTGGGCTTGGTCCCTCTGGAAGCAATGTAGGTGATGGGGTTGTTTTCGTTGCTGGTGAGCCACTCTCCGCTGGTGCACCAGGTGGTATTTCAGGCTCTGGCTGAGCCTCTTGGGTGTGGTTGTCTGCTGCTTCTGCCAGTTCAGGCTCGCTGGTGCCCTCTGGCATTGGGGTTGAAGATGGGTTTGCAAGCACTGGCGTCAGTGCTGGCAACGGTTCTGGGGCTGTTTGCTTTTCCAGTTCCTGGTCTGGGACTGGAGGCACTGTGGCTGTTTCAGTCGTTGGTAGGGGATCCGGGTCCACTACCTCTGTCTGAGTCTCTGGTAACACAGACGGGGCTTCTGTGGACGGCTCAGGAACAGGAATGGGTCTGGAAGCTTGCCTGGTTTGGCTACGTGTAACCATTCTCACTCTCTTGGCCCGCTTCACCTGGTTGGCCAAGTCTTCCCCCAGCAGTATGGGGATGGGATAATTGTCATAGACTGCAAAAGTCCACATTCCTGACCAGCCTTTGTACTGGACAGGCAGTTTAGCTGTAGGCAAGTCTACAGCTTTTGACATGAAGGGGTAAATTGTCACTTGGGCCTTTGGGTTGATGGATTTGGGGTCTACCAAGGATTGGTGGATAGCTGACACTTGTGCCCCCATGTCTCTCCATGCGGTAACCTTCTTTCCGCCTACTCTCAAACTTTCCCTTTGCTCCAAGGGTATTTGAGAGGCATCTGGGCCTGGGGATCTTTGGTGTGATGGTGATGTAATGACTTGCACTCGGTTGAGGTTCTTTGGGCAGTTGGCCTTTATATGTCCCAGTTCATTACATTTAAAGCATCGTCCAGCTGACTGGTCACTGGGCCGAGGTGGGTTACTGGAGACTGGTGAGGTGGGATAATAGGTAGTCTGGGGCTTTCCTGGGGTTGTGGGTGGGGTTTTGGGCTGCCCTCAGTTATAGGGTTTATTGTCGGTGTGCCCCCTGGGGTATTCGCTCCCCTTGACAGTAGCTTTCTTCTTTTCTGTTACTTCCATCCATCTGGCTCCAATCTCCCCCGCCTCGGTTACCGTTTTGGGTTTCCCATCTAGGATGTATCTTTCTATTTCCTCAGGAACACCCTCTAAGAACTGCTCCATTTAGATTCGGAGGTGCAGCTCGTCCATATTGTTAACCTTTGTTCCTGATATCCAGGCCTCATAATTCTTTGCAATGTGGTAGGCGTGTCGGGGGAATGACACATCTGGTTTCCATCTTAGGGTTCTGAACCGCCGACGGGCATGCTCAGGTATTATTCCCATTCTGATTCTGGCCTTGGTTTGAAAAAGTTTATAATCATTCATGTTCTCCTTAGGCATTTCAGCCGCCACCTCTGCTAAGGGTCCACTGAGCAGTGGCCTCAGCTCTATCATGTACTGGTTTTCAGAGATGCTGTCTGCATGGCAGGTCCTTTCAAAATTTTCTAAGAAGGCTTCAGTGTCATCACCTGCCTTGTAGGTGGGAAATTTTTTGGGATGTGGAACAACAACTTGCGATGCGTTGTTAGGATTGGCTGTGTTCTGTTGCTTAGCCTGTTCTAATGCTAGGGCCTGCTGGTAGGCCTCCCTCTGGAGTTCCATCTGTCCTCGGTGGCTTGCATCTTTTGCTTCTTGTTCTCTTCTGTGGGCTTCCTCTTTGGCTGCTTGTTCTCTTTTGTAGGCCACCTCTTCCTTGCCTATTTCTGCAATAATGAGTTCCATCTGTCTCTTATGTTCGTTGTCTTTCTCTATGGCTCATAGCCTTGCCCAGTCCTGCTTCAGGGCGTCCTTGGTATTCATGGTTTACGATTTCTTGTGTTGGGGCACCCTCTGATGTTTATTGCCTGAACTGCTGCTTCTCTGTTGCCTCCTTGGGGTTGCCTGTCTAACTTTTTTCCCTAGCCTTTCATGGTAAAGTAAAAAGAAATAAAAAACCCTTTCATTTGCAGATGTGCTTTGCTGGAGTCTGTTGCTGACCACTTAAGCCTGCTTTGTTTAACAAAAGACCCTTGTTAAACCTTAATGTGTGTCCCCTCAGGCAGTCTCTCCGGACAACCAGAAAGGAGCAAGGAAAAAAAAATTCGTCTAGTCCCTTTCAGGACCCAGAGAGAACAACTAGAAAGGAGCAAGGAAAAAAAAATTTCTCTGGTTGTAGTTTTAAACCCCCCCAGAAAAATACAATTTAAAATACTTCCAGCAAACTTACGCATTTGCAAATACAGAAAACAATCAAAAGACTATAACCGCCTTTCCTACTTAATACTCACTATTCTGAATATATAAGAGACTGTAGCAGAGAGATTGGCAAGAAACCTGGTTGCATGTCTAGTCCCTTTCAGGACCCAGAGAGAACAAAGCAAAACCCCCAAAACACAAACAAAGGCTTCCCTCCACCGAGATTTGAAAGTATCTTGTTTTCTGATTGGTCCTCTGGTCAGGTGTTTTTGGTTCCCTATTTGTTAACCCTTTACAGGTAAAAGAGACATTAACCCTTAACTATCTGTTTATGACAGATGGAGATCCCACCACTTCCCTAGGTAACCCATTCCAGTGCTTCACCACCCTCCTAGTGAAAATAACCAACTAGTGGTGATGTATTAATTTTGATGGAATATTTGGGCTCAAATAGTCAGAGGCAATTAACATGACCCTGTCACTGTGCAACATTAAACAGTGTTAAGCAAGGTTCAGGGTTTGGTATCCATGGCAAACATACCATTAAAAATCCTTTTAACCCATTATTCAACATAAACATAAAAGGAGAAGAAGGAAAGACAGTTAAAGCATTTGAAATGTAAAGTATTACATAAAGGTTTCATTTGAATAATATCCCTTGTTCCCATTCCCTTTACAGAGGTTTTAGAAGGAACCCTGCCCCTCTGCCACCCTCCTGCCTGATATTCTCTTAGATGGTATTAAAGATGGTCATAACTGTCCTTTTGGGGAAAAGAGAAGCTGCCAGTTGAGTTGGGCTGGAACTCTTATTGTTGCTGTTATTGATAGTCCAATCGTTTCCCAGATTTATGGATTCTGAAGCCAGAAGGGACCATGGCGCTCATCTAGTCTGATCTCCTGTAGAAAACAGACCGTAGAACTGCCTCAAAATAATTCCTAGAGCAGATCGTTTAGAAAAACATCAAAATCTTGATTTAAAAGTTGTCTGAAATGGAGTCTTCACCATGATCCTTGCTAAATTGTTCCAATGGTTAATTACTCTATTAACAATTTATTCCTTATTTCCAGTTTGATTTTTTCCCTAGGTTCAACTTCCAACCGTTTGATTACATTATACCTTTGTCTGCTAGATTGAAAAGCCCATAATTAAATATCTGTCTCTCATGTAGACTGGAATTAACTCTTACTACTACTCTTTGTTCAGCTACATAGGTTGAGCTCCTTGAACCTACTACTATAAGGCATATTTCTGATTCTTTTAGCTCTTCTCTGAACCCTCTCCAATTTATCAACATTCTTCTTGAATTTTGGACACAAACTGGACACAATATTCCAGCAGTGATTGAAACAGTGCCAAATACAGGGTTAAAATAACCTGTCTACTTCTATTTGAGATCCTCTTGTTTATGCATCCAAGTATCACATTAGTCCTTTAGGCCACAGTATCTAACTGGGAGCTCATGATCAGCTGAATACTTACCATTCCCCCCTCCCCCCAAATTTCAGAGTCGCTGCTCTCCAGGATAATGTCATCCATCCTGTGAGTATGACCTAAATTCTTTGTTCCTAGATGTGTAAGTGCATGTTTAGCCATATTAAAACACATATTGTTTGCTCTAGCTAGTTTACCAAGCAATCCAGATAGCTCTGTGTTAGTGACTTTGTCCTTTTCAATATTTACCACTCCCCTAATTTCTTGTGTCATCTGCAAACTTCATCAGTGATGATTTAATGTTTTCTTCTAGCTCATTGAAAAAAATGTTAACTAGCATAAGGCCAGGAACTGATCTCTGTAGACCCCTGCTTTAAACCCTCCCACTTGATGATTCCCCATTTACAATTACATTTTGAGACCTATCAGTTATGTGGAATAGAAAACAAGACAAATACACACACAAAAGGGGAAAGAACAGCGAAGATAGAAAATGCAGCATCTGTCGCTGGTATCGACTCTCACAATCTCAGTGCTGGAAGAACACAGGCATAGCAGGCAGTCTTTTCAATCGATCCAGCACCTGACAAACTTGTACCACCATCAGGCTACTTAGGGCATTGCTCTTAGCTGTCTTTCTGGTCCTAGGCTTAATTAGTGCTGTAAAATTTACAATCTTGGCCAGCTAAGACAGACTTCTGTTAGACACAAGGCAAAAGGAGACGGGTAGGAAAGAGAACTAAAGTGAGGAAAAAAATGGACACGGATCTGGGGGCTGTGTGTGTGTATGTGAGAGAGACTCACATCACAGGTGTTCAGGATTTGGAGCCAGTGGGGATGGTGGCGGCAATGTCACCTGGATCCTTCCCGTGGCCTGGTCTTGTCAGGAGATCTCTCGGGATTAGGATAGTGAAGGCCCAATGGTGTCACAGTGGCCCCAGGAAATGATGGGTTTGGCAGCCAGGATGGTGTAGGTCTCTCCTTTACCTTCTCTCATCTTTCAGTAAGACAGCACCTGGCATCCATCTGCCCATGCCTGTCAATTTCCCCCTAAAAGTCTCTTTTTGAGAACCCTAAAAGGGGAGTGGTGGGTAATGTAGTTCTTTAGTCCTCCAGCTAGGCCTAATTTCCAACACATCAATTTTGGTCCATTGATTTCCAGTTCCACGCTTCTTTTTTTTTTTTTTTTTTTTTTCTTTTTAAGCAGGGATGATTTTAACACAGTCCGTGAATTATATCAGTAGTCTTTATGTTTGGACCAATTCAGTCTTTCTGTCTCCCTTTACCCCTTTTACCCATCAACGTCTGCTGTTTGTTGTTATAGTTCATTGTGAGATTTTATAAACTTTCACTCATTTTTTACAGTTGATCTCACAATTAGGGTAAATTTGTAGGCACAGTTATCACAATAGTGGCCAAGAGTCAGTGTAGCTGTCCTGATGCTGACTACTAAATATACACAAAAGCAGCCAATGTTTGTACTGATTTGAGCTATTCAGGGTTTAACCTTGCTTAAAGAATATTATATTTCATTCTATAGAAAAGAAAATTAAAGAAAATTATATTATATTTTCATTCTGTAGAAAAGAAAATATTTTTAAAGTGCAGACAATTTTTATATATATAAAAATATATATATTATATATATTATGTATATATAATATTCTATTTTTGCATCCAGGGTGTGTGTGTTCTATTTTTGCATCCAGGGTATATATATATAAAAATTGTCTGCACTTTATGTATATATAATGTTCTATTTTTGCATCCAGGGTATTCAAGGAAAAAGCAAAGCCAAAACAGAATACTTATAGGCATAGACACTAAGATGCTGAATTTTTGTCTCCTATCTCAGCTCTGCTTTATGTCACAATCCTCCTGGGCAGTGCCTTCGGAGAATCTGTGCCTGAAATTGCAGTTTGTTAAGGATTTATTTGCCTTTGCAGGCCTACTTAATCTCTGATACAATTTCTGTTTTTCACTGAGGCCCTGATTTTTACCTGATTTTCCAGATGACTTGCCTAAAGTATAAAGAGGTTAAGTGATTTGAATACAGTTATTTGATGGGTCACTGTCAATGTCTCAGTTGAATTAGAGCTTGAGTAGTCTTGGTTCACTCTGAAATAAGTAGACCACAGAGCCTTTTTTGGCAGCTGGCAGACTGTAGGTATTTGTTTGTAAAATAATTCAGAATGATTTAAATTTTAACTAAAGAAGTTAACATGCTTTGTTTTTGGTAAAGTAGTGAGAGAAAAAGTTACACTGAGATTTGTATGGTTTTAAAGTTAACTGTTTTGAAACAATGAGGTATATTTGGCTCGTTGACATTGTAAATGAAAAACTATTGTTATACAATAAAAAATAATGTAGTATATAATATTACGAGGCCCAGCACATTTTGTTATGGTATACTGATTTCCAATATGATACGTTAGTGTATTGGGGTTCTTAAATATCTTGTTTCTGAGTTTGACCTAGTACTGAACACAGGTTATTGGGAGTACTACTTCCCAGCACTGACTGAAATTATTTTCTGATATTAATCTACTTTTTAAAAACGGTTGTTCTCATTATTAAAAAAAAAAGCATTCAAATCTCTGTGTATAACTTTTTTTCTCACTGCTTCAAAATGCAAAGCACGGTAACTTCTCAAGTTAGAATTTATATTGGTCTCGATTATTGTATGTGATGATGATAATGATTCGTAGCTTTTATATTGCATGTCTCATCATTACATCTCAAAGCGTTTCACAATCTGTTTTTAATATACTTATCCTTACAACACTGCTGTGACGAAGGGAAGGAATGTGAATCATTTGTTAGCCTTTAATGTGGAGAGTTAGCATTGGAGAAAAAAGATTTTACTTCATCACAGGTGTAAAGGGAGTATTAAAACAGAGTATTTGTCCCAGTTGGAATAATTCATGGACCGTACCCATGCTCCTTCCCCAAATCCAGTGTTCCACAGGCTAGCATTTTCATTTATATTCTTGAGGATGTCGTGGTGAGACACTTACTGGCTGGAAATAAGATGGAGGGAACATAAGAATGGCCATACTGGTTTAGACCACCAGGCCATGTAGCCCAGTATCCTGTCTTCTGATAGTGGCTGATGCTAGATGCTTCAGAGGGAATGAACAGAACAGGACAATTGTTGAGTGATCCATCCAGCCCCAGTTTCTGGGAAAAAGAACAAAAGACGTGTCTCTGTTTGATAAATACTATGAAACCTGCTATATCTTTTGATGCAGAAGAAAGGCCCAATTTAATCCTGGATATTCCTTGGGTTCCTTCTCTGTTCTCCATTCCCCATCTTCTCTCTGAAGCCTCATTCTGAAAAAAATGGAACTTAAGCTTCTCTGGGAGCCTAGGCTATAACTTGATCTGCTAAAATCAAAGCAAAGCATTATCCTGTGTCTACATTAGGAAGAATAGCTGAGTTAAGATTGGGTTTAGCTAGCTAAAGTTAGCTAAATCCAACCTAAACTCAGCCACTTTTCTTAGTCTAATTTAGGTCTAAAGAGGAATTACATGCAATTGAGAATATTTTTTATAAAATTTTATATCAGTTTCTTTTATTACGTTTCACTTTTTTGCTCAGGCAGGTCAAGAAAAAAAGAATAATAGGTTTTTACAGCAGGAGTAGTAGTGACCACTGTGTTTAAGATTGAAAAAAATATTTCTTTCATAGCCCATATCTCAGTCATTCCTGATTTTGTGAAACCATCTTTTGGGCTGAAATTGAGTCTGCCAAAAAGTGAATTTTTTGTTTGTAAATTAAAAAAAAAACCCCACAAACAAACAAATTAAAAACCCCACAAATAACCTCCACAATCCCAAAGAACTGTTTCTGAGTGAGAATGAAAAAAAAATTCTTCCTACCCTTTAAATTAAAACAAAATTGTGCCTCTTTTTAACATAATTTTGAACAATCCTAGTAATTGAAACTGCTATGGTTTTGAAAGTTCAAGTTTGGAATGGAAATAGTCTTCCCCAAGCAGCAGTGCAAGACTGTTCTGAAAGGTATTATTTTTTATTTGAGAGTTACGTACATTTGAAATTTGCCTATGAAGCATGCCCAGGTGTTTTTTCTGAAATTGTTGAGCTCATACCTAAGAAAGGATGCACTGTGCAGCTAAATTCCACCCATTTAAAAAAAAAAAACATACAGTGATCCCATTTCACACAGTGAGATACTAAGTTTATAGAGGCGTGTACTGTTTTCATGAGCTCTTTTTACTGAAAAGTTGCCCACTGGGCTTAAGAGTTATGAGCCAAATTCTGGTCCTCTCACACAGCCTTAGTAAATGGCCCTTGTGTATTTATGGACCTAAGTGGATTAGGAAGGATAACATACCCTTACTTACAAAATTTTGACAAAGTAAAGGAGACTCTCACACCTGCTCTGTGGGTGCTGGTGATAACTCTTTGGCTGCAGACTATGGACCACCTGTTCAAAGGTTCCTCCCTATTCTCAAGCCTCCCTTTGTTAGTCTGCAAAAAGAAAGCTGCCACATGTCAGCGTCTTGCAGCAAACAGGGGGCAGGTTTCCCACCTCTCGTTTCCCCCCTCCACATGCACACAAGAAATTGTGTTGATTTAACTGAATTTCAGGTCTGTGTTACTCTCTGAGGGTAGGAACAATGGGGAGGAGGCACTTTGGACCTATGAGGCAATACTCTTGATGTGTAGACCCTTTTAAAATGATGCTGATAAGCAAAGCTATGTTGTGACTCCTGCTTATACTGTTCTGGGCTTTCAAAATGAATAAAAACCACCTACAAGTAAAGAACATCCTGTTGTAGGCTAGTTATTATGGGGTTTAGGACTCAGAATGCTCTGTGCCCTGTGGTTCAAAGTAGATTGAAACAGAAGGGGGAGCTCTTACTGCACCATCTAAAGAGGAGAGGGAGCAGAAGGGGAGTGCTGCTTACTGGAGCCAGAGTGAGGAGGGGGAGCTCTCCCTCTACTTCTAGCCGAGGTGGGGCAGCTGTACTCCCCTTACTACTCCTGTATGTGTGCTGTATTTTAGTCTTTGATGGTTTTTGCTGAGAAGAAATTGATTCATAGATTTCAAGGACAGAAGGGAACACAGTGATCGTCTAGTCTGAGGCCATGGCTACACTCACACTTTACAGCGCTGCAACTTTCGTGCTCAGGGGTGTGAAAAAACACCCCCCTGAGCGCTGCAAGATACAGCGCTGTAAAGCGTCAGTGTAATCAGCACTGCACGCTACACCTATAAGGGATGTGGTTTACATGCAGCGCTGGGAGAGCTCTCTCCCAGCGCTGCCGCTTCGACTACACTCACACTTCAAAGCACTGCCGCGGCAGCGCTCCTGCAGCGCTGCTGGGGCAGCGCTTTGAAATTCCAAATGTAGCCATATCCCGAGCTCCTGTATAACACAGGCCATAGAAAGAACAGGAGTACTTGTGGCACCTTAGAGACTCACAAATTTATTGTAGCATAAGCTTTTGTGAGAATTTGTGAGGCTCTAAGGTGCCACAAGTACTCCTATTCTTTTCGTGGATAGAGACTAACATGGCTGCTACTCTGAAACAGGCCATAGAATATCTCCAAAATAATTCCTAGTGCAGATCTTTTAGAAGAAACATCCAATCTTGATTTAAAAAATCAGTGTTAGAGTATTCTCCATGTCTCTTGGTAAATTTTTTTCAATGGTTAACTACCCTCACAGTTAAAAAATTTACACATTATTTCCTGTCTGAATTTGTCTAGCTCTAATTTACAGCCATTGGATTGTTATAATTTTGTCTGTTAGATTGAAGAGCCCATTATTAAATATTTGTAGTTGCAGACTGTAATCAAGTCACCCCTTACCCTTCCCTTTGTTCACCTAGATAGATTGAGCTCTTTGAGTCTATCTATATAGGGCATCTTTTCTAATCCTTCTTGTGGCTCTTCTCTGAATCCTCTCAGATATTTCAACATCCTACTTGACTTGTGGATACCAGAACTGGACACAATATTCCAGCAGTGGTCACACCAGTGCCAATACAGAAGTAAAATAATCCCTCTATTCCTACTCAAGACTCCTCTATTTATGTATCCAAGTATTTCATTAGCCCTTTTGGCCATAGTGTTTCATGGGGAGCTCATGTTCATCTGATTATCCACCATGACCACCCCAGTCTTCTTCAGGTCAATGCTTTCCAGGTTAGAGCTCCCCATCCTATAAGTAAGGCCTATACTTTTTGTTTCTGGATGTACACATTTACATTTAGGTGTATTAAAAATGCATATTGTTTGCTTGTGCCCAGTTTGCCAGGTGCTCTATATCCATGACCTTTCCTCTTCATTGTTACCACTTTATTTGCCCCCAATTTTTGTGTCATCTGCAAACTCAAACTGATGATTTTATGTTTTCCTCCAGATCACTGATAAAACTATTAACTGGCATACGGCCATAACCAAATCCCTGTGGAGCCTCACTAGAAACACTTCAGCTTGGTGATGATTAAGGCTATGATTTAGTCACGGATGTCACGACAATCACGGATTCTGTGACTTTCTGGACCTCTGTGACTTGTAAGGCATCAGAAGGAGGAGGTGGGACTGTGCGCTTCTACCCTGCAACTGGGGCTGGCTGGAACCAGGATCCTGCAGCCCAAACTCCATGGCTTCTTCTGCAGCCGCCAGAGGCTAGGGGCTGCAGCCAGGGCCATACGCCCCAGCCCTGCAGTGCCACAGACTTGGCAGGGGATGCAGCTTGGGCCATGCACCTCAGCCCCCCTGGTCTCCACCAGGGGCTGCAGCTGCAGCTGGGACCATGCGTCCCTGCCCAGCATTGTCCCGGGTTTGGCAGTAGCCGTGCACTCCAACCCCGCGGCATCCCAGGCTTGGTGGAGCTGCAGCCAGGGCCGCACGCTTCAGTCCCACAGGGTCCACGTGCCTCCTAGTCCCGTGACCTTCACTGGAGGCTGAAGCTGGGGCTGTGCCCCCCCGGTGACTTCCTAGGGCCGTGTTCCCCTCCCCTCTCCCTGTTGCAGCTGGGGCTTGGTGGGGGCTGCAGTCCGACCTCACACCTCGTCCCATACCTGGGCCAGCTCTGGAGCAAGGTCTGTGTCCCCCATGGCTCTGTCCCTGGCTTTGGCCACTGGATTCGAGGCTGTGCCCCTTGCCATGGTGGGGGACTCGGCCTGTCAGTCCCTGTTCCCCCCAATGGGACTCCATTCCTCCCTCCAACATAGCCCTGCCCCCAGTTATTTTTAGTAAAGTAACGGACAAGTCACAGGCTCTGTGAATTTTTGTTTATTGCCCGTGACCTGTTTGAGACTTTTACTAAAAATAACCGTGAAAAAATCTTAGCCTTAAAGATGATTCCACATTTACAGTTACATTTTGAGACCTATCAGTTAATCAGCTTTCCATCCATTTAATATGTCCATGTTAATTTTATATCATTCTAGTTTTTTTAATAAAAATGTTGTGCAATACCAAGTCAAATGCCTTACACAAGCATATTACATCATCACTTTTATCTTTATCAACCAAAACTATAATCTCATCAGAAAAAGATATCAAGTTATTTTGACAGGATCTATTTTCCATAAACGCATGTAGATATTGCCTTCCTTTAATTCTTTATTAATCAAGTCTCATATTAGCCATTTTGTCATCTTGCCCAGGATTGATGTCAGACTGACAGACCTAGAATTATTCAGGTCATCCCAGTTACCCTTTATAAACATTGGCACAATAGTTGTTTTCTTCCAATCATCTGGAACTTGTGTTCCGAGAGTATTGAAAATAAACGTTAATGGTGTAGAAAGCTCTTCAGCCAGCTCTTTTAGAACTCCTGGATGCAAGTTATCTGGACTGTCTGATTTTAAAAGGTCTTTAGTAGCTCAAGTTTAATATCCTCCTGAGATACTAGTGGAATGAAAGGAGTGTTATCATGTGATGATAGTACATCATATGCTTTCCCCCCAAATATAGAACAGAAATATTCATTGAACATTCATTTTCCTTTTCTGAATTATTATTGATAATTCTACAATTTCCATGTAGTAATGGACCAATGCAATTGTTATGATTCTTTTTGTTTCTTATATACTGAACCCTTCACCACCACTTTATTCTCCTTAACTTTTTTTGGCCATAGAGTTCTCCACGTGTCTCTTTGCTTCCTTTATCAACTTTCTACGATTCCTAGCTTCTGGTTTATATTCGTTATGATAAATTTCCCAGTCATTATATATTATTATTTTTTATAGCTGCCTTCACTTCACCTCTTATCTGGGTTGTTTTTTTAACCAGTATAGACTTCTTCCTCAATTGTGGGAGGTGGCTTTTTGGGATCTAGTAAAGTGTTTCTAAACTAGTCCAAATTATCATTCACGTTTTTCTGATGACATTTTTCCTCTTGCCTGATTTGGCTCATAATTATTTTCAACTTTGAAAAATGGGCCCTTTTAAAGCAGCGAGAGCATATATTACTCTTTTGAACTAATTCTGTTTGTGTATTAGAAATCACTTGTACTTAAGCTACCATTAATTTTTAATACTTTGTTCAATTTTTCTTTGTCAGTCAAGACAAGGTTGACTATAGAATTCCCCCATGTTGGTTGCAACGCTTTTTGAGTTAGGAAATTGTCATTATAATATTTAAAAATTCATTGGGTTTAAATCTCTTTTGTGATGATAAGCGTGCATGTAATGGTGAGTCTTATGCTTCATTTAAAACGAGGTCCTGAATTTCAGCATGTATCCAGACATAAGGTTTATGTGTGTATGATAACGATTGTGAAACAGCTTGAATGTTTAACAATGAAGGGCTGTTGCTTCCTCCTCCCCCCACCCTCCCGCCCCTGTTATTCTTGCTTTATTTCAAATATGGGGTAAACATGACAGTAAAACAATGGTGGGGAAACCTCTGTGAAGGGGTCCTTATGGGTTTTCTTCCTTTTTTATGCTCTTCTGTGGATTTGACCACTGGAGGGAGTACGCTGGCCTAAATTTATCAGAATTAGTTATTTTAACAAATGTACTGTGTCTTTTAAAAACAGAAATATAGCTTATTACGTATATGTCTTTGTTTATCGTAAATCAACAGGGTTAACTACATTTATTTAAATATGAACTAATTTACTTTGTAGAATGTATATTGTATCATTTCTTTTTACAGTCATCCCACTTTACCATTTTGGTTTCACATGAGTAAGCTTTCTGTCCAAAAACATTAAACACCTCTTAAATCTCCTTGCTTGTTTAAATCACCATTTACATGAATGTTGGCAAAGCAAAGGAACACACGTTTATAGAAAAAAATACTAAACAAACATCTAGAGAACTGAATTGTAAATTCTATACATAACATGGATTTATAGAGAGCAAAGCTTGCTACGCTTTAATGCTTTCTGAAAAGAATTAAAACACAGTTCAAGTATGGATTTAAAAAGCTTTGGTGTGGGATTTTCAAAGTAGCCTAAAGGAGTTAGGGTTCTCAGTGGAAGTTAGGGACATAATTCTCTTAGGCATCTCTAAATATCCCAACCTTGATCTTCATTGTATTTAATTTTTTGTGTGGTGAATGTTTCTGGATTTTTTTTGTATTTCCATGAGAGAGAGAATAAGTGCCAGTTCAGAAAAAACACATAGCCTTAGTAAGTGTATTCTCTCTTTAATAAAGCTCTGTAATTTCATTGGGGTGGTCCCATTAAATTAGTCTGATGTATGTAAACCATTTCAACGTGTACATTTTTCAGTGTTTAAGCATATAAAATAAGAAGAAAGCTTGAAGGGAATAGAAAAGCAGTGTTCCCCTTAATAATTTTTACAACTTCTGCAATCAATTATCCTCATCTAAATGTACTCATATTTTATTGATTTTTTTTTTTGCTGACAAATGGAATTTATAGAAAGCAAAAAGTCTTAAACAAATCATCAAGTGGAATATAAACAAATCCAAAACTATCAGGTGTTCAATCCCTTCTCTGCTGCTTGCTAATCAGTTGGTACACTTTGCATTTTAGTCTGTTCCAAATTATTTTGGGTTTAAGTGGCTCAAGCCACTCTCTTGTTGCTTCCCAGTATATTAATAGGATTTACAGTAGGCATCACTTTCATTCTATAAGTGCCTGAATAACAAAAAGTGCTGCTTGCAGTGATTTGAATTTTCTCTGCATCCTCTTTAAAATCTCTATTCCTTCTCCCTTTCCTCTCTTCCAAACACTTTCTTATCATTTTTCATTATTTTTATTACCTTTTCTGATTGCATAATTATTGGGAAAAAGCATTGTGTAAAATCTTGGGAAAACTCTCATTGACTTTATCGGGGCCATTGATCAGCCACTATTTTAGAACTCTTAAGACCCTGAATTGCCACCCTCAGTTTGATCCTGGGCTTCTTCGAATGTTCTCTCCCTTCACAATCTTCATCAGTTGCCTAGACCCTAGTGCCCTAAGTTCTTCTTCCTCTCACTCTGTCATTTGCCATGAAATGTAGCTCAGAAAGTTAAAGATTGGGTAGTTTGCACGTGTGACTATCTGGGAAGTTACGTGGCTGCTATAGCCTAGATCAGTGGTTCTCAACTTTTCCAGACCCCTTTCAGGAGTTTGATTTGTCCTGTGTATTCCATGTTTCACCTCACTTAAAAACTACTTGCTTATAAAATCAGACATAACAATACAAAAGTGTCTCAGTGCACTATTCCTGAAAAATTGCTTACTTTCTCACTTTTACCATATAATTATAAAATAAATCAATTTATAAATATTGTACTTAAATTCCAGTGTATATTTATATAGAGCAATATGAACAAGTCATTGTCTGTATGATATTTAATTTGTACTGACTTTGCTAGTGCTTTTTATGTAGCCTGTTGTAAAACAGGCAACTATCTAGATGAGTTGATGTACTCCCTGGAAGACTTCTGCATACCCCCAGGGGTATGCATACCCCTGGTTGAGAACTAATGGCCTAAATGGAGCATGTCTTTGAAACTGATTTCTTTTTTACCCCAAGTGGCCATCAGCTTTTAGGATTATTAACACAACAGGAACACATTTTTTGCTTTTAAATAGCAAATAACAATTGAAATCAACCCTATAAAAGTCACTTGGGGCAATCATGGGCCTGTTAAGAACCCAATGTTGAAACCATCCCTTTGAAGTCAGTGGCGGTTAGAAATGTGAATTGATCCAAGAGATTTGTTAGATTTTTCCTGCAAGAAACATAGTTTATTGCAAAGATTGTCAAAGCAGTCCCAGCACTGAAAAAAAATCCTTGTTGTGGGACTAGAAATGGCTTGTGTGATCAATCATCCATGCTTCACAAGTTGACCATTTATAAACCTTTAGCTCTTTATTGTTTTTCTAGTAGTGAGAGTTAAGGATTCTGCGAAAATAAAATGCTGTTTACAATTTTTTGAAAGTGCTCAACGCTGATTAACTCTGCTCCCACTGAAGAAATTGGAAATTTTACTGTTAATTTCAGTGGGAAAGAATTTGGCCAATTCTGAGTTCTTTTGAAAATCTCATCCTAAATTTATTATCGATTCTCTACATAAAAATTGGCCCATCATCTCTGTATGTTTTCTTTTGCCCAGCAAAAAAGTGCTTATTCCAGTTTCAGATGAATATAATTATAATCTGAGTTCGATTTTACCCTTCTTGGGTAATGCAGCTGGGTCTATTCTGTTCTGGGCATTAATCTCATAGTAAGTCTCACTGAAAGACCTAGTGTTGAGCTCTGATAAGTGAAGCTGTGAATAATTGGCCAATGGGATATCCTGCAAATGCTAATCCTGCCTGAAGGAGTAATTTTCTTGTCTAGTTTTGTGTTTTGGACAGTTTCTAATGATGTTATATTTTTGTGTTTAAATAGTTGTATATTGGTGAGAAAAGGCAAAGAATTATTTTTATCTGACATCATTGCTCCTTTGAGTGCTGCATATACATACTTTAGGCATGCACTTAAAGATAGCAAGTTGATTTTTATGTTTACAAAAATTTGAATTTGTGTATTCATTCTGATCCAGACATTAATACTTTGCTTCATTCTCATATAACATAAGCATGAAATTCACCAGGTGCACAAGACTCTATCATGGGGGTTTCAAGCAAAGCTATTGTGCTGGAGGTTTATATACACACATTAAAAAAAAAAAAGAGAGAAGAATGAAATATATATTTACATTGCAGTAATTGATGCTTTCATCTTCAATAGGCTATGGGAAGCTGTATATTTCATTCAAGTGAATTTCAAGGTAGTCTACATGCAAACGTATAAACAACTGATAAACATAGAAAAGCCAACTATCAGTTTCAAATGATATATTTGAACAATGCACATTACAATTATATCAAATAACATCTGAACATTAGCCAAACTTTAATTTTTGCTTATACAATTATGAATATTAATGAGATTGAGACATTTATAAGACACTTATTGCATGTTTGAGGTTTTTTTGTACAGTATTCTGAATGCACCCTGCTCTTAGATATTGTATTTCATATTTAGAAGTACAACCTCAAATACTACCCCCTCATTTAACTAAGCCAAGACCCTGAGTATTACCTGATTGAGTGTCTTCAATACTTGCTGCAGAATCTATCTATTAGGACAGAATAGTTTAAATAATATAAGATTTAATCCAAAATATGTTCTAGTTCATGGATTTGTGAAGAAAACCTTATAAATGTAACGCAGTGCAATGTCCTACTGCATTTGCACACAACCAGCCTAAAATAGCTGTAAGAGAGGTCTAATCTAATCTCATTTATCTTAATGGGGTGTTAATGAGTAATCCTACAGATGACATTTAAATGTCAAGACTGATAACCATTTCACTGCTACAGAAAATATCAAACCAATCCATTATTGTAGGTTGCAGTGTCATTAATTGAGGCCAGATGCAATGGGACATCTCACTGTTGTCAAGGGTTGTTGGATCAGTAAAAGCAAACAAGCCTTCTCAAAACATTTAAATACAAGTACCTGTGGGCGGGAAGGAGAGGAGATGAATGTTCTACTTATTGCCAAAAGCCTAGGGGCTTGGCTACACTGGCACTTTACAGCGCTGCAACTTTTGCGCTCAGGGGTGTGAAAAAACACCCCCCGAGCGCTGCAAGATACAGCGCTGTAAAGCCTCAGTGTAATCAGTGCCGCAGTGCTGAGAGCGCGGCTCCCAGTGCTGCAAGCTACATCCGTAAGGGATGTGGTTTACGTGCAGCGCTGGGAGAGCTCTCTCCCAGCGCTGGTGCTCCGACCACACTCACGCTTCAAAGCACTGCCATGGCAGCGCTTTGAAATTTCAAGTGTAGCCATACCCTAGGTTCCTGGGTTCCAAAACCCCATGCTGCCCAAATGCCAAGAGCCTCAACTGGCCTCTACACTAGTATCAGAACCTTCAGCTTTCCCCCTGCAGCTTCTCAGTATCAAAGTCTGCATCATGCTGACAACTGGATGGCAGTATAATCTAAATTTAATGCAATATTGTAATAATTAACACAGACTATTATACTGATATTCATTTTCATATTTAAGTCAATAGAAACCTCCCATTTTAATTTTCCTTAATCTGCCACAGAATTCCTTGTTTGCTGCACTGGCGTACTGCTGAAACCAGACATTCTTGCTGTAGAGTTTGAGTCCAGCTTTGCCTCAGAGAATAGGGGGCTAACTAAAGATCAGTAATATCTCAGTGTAACCCGTCTGCCAGGTGAAGCCAGCAGCAACAAGGGCCGGATTCAGTAGCTAAGGATTCCTTTTCAGTATAAAACTGGCTCGAACCCTCACCCAGTGATCTGGACCAATTACACACCACCCCCTGGACGTCTCTAAGAGGCAGTACTTCCCCTCCCACAAGCACAGAGTCTGAGTGTAGCAAAAAAAAATTAATAAAAGGAGGGAAGTAATTCAGCATTAATTTGGGAAAACACCGCAACTAGGGTTTAGAAACAAACCATAAGCAAAAGACCCATCCCCAAGTAAGTTGGGCAGTGACCTTTTCCCCTCAGGTCCAGCAACCCAAAAGTCCCTTTCACGTGCCCATCCCTTCTCTGTACCCCACTCACAGGTGCTGTCCTTGGCCAGTGCTGCCCCAGTGTTCAGAGGTTCATCCACAGAGTTAATTTCCCACCCTGGGTGGAAGGGGGGGTAAGGAGGCACATTACACATTCTGCTGCTCAGGCACTCACTCGTCGCCCCACTGGCTGCCTCTCTGCCAGCTGCCCTGCTGTCTGTTTGCCATGCCTCTCCACCAGCCCCATACCAAGATGTCTTCAGGGCCTAACAGAGCTCTCAGTGATTTCAGCTGTTAGTGGGGGAGCCTCACTGCTAAAGCACATTAGGCAGTATCTTGCAATAGAGACACTGTTCCCCAGTAGGTCTAATACTTAGGCCTGGCTATGAGTGATTTCAGCTCTGCAGCATGTAATAAGATTTTCAATTGAGAGTAAATGAGATTTTATTATACCATAGTAAGAGAAAAAGTCAAATGCTGCCTAGAACCCTTAAACAAGGCCCATTCCATTAGGTGTACGTACCTTCTTTCAATTCACTGGGCTTTGGAACCCATGGCCCCAGCCTAGCGAGTGCCGAGGGTGAGTCCCTCCATCAGGGTATGCCAGGTACAGTTCTGCTGCCCTTGTTTCACACAACAAGGATAACAATGCTTTATCACTCCTGCCCCAATAACAAGGAGACTGGGGATCCAACACCAACCACAAGTGATCATTTGGGCAAGCAATCCCATCATGCTGAGCACCTAGGCAGGGTGGGTGTGTCCATGCAAATGAGATCAACTCCTGAAGTCTTTTTCCACAGCTCACCACTAGATGTCAGGGCAGAGCTCATTCAGACTCTGCTTACATCATATTTAAGTCAATAGAAACCTCTCATTTTGATTTTCCTGAATCTGCCACAGAATTTCTTGTTTGCTGCATTGGTGTGCTGCTGAAACCAGACATTCTTGATGTAGAGTTTGGGTCCAGCTTTGCCTCAGAGACTAGGTTGTATTCTCCACTGTCCTCTGGATTCAGCTAACCTGAAATGCAGTGAAGAGGAAGGATGCCAGCTGGCTTTAAATGGGCTTCATTAGTTGGAGCATGATCTGTTAAAACCAGTCATTATGCAAACCCATTTGGAGTATTCTAAAGTAAGGAGCTGGCCGGCTCCCATTAATTTCTGACTGCCTCAGGGGATGTTGTCCAAACCTATGGAGAATTTGGGATGTAGTATCTGGTAGGAACAACAAAGGGTTCCAAAATAGTTCAGTTTTTCAGTTAATTTCTTGCCAGTGAGCTTTCCATAGAATATGAATACTTAAAAATTACACGTCATAGAATATTAGGGTTGGAAAGGAGCTCAGGAGGTCATCTAGTCTAACCCCCTGCTCAAAGCAGGACCAATCCCCTGATTTTTACCCCCGTTCTCTAAATGGCCCCTCAAGGATTGAACTCACAACCCTGGGTTTAGTAAGCTAATGGTCAAACCACTGAGCTATCCCTCCCCTCAGGTAATGCATTTTCAATAAATAAATAAATAAATTAATCACTCAATGAAAGATTTAAAACTTTTAACCCTGAAGAATAACCATAAAACTCAGAAAGGGAAAAATTAACTACCATGTTGATAAAACTTGTTGGAAATCTCCCCTTTATTATTGTACAGAAATACAAGTTTCCTTTCTTGGGGTTGGAAACTGCATTGCCTTTAGTAATAGCCAGTATTTTTTCTGCATACATTTTTCAAAAGTAGCCATTCCCTGGATAGTGAAAGGAAGATTATATAGTGAAGTTTATTTTTCTTCACGGGTAGTATTTTAAACTATTTTTCAAATGAAGAGACTCAGTTTGTGAGTTTTGGCTGCATGTCTTTTTGGCCTTCCTTTCTATGTCTATGCAGTGCTAGTTATCTGGCACCCTGGATTGGAAAGATTTAACTGGAGACTACTGCTTCAGCATTTCAATTTTAAAATTCTTTTGAGTTAAGTCTGTTATGTAACTGTTAGCTAGAATTCATAAGGGAAGATATCATCAATACTGTTTATTTTACTGAAATAATATGGGAACTTTGAATCACTGACAGCCTTTCTTTCCTTTTCAACTTTCTTTTTAGTACCAAGACTCCCAAGATAGGAATAAATAATAATTGTTCTAAGGAGAAGAATTGAATTAAATACACAAGTCAAAAATAGCAGCTAACGGACAGAACAATGACACCAACATTAGGAATTATTAAATTATTATTGTCTGTAGATCACCTGAGAATATGCTTTCTACAGTATAGTAGGTGAAGTAAAACAGTCCCTGGCCCAGTTTATTTATAATCTACAAATTATATAAACTGTACTGACCACACAGAATTTTGCATATACAGTATATGCATTAAATTCAGACATAAAACATGGATAAAGTAAATAGGTGGAAGATCACTTCTTCTTTCTCTTACTTTTTATGTATAATTGTTAAGCAATTAATCTGCAATTCTTAATTATTATTGAAAGGCCTTTTGAAGGATGTGAATTTTAAGGGAGAAATTTAAATGGTCATTACTAGTGAATGGGGTCTGAGGTGATTTTTCTTGAAAATTCCTTGCACTAAAAATGATTAAAACATAGGAAATTATATCCATGAGGAAAAATCACCAAATTTATAAGTGAAATGCAATCACAAGGATATGTTTCTTCTTTGAGTGCTTTCTTATATTGATTCCATTCTAGGTGTGCGTGCGCCTACGTGCGTGGCCATCAGAGATTTTTGCCGTAGCAGTACCCCTATAGCCAGCTGTATTGCCCTCTAGAGTGCTGTGCTCATGCCGCAGTATGTCAGGCATTGCCAACCCACGCCCTCTCAGTTCCTTCTTACCACTCATGGTGGTCAGTCGGAGCTCCTCTCTTGCTTGTCAAGAGCTAGCTGTTTTCTTCCACTGGACTTCATGCCTTCAGGCCTTTGTTCAATTATAGTTAGTGTTTTAAGTGGTTGTTAAGGTCCCAGCAGGGACTTCGCCTCAAGCAGGCCATGCCCTGAGCTCCCGAGTTTAAGCTCTGCTCGATCTGTGGCAGGCCTGTGCCTGTGAGTGACCCACACAACAGCTGCCTTAAGTACTTTCAGCCTCACACCCAGAAGGAGAGGGACATTTGCCTCAGTGCCTTCCTGATAGAGTCTGCTCTCCACCTGGCTTCCGAGTCCTCTGCAGGCCACACCGAGTACTTTGGCCTCTGTGTGGAGAGTGCTGCTGGCGCTCGGCTCCCCTCAGCACCGTCGCCAATGCCTAAGAAGAAGGTGAAGAAGTGCTTACCGGCGCCGAGCAAGGGGGCCCCATGGTCATCCGGTAGAGGGACCGGGTCTGTCCGCCAGCCTTTTTTCGGAGAAGCTCAATTGTGGCTCCACGGCTGGGGTTCTTAGCCCTCTTAAAGGTCCGTAACTGACTCTGGTGAGCAGTATGGGACCCACCACCCTGCCTGCACTGTCGTCATCCCCCCAGGGCCGGCTTTAGGAAGTGCAGGGCCCAATTCGAACAGTTTCGACGGGGCCCTGGCAGGGATGACCAAAAAAAAAAAAATGTAAAGAAACACATGAGGCTTGTACTCACCAGGCGGTGCTCCGAGTCTTCGGCGGCACTTCAGCAGCGGGTCCTTCACTCACTCCAGGTCTTCTCACTGAAGGACCCGCTGCCGAAGTGCCGCCGAAGACCTGGAGCAAACAAAGGACCCACCGCCAAAGTGTCACCGAAGACCTGGAGCGCCGCCAGGTGAGTAAAAATTAAAAAGGTGCCTCTAGCCAGGGAAGAGATTCACACTGGGTGCGGGGCCCTCTTAGGCGTGGGGCCCAATTCAGGGAAATTGGTGGAATTGGCCTAAAGCCGGCCCTGGTCATCCCCAGCCCAGACACAGAGAGAGCATAGGTCTCCACTTGCACATATGATGTCTCCAGTGCCACAGGACCAGGCTAAGGCTTCCTGAGAGGGCAAGCCAGCTGTTAAGATCCTTCCAGGGGCAGGGGAGTGCTGTAGGTCATCGGACAAGCAATTCCGTGGCTGGTCGTAGCCCTGCAACCAGTTGCCCAAACTCTCCCCCCGGACACCGAGATGTTATTCCCCAGTATGGGGTTGACACTTCCCTTATTATGACTGATGCTGTTTGCCCTCTCGCCGATCCAAATCTAGACATCGGTCCCGGTTGCTCATACCATGGGACCGCTCCCCCTCATGTTACTGGTCTCCGCAGCACTGGGACCATTCTCCCCAGTATAGTCACCAGTCGCTTACACCTGGTCAGTGCTCACCAATATCCACAACCAGCAAGCAGATGCAGGCGTTGACAGCTCCTCCCTGGTCGCCAGAGAGTTGTTCCTGTAGCACAGACACCCAGTTCAGCCCATCACTCTGGTCTCTGCGATTGGACTGTGCACTGGAAACTGCTCTGCCATCCTCGGCATTGCAGTGGCAGCAAGGCCAGTGGCCAATACAGTGGCCGTATTGGGGAGCATCAGTGGCCGCATTAGAGCAAAGTGCCCACCCCAAACCTCCCTCTCCAGTGGCTGTCAAGCCCTCAGCACCTCCACTGGCGGCCAGGGCCTCCGCCTCTTACCCAGATGAGATGGTTCCTGGACCTTCCAGGCCAGCCCCCCAGATGACTTTAAAGAACATCAAGCCCTTTTCAGGTGGGTGGCCAAGAACTTGGGGCTGAAAGGGCAGGAGATGGTGGAGCAGGAGGACATCCTTTCCAATGTTCTCTCTGCCTCCACGCCCTCCTGGATTGCCCTACCTGTACATGACCAAGATTGCTAAGACTCTGTGGCAGAGCCCATCCTCTATCCCACCAACCTCAAAATAGGCCGAGAAAAAGTATTTTGTGCCAGCCAAAGGTTTAGAGTACAGACACTCCCTGACTTACACAAGCGTTCCATTTTGGAACACCTTGTGCAAGGTGAATTTTACATAAGTCAGGGACGTATACCCCATGATTACGCCAAAAAACAAACAAACCTCTTACAGAACTTACGGAACTTTTTCCATAAGTGCTGATTTGTGTAAGTCAGGTTTGCATAACCCGGGGAGGGTCTGTACTTGTATATCCACCCTCCCCTGGGCTCGCTGGTGGTGTTGGCGGCCAATGAGAAGGACAAGCAGGTCCCCACTTTCTCTACACCCAAGAACAAAGAAGCAAAGAAACCTGATTTGGCAGAAAAATGTATTCAGCAGCTAGCTTACAATTCTGAGTGGCGAACCATCAGGCCCTGCTGGGCCGATACAATTTTAACCTCTGGGACAGCCTCTAGAAGTTCCAGGACTGCCTTCCTCAGGGCCAGGCTCAGGAGTTTGGCACCCTGGTAGAGGGAGGGACTGCGTCAGCTGGATACTCCCTGAAAATGGCATCGAAGGCGGCGGACTTGGCAGCACGGATGGTCACATCGGTGGTGGTCATGCGACACAGCTCTTGTCTCCAAATGACAGGCCTCTCCCAGGAGATGCAGCCTCAATTCAGGACCTCCCCTTTGACAGATTTGGGCTCTTCTCTGATCAAATGGACACCAGGCTACACGAGTGGAAGGACACAAAGGCTACCCTTCGCTTGTTGGGCATGCATACCTCGCAGTCTGCCAAAAAGCCATTCCGACCTCCACCACCGTCGAGGCCTTGGCAATCCCTGCTGGGATCTGAGTGTCGAAGAGACACTGGGTTTAGCCATTGCTGCCCTTCCTCCTCTTGCTCCAGTCCAGTCTGGACCCGCAAAGCACCCTGGGGGGGGGCCAAAAGTGATCGTTTAGAGGGTGCACTCAAGAGTGATGCCTCGGTCAGCCAGTTGCATCCTGCCTGTCCTTTTCTCAACCACCCTTCTCCCTACTGCTCAGCCTGGTTGTGAATTTCCTTGGACCACTGGGTCCTGGACATAGTAGTTCGAGGTATACCGTGTAGTTTGTGGACACCTCTCCTTCCCACTCCCCTACTTCCTTGTTCCTCTTCAGGGACCCCTCTCACGAGCAACTCCTGGTTCAGGAGGTCGACAAGCTCCTTCATTTGGGGGCTGTGGAGGAAGTTACTGAGGGCATGGACGGAAGAGGATTCTACTCCCGATACTTCTTAATCCTGAAGGCCTCAGACCCATCCTGGACCTCTGTGGCCTCAACAAGTCTCTCAAGAAGTTGAAGTTCCTCATGGTCTCACTGGCCTCCATTATCTCCTCCCTGGATCTGGGGGACTGGTACATTGCTCTTGACTTAAAGGACACTTTATGTCTCTGTCTCCATATTCCTAGAGCACCATGGGACCTGAATCTGGTGCTCTCAAAGCTCACGGTCCCTCCTTTTGAACCCCTAGCTTCCTTCTCCCTCCTGCTCCTTTCCTGGAAGGTGTCTTTCTTGGTCGCTATAATGTTGGCATGGCAGGTGTCCGAGATCAGGGTGCTCATGTTGGAGTCGCTGTATACAGTCTTCTGCAAGGACGAGGTCCAGCTGTGCCCACTTCTGGCTTTTCTGCCCCAGGTTGTTTCCCGGTTCCATGCGGGCCTGGACATTTACCTGCTCGTCCTCTGTCCAAAGCCTCACACATCAGATGAGGAGTGCAGGTTGCGTACACTGGATGTCAGACAGGTACTGGCCTTCTACATTGATAGAACACAGTTGCTCTGTAAGTCAAATGCAGTTGGTTGCTGTCACAGACAGGATGAAGGATGTTAGCCCAGAGAATTTCATCTTGGATCACGGCCTGTATCTGCCACTGCTATGAGCTGGGGAAAGTGCCCCACCAGTGTTTGTGACGGCTCGTTCCACTAGAGCTCAGGCTTCTTCAGCAGCCTTCCTGGCGCAGGTGCCGATCCAAGGCTTTGGCAGAGCTGTACTACAAGCTGCATAACAGTGAACTCCGAGCCCACCTCCATTTATACTGCTTGCCAGTCACCTAGAATGGAATCAACATGAGCAAGCACTCAAAGAAGAAAAAAACAGTTACCTACTTTTCAGAACTGTTGTTCTTTGAGATGTGTTGCTCATGTCCATTCTATTACCTGCCCTCCTGCCCTCTGTCTGAGTTGTCGGCAAGAAGGAACTGAGAGGGCATAGGACCAGTAGCACCTGATATACCGTGGCATGAGTGCGGCATTCTAAAGGGTGCTGCAGCCGCTAAGGCAAAAATCTCTGACTGCTGCGCACATGGGCACATGCACACCTAGAATGGAATGGACATGAGCAACACATCTCGAAGAACAACAGTTATGAAAGGTAGGTAACCGTTTTTATGTCGTCACATTACATATACACAATATAACTTAAAACAAATATCTACAGTAACTCAGAAATGTGAAAGGCATCGTGTCTGCCTGGCTGCCAAGGTGAATAATATGAATAAAATGTTTAGACCGGAATATTTGGCTGCATCTCTATTCGGTAACCACCTTTTATTTATTTATTTTTCATATGCTTGTAACAGTTTCTGATGTAAATGTGCTAGAATCTGGTAAGAAAGATGTGGAAAGAGATATTGGGGCGGTCATAGGGCAACGACTTGGTGACAAGCACAGTGCCTTGCAGTCCCCAGCTGCTGAGAAGTATTTATACTAGGGTCATCTTATTCTCGAGCACCATCTTTAATATCAGCTTCTAGCTAGTAAGTGTCTGGTAAATTCCCAGATTCCCCTCCTCACAGATACTCTTGTGAGAAGCGGGGAATTTCTCTCTCTCTCTCTCTCTCTCTCTTTCACATCTGTCTCAGAGCCACTGGTGCTGTGAGGCATAGTCACTGACCACTTTACTGTCTTTCTCTTAGCCTCTTGACTGCATGAGAAGAGGGTCAGTCACTCTGTGCTACTCTGTCCCTCCCAGGTGTTGGCTGTTAAAGCTCATTTGGGTCAGTTGGTGCTGCACAGGTATATTGACCCTGCTCCATCTTTGGGAGCCAGTGTTATCCTGTGACCCCCTGTTCTACTTTATAAAAAGAAAAGAGTAACATAATTTATGTAGAAGAAAAGGTTTATTATTTTGGTAGATACACCTTTAGTGTGTAAAAAGCAACAAAGAGTCCTTTGCCACCTTATAGACTAACAGAAGTGTTGGAGCATAAGCTTTTGTGGGTGAATACCCACTTCATCAGACACGTAAGTCTGACAAAGTGGATATTTACCCACAAAAGCTTATGCTCCAATTCTACTTTTAGTCTATAAGGTGCCACAGGACTCTTTGTTGCTTTTTACAGATCCAGACTAACACGGCTACTCCTCTGATACTTGACATTTAGTGTGTGTTTACTACATATCTTGGATCCTTTGTTCAATAGTTAAATTTTGAAAAACATTCAACATCTGAGGCTCTACGAAGAGATTTGCAGAGTATTTCCAGTAGACTATGACATTTACTTTGGCCTCATAAAGGAGCCAAATCAACTAACAATGAGTTTAGATAACATTTAGGTTCTTTTAAGACTTAGACTCTATTCAGGTGCACACAATTCCATCTTTTAAAATCAAATCAGACAGAATCTTATATGTACAGTATACCACCAGAATATCAAATTTTATTGTGTAGCAACCACATATTCAGAAGGGAGCCTACCTCCTTGTTGTTGTATCAGCAGAGACGATGGACAGTTATTGGGTATAAAATGTACTGTATGGGAGATGACGTAATTCACCATCTTAAGTTTATTATTCTTTAAAATGCTCAATGAGGATTTCTATATTTTTTTTCGATTTAATCTTCAACTATTTTGACTAGTTCTTCTGCTGTTCTATATAGAGTTGAAATATTTTTATAAATGGTCATTCTATTTAAGGGGGAAATATTACGTACGGTGCTAAGATTTTCTTTCCCTCCAATTTTGAAAAAAAATAAAGTGGTTCTTGTAATATGAGTATCTCTTTTATAAGCAGATATCTGTTTTAGTAAGAAGTCAGTACAGAATATATTGAATAGTAGCTAAGTGTATAAGATTGATACTACCTTTGGCTTAAGTGTTATTGCTGCTCTGGGACTTAAGTAATTTGCTAACTCTTTTTTTTTAAACAAATATTTAAAACTATGCATTAAAAATAGCACTACCACCTTTTTACAACTGATTCTACCCTTTTGTGGAGCTGCCTGCTCTTTTGATATGCAACTAAACAATGTTTGCATGTATGCAGAGGAAAGGTGGTTTAATGAATTGAAAAAATCTCTACATCTGTCATAACATTTTTCCCAGATTTGGACCTTAGCGTCCAAAATATGGGTGTTAGCATGAAAACCTCCAAGCTTAGTTACCGGCTTGGACCTGGTAAAGCTGCCACCACCCAAAAAATTAGAGTGTTTTGGGGCACTCTGGTCCCCCCAACAACCTTCCCTGGGGACCCCAAAGACCCAAATTCCTTGAGTCTTGCAACAAAGGAGAATAAACCATTTCTCCCCCCCCTTCCTTCCAGGTGTTCCCTCCCTGGGTTCCTGGAGAGATACACAGAAGCAAACTCCGTGAAGCTAAACAGAGGGACTCCACCCTCCCCGTTTCCAGTCCTGGAAACACAAGTACTTCCCTCTTCACCCAGAGGGTATGCAAAGTCAGGCTTAGTAAATCTAACACAAAGAGATTTTCCCCCTGACTTCTTCCTCCCACCAATTCCCTGGTGAGCTGCAGACTCAATTCCCTGGAGTCCCTACTAAAGAAAACTCCAGTAGGTCTTAGAAAGAAAGCTTTATATAAAAAGAAAAAGGACATAAAAATGGTCTCTCTGTATTAAGGTGACAAATACAGGGTCAATTGCTTAAAAGAAATATGAATAAACAGCCTTATTCAAAAAGAATACAATTCAAAACACTCCAGCAACTACCACATGTACATACAAAAAACAAACAATATAAACCTACTGACTTATCTCTTTGTACTTACAACTGGGAAACAGAAGATTAGAAAGGCAGGAGACAGAAAGATCACTCTCAGAGCCGAGAGGGTCAGACACAAGACAAAGAACAAAGAAGTCACACCCAAAACTTCCCTCCACCCAGATTTGAAAAAGTCTTGTTTCCTGATTGGTCCTCTGGTCAGGTGTTTCAGGTTACTCCTTTCCAGGTGAAAGAGACATTAACCCTTAGCTCTCTGTTTATGACATGCCCCCAAATTGCAGACAGTGGGGAAGCTCACTGGCGGCAATTTTTTCCTAGAACTTTAAAATAAACAGATTAATACAACACATGCACCTTTACATATACCATCGCAGGAGAGAGCATCAGCTACTTTGTTAGAAGCTCCTGAAATGTGCTGAATTTCAAAATCAAAATCTTGGAGAGCTAAACTCCAACGAAGAAGTTTCTTGTTGTTTCCTTTGGCAGTATGAAGCCACTTTAGTGCAGCATGGTCAGATTGTAGCTGGAACCGCCGTCTCCAAACATATGGCGTAGCTTTTCCAGGGCGTACACAATGGCATAGCATTCCTTTTCACTGACTGACCAGTGACTTTCCCTCTTAGACAGTTTCTTGCTGAGAAACACGACAGGATGGAAGTTGTGATCCGTTGCTTCCTGCATGAGAACTGCTCCTATACCACGTTCAGATGCATCCACGGTTACTAGGAATGGCTTGTCAAAGTCCGGGGCCCTGAGCACAGGGTCAGACAGGAGCGTTGCCTTAAGTTGGGTAAAGGCCTTTTGACACTCATCAGTCCACTTAACTGCATTTGGCTGGGTCTTTTTGGTCAGGTCGGTCAGTGGGGCAGCAATTTGGCTGTAGTGTGGTACAGATCGCCTGTAGTACCCGGCCAAGCCTAAGAAGGATTGGACCTGTTTCTTTGACCTTGGGACAGGCCACTTTTGGATAGCATCCACCTTGGCCTGTAGGGGGTTTATGGTTCCTCGACCCACCTGGTGTGCCAGGTAAGTTACTTTGTTTTGGCCTATTTGACACTTTTTGGCCTTAACAGTTAGTCCGGCCTGCCTGATGCGCTCAAAGACCTTTTCCAGGTGTAGTAGGTGTTCGGGCCAGGAATCTGAAAAAATGGCCACATCATCGAGGTAGGCAACTGCATATTCTCCCAGTCCTGCTAGTAGACCATCTACCAGCCTCTGGAAGGTGGCGGGTGCATTTCGCAGCCCGAAAGGAAGGACATTAAATTTATACACTCCCGCATGGGTGACGAATGCTGACCTTTCCTTGGCAGGTTCATCTAGCGATACTTGCCAGTACCCCTTGGTTAAGTCTATTGTAGAGATGAACTGGGCACGTCCCAACTTCTCCAATAGCTCATCGGTGCGTGGCATTGGATAGTTGTCTGGACGAGTTACCGCATTTAGCTTACGGTAGTCCACACAAAAGCGTATTTCCCCATCTGGTTTGGGTACCAGAACCACTGGAGATGCCCATGCACTGGTAGATGAGCAGATTATACCCATCTGTAGCATGTTCTGGATGTCCCGTTCTATAGCAACTTGGGCGTGAGGAGACACCCGGTAGGGTGGGGTTCTAATGGGGTGAGCATTACCTGTGTCAATGGAGTGGTATGCCCGTTCAGTCCATCCTGGGGTGGCTGAGAACAATGGGGCGAAGCTAGTGCAAGGTCCTTGATTTGTCGCCGCTGCAGATGTTCCAAGGTGGTTGAGAGGTTCACCTGTTCCACGCCACCGTCTTTTTTCCCTTCGTAGTAGACACCTTCAGGCCACTCAGCATCATCTCCCTGGACTGTAAACTGACAAACCTGTAAGTCTCTGGAATAGAAAGGCTTGAGAGAATTAACATGGTACACTCTGGGCTTTAGTGAGGAATTGGGAAATGCTATGAGGTAGTTCACAATTCCCAGGCACTTTTGGACTGTGAATGGCCCTTCCCATGATGCTTCCATCTTATGGGCCTGTTGCGCCTTCAAGACTATAACCTTGTCTCCTACCTTGAAGGAACGTTCTCTGGTATGTTTGTCATACCAGGCCTTTTGCTCTTCCTGAGCATCCTTTAGGTTTTCTTTAGCAAGGGCTAAAGAGTGTCGGAGGGTGTTTTGTAGGTTGCTTACAAAGTCCAGAATGTTAGTCCCTGGAGAAAGCGTAAACCCTTCCCATTGCTGCTTCACCAACTGTAATGGCCCCTTAACCTCGTGACCATACACAAGTTCAAACGGTGAAAACCCTAAACTGGGATGTGGTACAGCCCTGTAGGCAAACAGCAACTGCTGCAACACTAGGTCCCAGTTATTGGAGTGTTAATTGATGAATTTATGTATCATGGCCCCCAAAGTTCCATTAAACCTTTCCACCAGGCCATTGGTTTGATGGTGGTATGGGGTGGCAACCAAGTGGTTCACCCCATGAGTTTCCCACAATATTTTCATGGTCCCTGCCAGGAAGTTAGATCCTGAATCTGTAAGGATGTCGGAGAGCCAACCTACCCTGGCAAAAATGTGTGTTAGGGCCAGGCACACAGTATTAGCCCTGGTGTTGCCTAGAGCTACAGCTTCCGGCCATCGGGTAGCAAAGTCCATGAAAGTCAGTACGTACTGCTTTCCTCTGGGTGCCTTTTTTGGGAAAGGACCCAGAATATCCACAGCTACTTGCTGAAATGGGACCTCAATTATGGGGAGTGGCTGGAGAGGGGCCTTGACCTGGTCTTGGGGTTTTCCCACTCTTTGGCCTACCTCACAAGACCGGACATACTTGGCAACGTTCTTGCCCATCCCCTCCCAGTGGAAGGACTTCCCCAACCGGTCCTTGGTTCTGTTCACCCCAGCATGGCCACTGGGATGATCATGGGCTAAGCTTAAGAGCTCCCCCCGGTACTTAGTTGGAACCACCAACTGTTTTTGCGGCTGCCATTCTTCCCGGTGTGCACCAGAAAGAATCTCCTTGTATAAAAGTCCTTGGTCTATAACAAACCGGGATCGATTAGAAGATCTGAGAGGCGGTGTTGTGCTCCGTGCCGCCACCCAAGCTTTCTAAAGGCTGTCATCTGCTTCCTGCTCAGTCTGGAACTGTTCCCTTGAGGCTGGGGTCACCAGTTCTTCCTCAGACTGTGGACTTGGGCTTGGTCCCTCTGGAAGCGATGTAAGTGATGGAGTTGTTTCCGTCGCTGATGAACCGCTCTGCGCTGCTGCACCTGAGGGTATTTCAGGCTCTGGCTGAGCCCCTTGGGTATGGTTGTGTGCTGCTTCTGCCAGTTCTGGCTCGCTGGCGCCCACTGGCGTTGAGTTTGAAGATGTGGTTGCAATTGCTGGTGCTGGTTGCTGTTCCAGTTCCGGGCCTGGGACTGGAGGTGCTGTGGCTGTTTCAGTGGTTGGCATGGAATCCGGGCCCACTACCTATGTCTGGGTCTCTGGTAACACATTTGGGGCATCTATGGACAGCTCAGGAACAGGAATGGGTCTGGAAGCTTGTCTGGTTTGGCTATGTGTAACCATTCCCATTCGCTTGGCCCGCTTCACCTGGTTGGCCAAGTCTTCCTCCAGCAGCATGGGGATGGGATAATTGTCATAGACTGCAAAAGTCCACATTCCTGACCAGCCTTTGTACTGGATAGGCAGTTTAGCTGTAGGCAAGTCTACAGCTTGTGACATGAAGGGGTAAATTGTCACTTGGGCCTTTAGGTTGATGAATTTGGGGTCTACGAAAGATTGGTGGGTAGCTGACACTTGTGCCCCCGTGTGGAAAGGAGTAACCTGAAACACTTGACCATAGGACCAATCAGGAAACAAGACTTTTTCAAAAAGAGTACAATTCAAAACACTCCAGCAACTACACACATGTAAATACAAAAAACAAACAATATAAAAAAACTGACTTATCTCTTTGTACTTACAACTGGGAAACAGAAGATTAAAAAAGCAAGAGACAGAAAAATCACTCTCAGAGCCGAGAGGGTCAGACACAAGACAAAGAACAAAGAACTCACACCCAAAACCTCCCTCCACCCAGATTTGAAAAAGTCTTGTTTCCTGATTGGTCCTCTGGTCAGGTGTTTCAGGTTACTCCTTTCCAGGTGAAAGAGACATTAACCCTTAGCTATCTGTTTATGACAACATCACATGGTGAAAAGCAGTTTCCACACTTGCTCTCATTGGTCCTCTGGTCAGGTGTTTCAGGTTACTCCTTTCCAGGTGAAAGAGACATTAACCCTTAGCTATCTGTTTATGACAACATCGCATGGTGAAAAGCAGTTTCCACACTTGCTCTCAATGTAAACACCTTAATATGTAAAGATTCAAGTGGGAAAAAAAGATTATTTTTTTTAAATGAGCCGGGTTCTGCATCTGTTAAGTATTCAGTAAAATCCCTCATTGTTTGAGGAATTATTTCATTTGAATACTGAATTATGAGACAGTGTTGAATATCCATAAAACAGTCCTTTCCTTATAAAAAATCTTAGGTCTTAAATTTAAAGTGGAGCATATCATAAGAAACGAATGGATCTGTGTTCTCTTCCTATTAGGAGTCGATAGATCAGTCAGTGAAGGGAAGAGGAAA
Source organism: Gopherus evgoodei (assembly GCF_007399415.2). Taxonomy (NCBI): domain Eukaryota; kingdom Metazoa; phylum Chordata; order Testudines; family Testudinidae; genus Gopherus; species Gopherus evgoodei. The sequence goes on from NC_044324.1 coordinate 112,404,988, forward strand.
CATTGATAGAAGCTATGGAGATTTGGTGGTGGTTGTCTTGGTTCTATGTTGCAACCTATACAGAGAAATCTGTCTGGAGAGGAAATTAAAAATTGACAAGTATGAAGGAAAATCTAACCCGAGAAGCTGGATAGAAGTTCCATAGCCTATTTCCAATTAACATGGCTTTAAGAAGTGTTGCTTCTGAAGATAGTGGTACAGTCCATATTCTAATAGTTGGGGCATTTTCTCATTGCTCAGAAAAGAGGGACTGTAAGTCATCCTTATTTGGCATAGTGAAAGCACAAAGTAAAAAACATATATGTGATTGCATAGCATTGTGATTTGACATTTGATGCTTGAGAAGTCCTTCCACAATTGTTGCATAGTGAAAAGTAAAGCCTTTTGTAGCAGTAAGTCAGTCTATGGTAGCAATGCTGAATCGGTATGCAGAGATCTCAGCACCCTGCTATTTTTGTCCCATTTACTTGTCACATTACTTTGACTTGAAAAGAATCTTGCTTCACTTTCTTAAGTACATCTGCAGTCATGTGTACATGTTCATATTATACACCTATTAATTAAACTGAGTTAGGTTGATTGCTGGGTTCTTAATTTCTGAGTGCAGCCTTCTCAAAGACTCTTCTTTATGTTTAATTCTGTGAAAATATGTTTTCATGTCAGTTCAAATCTCTTTTTAGTCAGTGTAAATTGGTAGTTTATTAATCAGAATCCTTTAATATTTAAACTGATTTCAGAAAAGTGGTTTAACTAGCTGCTCTATAATTTACTTGAAATGTTGAAAAGTTTTCATAAACTACTTTGTGACAAGTGATTGGATGCTAAAACGGTTTTGGTTTATTGTAAATGTTTGTTATAACTTCTTGTATTGTATTACATCAAGATGTATTTACTAAAGTTTTTTCTGTTTTTAAAGGCTAACAGGAATGAAACGATCACACTATAGTTCATATTTCTATATTAAAATGTAGTTATCTTGCACTGAGAAAAATTCAGAGTTCTTTAGATTCAGAGCTTTAAACTCTTTTGCCCCCAAGTGTTGAGGTGAAGGGTGTTATTAAACTCTGTGGCTTACAAGATAAAGATTCAAATGATTCCCCTGTAATATACTTTTATTCAACTTAATATTTTTAAATGATAGAAAAGCAACATGAACTCGACCAAAAAAGCAATATCTTTTAGTAAAACAGTCGTTTGATACTAAATAATGTATTCCCTTACATACACATAATTACCATTTTTTGACTTGGCTTGCTTCAGAACAAACCATAAGATTTTCCAACTTGCTGATAACACAGAGAAATGGCAGGATAATAACATGCAGAAATCACAGCCAATCAAAACTTAGCATGTTCAGACCTTGCCAAAGTCTCCGAACATTTTTATTCCGTCTGCCCTCAGTTTGCTTGTCGCTTTGTTTAAAACAGCATCTTGGCAACCCCTGTTTGCCTGCTGTTGGTCACTGCCTTTGTTTTTTTAAGATTTCTCCTCACAGAATCAGCCTTGAATGTAGAGAAAAGGCAGACAACAAATAAATAAACTTTGCTTTCAGCTGCAGTCATTGGGAGAAGCTCCAGATAGAGTTGTAGGCTACAACTCCATCTGCAGCTTCTCCCAATGTTAGGGTGTATGAATTTCATTCCCTCCCTACTCCCAGCTTACAACAGCCTTATTGGGCACTGATGGGCTTCCTCACAGCCCGGAATTTATAGAATTGTAGCTATGAAGGACTGGAAGGGATCTCAAGAGGTTATTTAGTGCATCCCTGTTCTTAAAAACCTCCAGTCACAGGGATTCCACAAACTCCCTATGTAATCTATTCCAGTACTTAACTAGCCTTATAGTTAGAAAGTTTTTCATAATATCTAACCTAAATCTGCCTTGCTGCAGCTTACGCTGATTACTTATTGTCCCACCTCAGAGGACAGAACTGAATTGCTGAAATGCAAGGAGCTCTGGCCGCTCCTCACCCATCCCCATAACATGCTTATGCCTACAGCTGCCCATGCACTGGGGCAATTCCCCACGGTACCACTCAGCACCCTTTTTGGCACCTGTAAACTGTTGGACCAACATACTGAGGACTTAGTGGGGCCTACAATCTGGTCGTAGGTTTCTAATATGGCAGATTTCCGAATCTTCACTTAGTCATGTTGCATTTTAGGATGAATGTGCATGACTGTACTGTGTAACCAAAACATCATGCTCCCCTCCAGATATATATCAATACAAAATGAAAGCTTGCATTCTGGAGCACAGTTCTCAATTCCTTTACTCAAGAATTTTGTCTGTTATAACCATTTCCTATGGTACTATGGCCCCAATTCAGGAAAGCAGTTAAGTATGTACTTAACTCTGAGCATGTGCTTAAGGACCTTCCTGAAAATGGATGCTTTCTTGAATTTGGATCTATATGGTGTCTTAGCTGAAATCTTTCACTTGGGGCCCATTAGGGGGTGGAAATTGCAAGCCAGAAGGGAAAAGATATGCTTATCTGTTGTAACTTTTTGAGAGTCGTAGAACAAGTGTGATACCAAAGCTTTTGGGAGCCCCATCAATGCTTAGACTATTTCACTTTTTGATAAAAAGTGTGCATCTAGGAGAAAAATTAAGTGTATATATTTTTCTTAAAATTTTGGTGTTATTCAGTTAAATCTAGTTGTTCTGGATTGATGCAGTTTGTAATTGATAGTACATATAATTAAAATTCATGTTAGAAAGCTTGATGCCATCAACCCTATTAAAAACGTAAAATGCTTCTGTTTCCAGCTGGAAAGCACTTATCTAAAGTGCCCAACATCTAAACAAGTACTTTGCTTCAGTTTTTAATAAGAGTAGTGAGGAACCTTGCGATGATGGAGGGATGATAAACGGGAATGTGGATATGGAAGTGGATATTACCGCAACCGAGGTAGAGGCTGTACTTGAACAGCTCGATGGGACGAAGTCGGAGGGCCCGGACAATCTCCATCCGAGGATATTAAAGGAACTGGTGCGTGAAATTGCGAGCCCGTTAGCGAGAATTTTTAAGCAATCGATAAACTCGGGGGTTGTGCCGTATGACTGGAGGATTGCTAATGTAGTTCCTATTTTTAAGAAAGGGAATAAAAGTGATCCGGGTAATTATAGGCCTGTTAGCTTGACGTCCGTAGTATGCAAGGTCTTGGAAAAAATTTTAAGGGAGAGAGTAGTTAAGGACATAGAGGCCAATGGTAATTGGGACGAATTGCAACACGGATTTAGTAAAGGTAGATCATGTCAAACCAATCTGATCTCCTTCTTTGAGAAGATGACGGATTACTTAGATAAAGGAAATGCGGTAGATATAATTTACCTAGATTTCAGTAAGGCGTTCGACATGGTTCCGCACGGGGAACTGTTAGTCAAATTGGAAAAGATGGGAATGAATATGAAAGTTGTAAGGTGGATAAGGAACTGGTTAAAGGGGAGACTCCAGAGGGTCGTATTGAAAGGTGAATTGTCAGGCTGGAAGGAGGTCACTAGCGGAGTCCCTCAAGGATCGGTTTTGGGACCGATCTTATTTAACCTTTTTATTACTGACCTTGGCACAAAGAGCGGGAATGTGCTAATAAAGTTTGCGGATGACACGAAGCTGGGGGGTATTGCTAACACGGAGAAGGACAGGGATACTATTCAGGAAGATCTGAACCACCTTGTAAACTGGAGTAATAGAAATAGGATGAAATAAAATAGTGAAAAGTGCAAGGTTATGCATTTAGGAATTAATAATAAGAATTTTGGATATACGTTGGGGGCGCATCAGTTGGAAGCGACGGAGGAGGAGAAGGACCTTGGGGTACTGGTTGATAGCAGGATGACTATGAGTCGCCAATGCGATACGGCTGTTAAAAAAGCAAATGCGATTTTGGGATGCATCAGGCGGGGTATTTCCTGCAAGGATAAGGAGGTGTTAGTACCGTTATACAAGGCGTTGGTGAGACCCCATTTGGAATACTGTGTGCAGTTCTGGTGTCCCATGTTCAAGAAGGATGAATTCAAACTGGAACAGGTTCAGAGACGGGCTACAAGGATGATCGGAGGAATGGAAAAACTGCCTTATGAAAGGAGACTCAAAGAGCTTGGCCTGTTTAGCCTGGCCAAAAGAAGGCTGCGGGGGGATATGCTTGCTCTATATAAATATATCAGGGGGGTTAATGTTAGGGAGGGAGAGGAATTATTTAAGTTTAGTACTAATGTAGGCACGAGGACGAATGGGTATAAACTGGATATTAGGAAATTTAGACTTGAAATTAGACGAAGGTTTCTAACCATTAGGGGAGTGAAGTTCTGGAACAGCCTTCCGAGGGAAGTAGTGGGGGCGAAAGACTTTCCTGGCTTTAAGACAAAACTTGATAAGTATATGGAGGGGATGTTATGATAAGATCGTTAATTTGGGCAATTGATCTTGGATTACCACCAGATAGGTCTGCTCAGTGGACTGCGGGGAGATGTTGGATGGAATGGGAACTGAGTTACTGCAGAGAATTCCTTCTTGGGTGCTGGCTGGTGACTCTTGCCCACATGCTCAGGGTTTAGCTGATCGCCATATTTGGGGTCGGGAAGGAATTTTCCTCCAGGGCGGATTGGCAGGGGCCCTGGAGGTTTTTCACCTTCCCCTGCAGCGTGGGGCACGGGTCGCTTGCTGGTGGTTTCTCTGCAGCTTGAGGTCTTCAAACCAATTTTGAGGATTTCAATAACTCGCTCCTGGGATAGGGGTTGTTATAAAATTGGATGGGTGGGATTCTGTGGCCTGCCTTGTGCAGGAGGTCAGACTAGATGATCAGATTGGTCCCTTCTGACCTATGAGTTTATGAGTTTATCTACTCTTCATTTTTGAAATTTAGTGGTTTTACTTTTTTATTTTTACAATGAAATTAATTTAGTTAGTTTGAAGATCATGTGATCAGCTGCTCAAACTGCATTCATTGGCACAAACTCAGACCTCTGTTCTCTTTCAGAAGTGTTACAGCTGCAGTAAATTTAATTTCACCCTTGATAATATGTATAATATATAGCAATCATATATTACTGATTTAACTCTGTTACTTTTAGCTAAAGAAAGTCACAAATAATTTAGTTAAGATAAAATTTTATTATTTGCTGTGCATAATTATTTGCACCTACATACTATTTTTAAATTAAAACCAAGATTTGTTTGATATCTCATTTGGGAGAGGGAGGGTGAAAAGACGGTTACTCACCTTTGTAACTGTTGTTCTTCGAGATGTGTTGCTCATATCCATTCCAGTTAGGTGTACGCGCCGCGCGTGCACATTCGTCGGAAAACTTTTACCCTAGCAACTCAGTGGGCCGGCAGGTCGCCCCCTAGAGTGGCGCCACCATGGCGCTCCATATATACTCCTGCCGGCCCACCCGCTCCTCAGTTCCTTCTTGCCGGCTACTCCGACAGTGGGGAAGGAGGGCGGGTGCGGAATGGATATGAGCAACACATCTCGAAGAACAACAGTTACAAAGGTGAGTAACCGTCTTTTCTTCTTCGAGTGATTGCTCATATCCATTCCAGTTAGGTGAATCCCAAGCCTTACAAAGGCGGTGGGGTCGGAGTGAAATGTGGCAGAATAAAACTGCTGAGCCAGAGGCTACAGCCTCTCTTGACTGCTGAACCAGGGCATACTGCGAAGCAAAGGTATGGACCGAGGACCAATGGAGCTTCGCGACAGATCTCGTGGGTAGAAACACGAGCCAGCAAGGCGGCAGATGAAGCCTGAGCCCTGGTAGAATGCACAGTGATGTGGCTTAGGGAAATATGAGCCAAATCATAACAAGTGGGGATGTCCGCCATCACCCAAGAGGAGATCCTCCGAGAGGAAAACAAGTAAGCCCTCCCTTTGGCCCGCTACCGGGCAGAGCTGGGGCACCTTAGGAAATGATTCTGTCAATATAATGCGAGCACTCCACAGATGTCCAAGGAGTGCAACGGTTATGCCCATTGCGTTGAGCTGTGGGTAACATGAAAGGCCAAAACACCTTAGGGAGGAAAGCCGGGTGCGGTCATAACTGCACCTTGTCTTTGTGGAACCTAGTGTACGGCGGAACCCCCGTAAGAGCTCTGATCTCAGAGACCCGTCTGGCCAAGACTAGGTTGAGGTCCCAGGGCGGGGCTGGGCGGCGCACCCGAGGGTGCAAGCGCTCCAAGCCCTTGAGGGGCCTCGAACCCATAGAGCGTGGGACACTGAACGTCCATCTTAGCCTGCTGGAAGGTAGAGATGGCTGCCGAGAGTATCCTCAGCGATGATACCGCCAGGTCCTGCCGCTGAAGGCCAGAGGCAGGCCAAATAGAGGGGATCGAGACCTCAGCAGGAGCAAGATCGAGCGTATTGCAGCTGTAAAAGAAACGCTTCCACCTGGCCCGGTACGTTGACCAGGTGGAAGGCTGCCTGTCACCCCGACTCAGGTACGCAGCAGCCACCGTGAGGCGAAGAGGCTGCAGGTCCGAGTGACGAAGCCTGTCGTTGCCCTGAGTGATGAGGTCTGGGCTGACAGGCCGAGCAACGTGGTATGCCAGTGCTGCCTGGACCACTCTGGAGTGATCATGATGATGCGCGCTCTGCCCCTGCGGAGTTTGAGCAGGACCTAATGAACCAGTGGGAACAGTGGGAAGGCATAATGCAGTTGGCCTTTCCACGACATCAGGAATGCGTCCAAGAGCGATTCCGAGGAGAGACCTTGGAAGGAGCAGAACACCTGGCATTTCCTGCTCTCGCGGTGAGCGAACAGGTCTGTGTGAGGAAACATCTCCACTGCCGGAAAGCGGGACGCCTCACATGGGGCAGAGTGATCACTCGTAAGACAGGAAAGACCTGCTGAGTCAAAGAGGTAAGACGCTCCGAACGCCTGGGAGAAAGGACGTCGCCAGCTCCATCGAGTGGGCCATGCAAAAGACCCGGAAATGGATGGCCTCCTGACAAAAAATGGGGGGAGGACTATGTCCCCCCTGAATACTTATGAAGCACCTGGCCATTATGTTGGCTGTAAACACCGAGATACAACGGCCTCGCAGCTGCCGCTGGAACCCCTGGCATGCCAGGCGGACTACTCTCATTTTTGGAGCATTAATGAGGAATGCCAGCTCCCTAGAAGACCAAAGGCCTTAAGCTCGGAGGTGACCATGAGCACTCGAGCAGAGAGATGATGCGTCCGCCGTCAGGGGCAGTGAGGGCTGGGGCGGATGAAACCGCATCCCTGTCCACACCAAGGAGGAAGTTAGCCACCACTCTAGGGAGCCTAAGGCGTTCGAGGGAACGGTAACTACCATGACCATTGGCTCCCTGTCCAAGCGGTACGCCGAGGTGGGCCGGACTTGGAGAGGACGGAGGCGGAGCTTGGCGTGTTTGGTTACAAACTTGCGGGCAACCATGGACCCAGGAGACTGAGACAAGAACGAGCTGAGGTCGTTGGGAAAGCCTTCAGACCTCAGATGATTGTTGCCATCGCCTAAAACCGCAGTTGTGATAAGCAGGCTCCAGCTAGGTAGGAGACCAGGATAGCCCCTAGGAAGCCCAACCTCTGCGTGGGAACCAGAGTGGATTGCTCTATAGTAAACCGCAGCCCTTGACCTGTGAATAAGACCATGGCGATGTCCACGGGCTGAGTGGTTTGTGTCTCAGAGTCTCCTCGGATAAGCGAATCGTCCAGATACGGAAAAACGCATATCCGACATCAGCGACGGTAGGCGGCGACTATGGCCGTAAACCGGGAGTATTCACCGTTGGCTATAAAGCGGAGGCATCTCCCATGCGGAGGGAAGATGGCATTGCGAAAGTACGCGTCCTTCATATCCAGGGCGGCATAGTAGCCCCCAGGAGGCAAGGATGGAATAATGGTTCCCAGGGATACCATGCAGAACTTCAACCTTATCCTAAACCGGTTGAGTCCATGCAGGACCAGGGAGGTCTGAGACCTGTGTTCGAGTGGGGGACTAGGGCATAACGGGAGAAAGCCCCTTGCCCCTTTCGCCCGCTGAAGGGGGACAGGGCTGGAGCAAATTAAAGGTGGTACCTATGCTCCATCGTGCGCAGGACCCAGCGATCTGAAAGTAACTGGGGCCATGCCAGGAGAAAGCGGGATCGAGATCCCGTCCTGCGACTGGTACACCGCCCGCAGGCGAACCTTGGAAGGTCCGTCTTTGGTCCCAGTGGTAATTGCGAAGGACCTTGACTTTGGCTCTTTAGGGGTCCTGACGTTTGTCTGCGACCACCTTGGCCTTGCCGTTTGCCAGAGTTCTGCCTCTGGCTAGGCACAGAGTATGGCGGCTGGGGCCATAAAGGCTTGCGTTTGGTCGCTGGCGTATACATGCTGAGACGCATTAGGACCCTATTGTCCATCAGGCTTCGCAGTCTGGGGCTGTCTCTGCCGCGAAGATGCCTTTACCAACAAAGGGTAAATCCTGAATGGCATACTGCAGCTCCGGCCGGAGGTTTTAAAACCTGAAGCCATGAAATGCACTTCATGGCGACACCCAAGGTCAGAGTGCTGGCCGCAGAGTCTGCTGCGTCCAACGAGGCCTGGAGGGACGCTCTGGGAACCTTCTTTCCCTCGTCCTCCAAGACGGTAGCGAACTCCAGGTGGGAGTTTTGAGGGAGAAACTCCTTCACCCAGGTGCTATAATTATCGCAGCTAAGCAAGGCTTGTTGCTTTGCTACCCAGAGCTGCAGGGCCCCTGCAGAGTACACCTGGCGGCCAAGCCTGTGCATTCGCCAAGCCTCTTTCTGCTTCGGGGCTGGCGCCCGCTGGCCATCATATCAGGATCGTGGTCCTGAGCATAAAATCTGCGCATATGGGATGACACGGATGCGCGTCCGGACAGCCATGGAGGTACTAAAAGAAGGCACAGGCAGAGTCTCTGACTCACTCGGGCCTTGCCCAACTCGGAGAAGGGCTACAGGAGTCAAGGTACCTGCCCCGGTGCCAGAGGTCGGAACGGTGCCGATAGCGGGTCGGCGAACGGGATACCGACCGGTGCAGCGAGTGTGACCAGTACCGAGGAAAACAGCACCGGGACTGCCAGTGGCGTCCGGCGTGCCGACAGGACGTGGAGTGTCTGCGGGACCGTGATCATGAACGGTGCCGCTCTGCTGTGTTGACAGAGGACGGTCACCTGAAGAGACTGTATTACCCGCACCGGCGGTGCCGGGGTCAGGCAGCACTGACTCTGTCATGGCACTGAGAGCCCTCGCCGTTGGTAACATCTCCGGCGTGAAGGGAACAGCAGGCTCAACCACAGTGCGTACTGGGGAGCTGTCAGGCACCGGATTCGACGGCCCTCGTGGGACCGGGATCCACGGTACCGAGGTCATCAGAGCTCCGGTAGGTGCCGGTGCCGGGCGAACCGAGTTAGATAAGCTGTCTGGCTGCGGTGCCGTCCGCACTGAAGCAGCGGGAGTAATACGCTCAACCACGGCGCGTGCCGGGGAGCCGTCGGGCACCGGATTCGATAGCCCTTGTGGGACTGGAATCGACGGTGCCAACGTTGTCGGTGCCAGGCAAGCCGACTTAGACTAGCCCTCTGGCTGCGGTGCCGTTGGCATGGAAGCAGCCGGAGCAGGAGCTCAACCACGGCGCGTGCCGGGGAGCCGTCAGGCACCGGATTCTACGGCCCTTGCGGGACCGGGATCGACGGTGCCGACGTCATCGGTGCCGCAGCAGGTGTCGGTGTCGGACGATCCGACGTAGACGAGCTCTCTGGCTGCGGTGCCGTTGGCACGGAAGCAGCAGGAGCAATACGCTCAACCACGGCGCGTGCCGGGGAGCCGTCAGGCACCGGATTCTACGGCCCTTGTGGGACCGGGATCGACGGTGCCGACGCCATCGGTGCCGCAGCAGGTGTCGGTGCCGGGCGATCCGACGTAGACGAGCCCTCTGGCTGCGGTGCCGCTGGCACGGAAGCAGCAGGAGCAATACGCTCAACCACGGCGCGTGCCGGGGAGCCGTCAGGCACCGGATTCTACGGCCCTTGTGGGACCGGGATCGACGGTGCCGACGCCATCGGTGCCGCAGCAGGTGTCGGTGCCGGGCGATCCGACGTAGACGAGCCCTCTGGCTGCGGTGCCGCTGGCACGGAAGCAGCAGGAGCAATACGCTCAACCACGGCGCGTGCCGGGGAGCCGTCAGGCACCGGATTCTACGGCCCTTGTGGGACCGGGATCGACGGTGTCGACGTCATCGGTGCCGTAGCAGGTGTCGGCGTCGGGCGATCCGACTTGGATGAGCTCTCTGGCTGCGGTGCCGCTGGCACGGAAGCAGCAGGAGCAATACGCTCAACCACGGCGCGTGCCGGGGAGCCGTCAGGCACCGGATTCTACGGCCCTCGTGGGACCGGGATCGACGGTGGCGACGTCGTCGGTGCCGGGCGAGCCATCCTAGATGACCTCTCTAGCTGCGGTGCAGTTGGCACAGAAGCAGCAGGAACAGTGAGCTCTACCACGGCGCGAGCCGGGGAGCTGCCAGGCACCGGATTTCGTGGTCCTGGGGGACTGGAATCGACGGAGCCGAAGTCATCGGTGCCTCTGCAGGTGCCGGTGCCGGGTAACGCAACTTAGGCGAGCTCTCTGGCTGCGATGCAGGTGGCACGGAAGCAGCGGGAGCAGGGGGCTCAACCACGGCGCGTGCCGGGGAGCCGCCAGGCACCAGCAGGAATCGTAGACTCTCTCGACCTCGGAAGAAGGGAGCGGTGCCGAGTCGACATCGGTGCCGGCGACGGTCGGTGCCGAAAGGCCTTGGTAGTACCGGCGGGGTCCGGTGCCGAGGCGCTTCTGCCCGCCGCTTGAATATCGCTCGGCGCCCAAGGTGGAGGGGTAAGTGAAAGTCCCGCACCTTTTTGTTCTCGGCTTAAAAGCCTTGCAAATGGGGCACTTATCTGCCCTGAGGCACTTCAAACAGGAGTCATGTAGATCTCTCTTCGGCCGCGGCTTCTGGCAGGCCGGGCCCCTTTTAAAACCCGGTGAGCCATGCATGGCTCCGGCACTGGGCTCATGGAAGGGGCTACTTCCTGAACCCCGCTAACTAAACTAACCATGTTAGCAAAGAAAACCCGTATAACCATACAAATATATATATAAAAGGGTTATAACTGCATAATTATATACGAGAAAACGAGTAGCTAGGGAAGTGGAGGTCAGCTAAGCCGCGCTCCACTGTTCCAACGACCGACACGGGCGGTAAGAAGGAACTGAGGAGCGGGTGGGCCGGCAGGAGTATATATGGAGCGCCATGGTGGCGCCACTCTAGGGGGCGACCTGCCGGCCCACTGAGTTGCTAGGGTAAAAGTTTTCCGACGAATGTGCACGCGCGGCGCGTACACCTAACTGGAATGGATATGAGCAATCACTCGAAGAAGAAATATACATTAGTTTGTATTTTTCATGACATGTGCCACTTAAGCTTATTTCAGTGTGTCCCTATATTTCATTGTAGGACCCTGTCTAACACTTTAGGAAAAAATGCATATCAGTCATGATGGCTGTCTCATTATACTCAGGTCACACCTATATTTGGACATGTTTGTATGGTTTGGCCTGCTAAACCCAGGGTTGTGAGTTCAATTCTTGAGGGGGCCATTTAGGGATCTGGGGCAAAATCATTACTTGGTCCTGCTAGTGAAGGCAGAGGGCTGGACTCAATGACTTTTCGGGGTCCCTTCCAGTTCTATGAGATAGGTATATCTCTCTATATATAGAATATGATATACATATTCAGTATAAGAATTCAGAATTCAAATTTTGAGTTCCCTAAGGTGAGGATATTGCACTGTAATTAGACTTTTATATTTTAACTTTGTGACTTTTTTTAAGCTTTTGTATGATTTTTCTCTGACTGCTCCCATTTCAGACACATGGATCATTTCTTCTAACGTATAAGTCAGACATATCCAGCTGCTATTTTCAGTATTTCCTTGTTTAGACAGGGACATCTCACATGGCGTGTTATGTGCTCTGTTTTTTTGTTTTTGTTTTTCTCTCTCTCTGCAAGCATACTTGGCTTAATTAACTTTGCTGAGGAGAGTCCCCTAAGAGAAGAACTTAAACTGTTAGAAAAAAGGAAGAGAGTGCCCTGCTTGGCAGTATTGAGTCTTGTAAAATAAATATCATTCGGGGTGTGAGTGGAAATCTGTACAGCTTTTTCCCTTTGTGGCAGAATTCTGTTCTGAAGATTAAGCTAATACTGACTGGCTGAAATTCACCATCTCTGTGCTTAGCTTGATTAAAGTATAGGCATAATTGAGTGTTAAGGTGGAAGGTGCATAACAGCGCTAGAGCCAGTAAAAAACTGCTAAAATATGCAATTCAGCCACTGAGTTCCCTTTCCTTACCTCTGTGGGAAGGTTTGTTTAGTAGGTCAATATAATCACAGATCCATGCCATGTCTCTGCACTTCTGCCAACCCACATTGTCACCCATCTACTCCTCCCTCCATTTTACCTTGATGGAAGCCCCCATTACTAGATTCCCACACTTCCTTAGAACAGAGTATAGTGCTACATAATACAGGGGCTAGGGACTCCTCCCCCCATGTCCTGCCCTCCTCTAAATGGCTTTGCTGATCTTCACACTATAGATGCTTGTAGAGAGCAGGAGCAGTAAGATACAGACCTTTGTGGGAAGGGAATTGTTAATTCTAAAGCCTGTCCCCTTTCAATATCCAAAGATATTACAATAGTATTAGAACAGGTGCCTCAGTTCACTAATTTTCCCCCCTGAAGTGACAGAGTTTGAATAAAGATTATCCGGAAACAAAGGCTGATGAATGGAATCAGGAAGAGGAACACTCTCTGTACAGGAAAACTTTGAAAACAAAACATAACACCACTCCTAGTGTTTCATCCATTTTTTTTTATTTTTCTATTCTCTAAAGACTTAACAGTAAGGCAAAACATGAAACAAAACACTCATGAGCAACTCTTTCCCTCCTTTTCTCCCCACCCTCACCCCCCATTCCCCTTCAGATTCTGGGAACCTAGAGTCCTCACTTGGTCCATTCGCTGCAGAGGAAGAAACATCTAATCTTTGTTCTTCAGAGCACTTTAAATAATTTAATAAGTGCAAGTGATTAAGACATTAAGAATTAAAGTATCTTCAGAATCAGCCTCTGACAATGAGGAAGCATTGCCCAAGTTTCTAGGTGAACACACAAGTAAAAAGGCCTTATTTGCTTCTTCTAAACTGGTGAAGCTCTGCTGGAAGTTAACTGACTACAAAACAATTTATTAGAGATGCCATACAAAATAAATATTGTAAGACAGTAATGCCTTAAAATTAACTAAATGTGTTTTAAAATGCCTTTAATTAACTAAATGTGTTTTACTTTTCCAAAAGTGTACCTCTCAAAAATGGCATATGTTGGAAACACATTTTACGTAAAGACTCTTTGGAATAAAAATAGGCAGGTTTCTATGCTTATTGTATTTGAATTATCAGAACCATACTAACTAAAAGGTATCCAACACATTTTTTATTTAGTAATACATACTTTTACTTCTTATCAGAACTAACTAAAAACAAACAGAAATTTTCAAAGTAGAAACTTCTGTTGAGAATATTATCTCTAGCATCTAACAGTTAAGGGTAAGACTATCTTTATTATGAGGGGCAAATGGGAAAATATTTACACCAATAAGTGCATTTCATTTTTAGTTAATATATGCAGCTTTAGATTTTGCCTAAAAGATGCCAGTTAAAAAACAGACCAACTGTTAACCACTTGAAAATGCTGCTGAAAATTATGATGGTGGGTCCAGTTATATTAGAAGATAAATTGCAAGGAGTGGAGTCTTAAGCATTTGACCTGCTGACAAAATCATGGGAAATTTGTTCAGTGTTAGATCTTCAAAGGGAAAATCTGTTTTTTTACCAACATTTCTTATCAAAGGCTAGTTGGTCTTCCCATGAGTTTGTGTATTGTGCACACAAAAAAAAAGTTCTTGCAATCCACATAGAAACAAGGCATATTATTTATTAAAAAAAAATGACTGATAAAAGCCCTTCCAAAAATATCAGTGGAATAAACTATCCATTGGGTCCAGACTTTTCTTGACCATGGGTCTAGTTATAAACTGGGGGAGGAGGGAGAGAGAGAGAGAACTTGTTTATGCCATTTCTAAAAGTTCAGTGTCTGGAGACACTAATAATTATTTGGAGATCTATTATGGCTTTAAAGACATATCCCTTCATATTAGGGGAATGGACATGAGGGTGTGGGCCAAGAAACAAGGAGAAGAGGCAAACCATTCAAGTGCTAGCTCCTGGAGGAATTCTGTCTTAGGCACTAGGACATTAAAAATGAAGGGCTAGATTGTTTTTCCTGTACTGAAATTCATTTGACATGAGATTGGAGCAAAAAGGTGTTTAAGGTAGTTGTGGTTCCCTAATTCAGCACCTGCCCAGCCTCTCTGTGAGTGAGAGCCACCACTGGTGTATAGTCCCTACCATTGACATAAGCAGGTGCAATTTGATTGAATTAATGTTGTTTCCCCTGCTTAAGTCCAAGGTAATTTTGGCCCTATGTCACTGGTGCAGTTTATCATGAAACATGCAGCTGTCCACGCCTTTTGACTTGGACAATAAGAGAATACTGTACTTTGCAGGTGTCTAAGATAGTCATCAACACTGTATTTGTTTCATAAATTTGTGGTTTCCAGTGTTGGATAGCAATGGCTGGAATGTCTTCTCAACTTAGTGTTAAATCATCCATAACAAATTATTCCAGAGTTCCTTCAGGACAGGATAGCTGGAGATCTGGCACTCAGCACCCCAGCCCACACTGAAGGCAATGGGACTACTCATGCTTACAGTTCAGCATATGCTTAAATACTTTGCTGAAGACTAAATGCAGCCATTTATAGGAATGGATAGAAAAACTGATAGAATCTCAATTTCTTGCTTTCAGGTTTCTTTCTAAGGCAGTGTTAAATATTAAATTTAGAATACAACCCAGTTCCTTTCTTTCGAGTTAAAATTTGATGTTGAAATATTTTTTCCGTCCACCTGCACTTGAATTATGCAATACCTCTTTTATGTATTAGCAGGCAGGATTCTGTTTTTCTGTGTCCAGGTTTGCCCTCAATCCAAAATAATTTTTTTTCTAGACGTATGCTTGGAAGAGAAGGACCATCTTGTGAACCCCCTTTATCATACAGATCTGACTGCATAATTCTGAAAATGAAAATTATACTGCACACCACTGTTTAAGATTGAACATTAACTGTTTGATCTACAGCCCTTGTGTGAACAATTCTCATTTATCTTAATGTTTGTTACATGCTTGTGAAGACTACAGATTAATTGCCCAATCCTGTAATGTCTGTCAAGGTTTCAGTGAGAACTCTCTCTGGCAGAAAAGGTCATTTCTGTTTTTTGTTCTTTCTAATAAATATTATTACTTGGTATCCTAAGGGCATGTTTTGGTTACTGAATATTATTTCTGCTGTATAAGAGGGAGAATAGGAAGTGCAAGCATAAATGTGAATAAATTAAAGTGGGTTTTCACTGTCTTGCCAAAGTGAGATCTTAGGAGGAATGACCATCAGTCTTTGTCGTACTTAGGAATATCTGGTTTCAGAAAACAATAGAATCCTTGAGCAAGTATTAAAGATAATGCTTGTGTACAAAATATATTAATCCTGTAGGTTGAGGATGGAAGCAGAAAGGGAAGGGCTCTTCATTTGTTCAATGATATAAGAGCCTTGCAAATGTAGATTTTTTTTCATAATAATTGTATGTATTGTTTAAAGAAATGACTATAGTTATGATACAGTTAAGAAATAAGCTATCATAGTAACAAGTATTATAAACTGTCATATTTTTGACAAGAGTAAAACATCATTTTCACTTCTTAAATAAATAATTACTCACAGCTATTCAAATTGTGCATGAACTCATCCTTTCTTGAGAGTTATATTTAGAGTAATCTGCCGCTCAGAGTAAATAGCCAAGGACCAGGATCAAGTCCTTGCACAAGTGACTAATGAACATTCAAACTCCGTAAATCTCCTAGGCCCAGTTTTAGGCATCCATGTGGTCCACAAAACATCCCCTCTTCTGCAGTCAGACAGTTTAGGTTCCCATGCCATTCTTGGAGGCAGAGGTGGTTGTGGTGTCTCCCTTATAACTTTTAGCCTAGTGGTTTGCACATTCACCTGGAATGTAGGATTGACAGTTTCAATTGCCCCCTCTGACGAGGAGAAAAAATTGGACGGGGTCTCCTACACCTCTTAGGAGAGTTCTCTAACCACTGAACTAAAAGTTATAAAGGAGCTTCTGGCATCACCAGCTCCTGCTTCAGGAATGGCAGAGGCATCTTTGCTGTCTTGACTCCAAGAGTGGGATACCTGACTCTGATTTCTTTGCTTGTGTATGCATAATTGCACTAGCTCTCATCGAGTTAGTGCCAATATAAATAGTAGTGTAGCTGAGATAGCAATGGTAGCCACAGTGAAGGCACAGCTGAGCCGGGCTAAGTACATACTTGCCTGAAAATGATGGGTATGACTCGGCACAACTCAGTCGTGCCTCTATCAGTGCTACTGGGGCTACAGTGCTATTTATAAATGTGATGACACCCAAGCACATAATGTAGATGTAGCCTACATGACTTTTACACAACTTGTAACAGTGTCTGTTGCCTACAGGAATAGAAACAATTCTAAGATCACAGTTCCATTGAGGGTTTTTGTTGACAAACCAACAGCAAAGCCTGAATGGGTTTGAGTTGGTATCAGAACCCCTACTGCAGTTACAGCTTCAACATTTTAAATTTGCCAGTTTTACTTTTATGTGAGACCTTCTGGTAACACTACAGGCCTTGAGAAGGAAGTTGCAGGTTTTTCTTCTGCAAAATGGATCTTCAGAAGAGTTATCTTGTGGGTGAATGGCTGTCGGAAGCAGAGTGCTGCAGTTTTACCTTTAACATACTTTTCTTCTTTGGTGTATTTTAGTGACCATGGACTTTAGCATAAGTGGTACCTTTCTTATATTGACTTATCCTTTAGAAAACCATTAAACCATAACAGGTTGTGAATTATCAGGTTATTGATGGTGCCTCAGGCAACTTTAGTAATGTGAAATTAGCACCATTAGCTTATTAATGAATGCTGTTAGTACAGTTGATTTCTTAATTTTTCATTTAATGACAGAAATCTTTTAAAGAAAGTCTTGTGGGGTTCTGTGCAATGTATCCTTTGCCATGAGATATAACACATTGGAGAAATTAGTAGAAATGCCTTTTCCCCACTGTTCTGAATATTTTTGTCATAATATTTTTTTTGGAAAATATTTTTCTTATATGATCCCTGGTTTTATGAGAGACCCTTATCACTTCCTTCTTCCTGGCCCCTATTATTATGGCTGTCTTGCCTTTCTATTCATCTGTGGTCAGTGATTCAGTGACTACTTGATGTCTTGCTTTCCATCAAAAAAACTAAATTGGAAGGCAACTTATTTATTTATTTACTTAAAGTAAGCTGTGGGCCACTGACTACTAATGCAGCTTGAAGAGTTGGAGAAGCAATTTATAGCTGTCATTTTCTCCCCCGAAGATACCTTTTCCTCTCTTCTTCCTCTTCTCTTCCCTCATCACACTCTACCCTCTCACTTAAAACCTTAAGAAGCTGAATTTGGAATCTTAAACTAGCTCAATTCAGGTCTCTAACCTAACCTTCAATTTCAAAACTGCCTGGCCACCTTTGGAGCAGTGCCTAGGCTTGGAAGGTAAACAATGATTTCCCTTTAAAGTCCTAGTACACCTTCTCCCCAGGGGCACTAATGTTAGAAGTTTTGTTTGCTTAATAAATTTGAAAACCCTTCTTTAAAAAAAAATTACCGGGTGATACTTTTGTGTCCAGGTCTTCCTTCATGTGTGTCAGTAACAATAGTAGTGAGCAATGGCCAGTCCTGCTGGTAAAATGGCAAAATCTGTTAATTGATCCACCTGGCAAATCTGTGTCATCATCAGCATTATTTAAAAGATGGCATAAATGGTGACATCTGGGAGCCAATTCATCATTTAATTAAATTATCCTGTAATGAAATCTGCCATAATGAGATTAATTTTAATTATTAATCAGGAGCTGACATGGGCACAAGACACCATAAATAATAAATGAGAATTGTGTCTGCTCAGTTTCTAAGAAAGGACCTACTTTACAGCAGCAGTGCTTTTTATGAAGCTGTGCTGGGTTTTTGCACTGTCAGAATTGTTGAGTTGGTTTGCATTTCAAAGTATAAAGAAACAATATTAATCAGTATATGCATATTTGATGGCAGTTTTGAGGTTTTAATTTTTTATTTGATTCAGGGATTTTATTATTAGTCACTTCCTTTTTTCCAGAAAGTAACTTAATTTGAATGTGTGTAAATAAAAGATTTGAGAGAGAAATGTTGTAAATATTATTTTTAGTGTGGTAGTGCCCAGAGTGTGCTGTGCACTTTCCAACAGATGAAAACTCAGTCCGTGCCTCCATATATATACATGCTAATAGGTATCACCAAGTTCTGCTAGAATTACCACCATGATTCAGATTGTGTCAGTATTTGCATCATAACGGGTTTTGTGACCTGGCTATAAAACATTTCTCTGGGAAGTACCTTAGTATTTAAGGGCTGATACTGAAGAAATGAGTCATTGTGGGTACTGGCCATAGACACTGAGTGAGCTTTATATAGCCATACTAAATATGGGGGTGAAGTAAGGGTGGCATGGTATGGTATTGCCACCTTTACTTCTGTGCTGCTGCTGGTGGTGGTGCTGGCTGGTCAGAGAACAGCAACTGCCTGCCGGGCACCCAGCTCTGAAAAGGCAGGGTGGGTGGAGAAAGCAGCGCTGCTGCCAGCAACAGCATAGAAGTAAGGGTGGCAATACCATGAATATGCTTCTATGAGTATGTACAGTAATTTCCTATAGCTTTTTGGGGTGCTGCATAGCATGAAATATTTTCAAACGGGGCCCAGCAAAAGAAGTTTGAGAACCCCAGATCTAATCTATGGTGAAATAGCATGGTGAGGTGTACTGAGAGAGCCTCTGAAAGACGTGTCAAGAAATGTGCATTTAAGACTTTGAAGTTACTAACTGGATGGCCATTCTTGTGGCTTATGCTAGTTTAGGACAAAAATGGAAAATAGTACCAGGATATTGATACACAAGTATTGGCATGAGCATTTTTGTGAATTAATGAACCGAGCGCTATATAAACTGCAACTTAATCCAGAAATTAACCCAGCAAAAAACATGCCAGTGACATTAGCGGAAGTGATGCTAACAGTCAAACACTTACGAAATGATAAAGCACCTGGTCTTGGTAACGTTTCATTAGAACTGCTAAAAAGTGGAAGCCTGGATTTTGATAACCAGCTTCATAAAATTGATTTAAGTTTGGAAAACTGGTCACATTCCATAAGATTGGAAAATGGGCTGCATCAAACCTTTTTTCAAAAAAGGAGAGCCACGAGCAACTCAAGTTATAAGGGAATAACACTGGTGTCAGTCCCTGGGAAAGTGTTTCTGATCATGCAACTGAACCTGCTGAAATGTTGTCTCAGCCCAAAAATGAGAGACAACCACTGTTGTTTCTGTACAGGTTGATCTACAATCCATGCTATATAGACTTTGTGGAATGGTATCAGTGCAACAATAGGAAGTTCACATCACATTTATAGATTTTGCTGCCACTTTTGACTCTGCACTGATCGGCGCTATGGATACTGCTACCAGTATGGCATGTCTGAGGAGTTAATGTGCCTACTGGAGGAACTGTACCATGGAATATTTAGCTGTGTGAGGGTCAACAGTTGTATTGCAGGCTGGTTTTCAGTAGAATCAAGAGTATGCCAGGAATGTGTTCTCTCACCTATGTTAATTAATGTTCTAATAGACTATCTATTGACAAACCTTTTTGAGCCAAAGTAGGAGGTGTGAAATTCAAAGATTTATCTTTTAGAAGATCTCAATTATGCAGATAGTATTGCCTTACTGGGAGAGACTACTGACCAGCTACAGATAATGCTCAAAGTGCTGTGAAAAACTGCATAATCTAGGGGATGCAAGATTAGTGGTGATAAAATCAAAGCTATGTATGCTGCCCCCCCCCCCAAGGTAGCCCATTGATCCAGTTCATTTCTAGATTTTTGGGAGGGTTACTGCAAAGACTCCATGTTCAGTGGATTTTCTTTTAAAGCTTTTGCTTTTCTATCCAGCTCATCCTAGATGCATTCAGTAGATGACAGTATGAGGTACATAGTGGCAAGTCTTTACATTTTTAACAGGCTGTCCCTTATTTCTATAAATACATGTTAAGGTCTGGACAAATGTTCAGTATCATTGTTAAGTTGCAAAATTAAACTTTGGCCAGTTGGACACAATCTATCTGGAAGAACATACCTCTGAAGCATACTGTGATAGTCCTCTTTGCACAGGACAGCTGTAATTTTGTACAGATTCCTAATTGCATTGGCTCAAAGTCAAAACAACTCCCAGACCATTAAGTTAACCTCTGTTTAACTGCCAGGAAGTGTCTGAGATAAACTGTGCATTTGGACTGACACCTTTGTAACTTTTTCAAGGTTAAAAGGCTCTCTTTAGGAGTTTAAAGTAGTTGCTATTTTTTGAAGCTGTCTTTACAGTAGGTATATCACTGTAGCATCTGCATCTTCTGCTTTTGATCTGATTAGGTCTCTGGTTATTTCATTTTTGGTTTGTTCATATTTGCTTCATTTGCAGGATGATATAAGTGGGCATAAGGAAGTCCGAGTTGGTATCGCTAACATGCAAAGAAGCTGTAACGTGTAAATGTGACCAATCTAGACTTCCTTAGATGTGTATGTATAAGGGGGTTCAGGCTGGTTTAATTTACACACCTAAGAGACAGAAGAAGGTGTAAGCTAACATAGGAGATGGACTACTTATTAATGTATGTTCCTGTAGATGCTTTTTTCTTGTTATACCCTTTCTTCCAGCCCTTCAGCATGTCAGCAGCACCATCTTAGACTCAGACTCAGTGCAACTGGATGAGCCAAATTCAGAAGCAGTATGAAAAGGGGTTTACACAGATAAAGGGGTGTATCCAAGTCTAAGTCAGAACATTAGACTCATCCCTGGAAGATTCTAGGGGGAAATTTTGACATCACCGGACTCAAGAGACTAAAACTGAGCAATTGAGCGGAAAAGGTATTTTAGTCAGACTGCTTAAAGCTTTTTTTGGGTCTGATCCAATCCCCACTGAAATCAATGGTAAGGCTCCCATTGACTTTAATGATGTAGGACCAGACATGTTGTTTTTAACACCTATTTTACTTAAACAATAAATGAACATTTTGGAGAAAGTGCATCATTGTACCCCAAGATTCAATACCCCACCTCTTTCGTTTAAAGTGTGAAAGCTTATAATATACTTGTTCTTATATTCCCTGGAGTTTCTCCAGGAAGGCCAGGCTTAACAAGGTTTAAAAAATTTTTAAAAAGTTAAATTCAAACAAAGAAAAACCCAGCCACACACAAAAACACCCAAAACAGTGTTCCCCGATATCCAGTTCCCCAACTTTTTTAAAAACAGCCCTTTGCAGGACACTTTTAGGGTAACCATTGTTATAAGTGCTCAGAGTAGTTGTTGTTCTGAAAAGAAAACTGCTTCCTAAAACAGACCTGAGCTTGAGGAAAGTATATGAAGCTTTATAGGACAGACTTATCCGATCTCAAGATATCAGACTTCAAAACAGACTAATAAAACTGAAATATGAATATAGTACGTTTCCTCATTGATTGAATTTTACATTAATGGAATGAAATACAGTGAAGAGGTAAAAGCAAATAAAATGCTAGCAAACATTCTTGAATGAATAAATAACTTCACTATTGTCACCTTGGACTCCAAGTCTGTTTCTAAACTATCTGTGAAAGCTTGTACAAATTTGAAGTAGTTGAAGGAATCAAATTTGTTGGAGAACTTCCTTCCTCCCCTCTCCCCACCATCTCTGCTTCCTTATCCCAGTAGGCATTCCTTGATCATGAGTTCTCAGGAGAATTAATTCAAATAATCATATAAATATTCTCAAGCAAATCCCTCACATTTCCATCAGAATTTTATGAAACTTTTAATAATTTGTGCTTGTTCTTCAAGACTCTCTGCTAAAGTTTTTAAAGAAATTTGACATCTTTGGATCAACATGAAGACAGATGTAATCATAGTCACTTAAGATAGCAAGGATGTCTTTTCATGGATGAACTTTAGGTCTATATCCTTCCTCAATAGAGATTTCAAAATTGTGCCTGAAGAACTTTCAAGTAGTCTCAAAAAAGGCCTGCCTGCACTAAACCACTTTGGTAACATTTAAAAATACATACAACTGAGAAACCAGAATAAATTCTCAAAGATGCTTTCTTGCTACCAATGTCTGCTTAGTTAGCATTTGACATAATTGATTATCCTTGGTTTTTTTAGCTTTAGGAAATTTAGATTTGGCTAATCTTTTGTTAATTAATATAATGTTATAGTGTTTACAATCCTGTTGTTTCAGTTACTATGAGCAGCTCCTACCTCCTTTACGCTGGAGAAAGGAACTAATCAGAATTGTGCGTTCTTTTCCTTTCTGTTCAATGTAGCTTTGGAATCAATAGCCACGAAAACCCAGTTTTTCAGGCATCAAGGTCAGGATATTTTTCTCTCAAAAATCTACAAAATTTCATTCCTAAATTCCTGCACAATCCTCAGAGTCTTCACACATTAAAAAACAATTTGTGAAAAAACTACTTTTTAAGCAATTTTTAACTTCACCTTCTATTCAATCCCAGTTTTAAATTGCCAATGAACTGAATTGTACCTAAATCTCCCCTCTGACTTTAAGAAAATGGCTTTTATTAACACTGATTTATCTTCAAAACCAGTCCCCAATCTCCTAGAATGTGGGAATCTTTGTAGCTTTCTTTTATGGTCTATGTAGTAATTTAATGAAGATTGATCTCTACGTTCTTACTCTGAAAGTATGACTTTAGGAAGAATTTTCTGTAATATCGATCTTTGCTTCATTTTTATTGGCCTTGATAAACCTACAAGATTTGCTCACAAAATTCTTGAAAGCTTTGCCAAACGTTTGGCTCAATTTACCTGATAGAAGTCTTTATCATCTTTCATATAATGTCATATGAAGAGACATCAGTCATTGTTCAAATATTCAAAGTCTCTGTAGTCTTTTATAACTACTCTTCTAAAAGAATCTGGCTTTTCCATTTTATGCACTACCTGCTATTCCATATGCTGTCCTACTGCTCCCTCCAAAAATCCTATTTTTCATTTGCTTCTCGGTCATTCTTAAAAGAATCGTGGTTCATCTCTGGATCCTGTCTGTGTTCTTCCCTCAATGTATCCCTTCTGATTTTGAAAACCAAGCTAGTCATCTGTGGTGTCATGTTTTGTTCTCTGAATGATACAACTTATAGAATCCATAAATTTGAATGTCTCCGAATTAAAGGACAAATATCAATTTCAAAAATCTCTGAGTTTTTGCAATAATGTAATCAGTTATGGGGCAGAATTCTTCATCTATTGAAGCTGTGATTGAGATGGAGGGGCAAACCTAATGTGCCACTTTTGCTGGGGCTTGCAGTGGGACCCTTGTAGGGCATCATGAACTGCCTTGGACAAAACCTGGCCAGTTATGAGGCTCTGCTACAACAGTATATAAGAGCTGCAGCAGAGGGGAAAATCCCTACCACAGGGTAAACAGAGCTGAACACAATCTTCCAACAGACATAGAAGCAATAGAAAGAAGGTTCAGAGACAAGCAATAAAAGGTAATATATGTGTGAAAAGACTTCCCTGTAAGGAGAGATTGAAAAGTTTGTGACTTTTAGTTTTGAGAGGAGACAAATGAGTGGGTACAATAGAGTTATACACAGCACTGTATGGGTGTAGATAAGGTAAATTGAACACTCCTATTTACCCTTTCTCATTATAAAAGAATTAAGGGAAATTCAATGAGATTGAAAAGTAGCAACATTGAAACTGATAAAAGGAAATACCTTTCTGCACAATGCATAATTAACTCTTAGAATTCATTGCTGTTAGATATAATTGAGGCTAAGATTTTGGTGGGATTGGATAGACAGACTGGACATCTGTATGGATAATGAGAAGATCTGCAGTGATATTAGACGCATTTTTTTAGATGAGATATAAACATTTGTGCTTCAAGGTATACAGAAACCAGTAGCTGACGGGATCAACCTCTGGGTAGGTGATTCTATAATTTGACTGAACAGCAGAGATTCTTGCACCTTCTTCTGCACAATATGTTACCACTTTCAGAAACAGATCACTAGGCTACACAGACCAAAATTCTGATCCAGTATGGCAGTTCCTATTTAGTGATCTAGGAATAACAGACAGTGATCTCCTGGCTGACATCTTCAAAACTGAGCTGTCAGCCAGGATTAGCATGCATAACTCATTGGACCAGATATTTTTTCTTTCTCTCACTGTCCACTGCCCCTGCTTTGCTCTTATATAGAAATTTGTAGCAGCACTGCCTACCAAGTCTGGTTTTGGGCTAGCCTCTGTCTCAGTTTCTCCCTCTTAGGTTCCTCACTAACTTTGACAGAAGTTTTCACATATCATATAATACCCCTTCTTGGGGTCCAAGTTTGTTAACAAACTTCAAAAGGAAACAAGAACTAATTAACGGTCTCAGAACCATTGGTGCAGGGTTCTTGGTCCTGTCCTTCTTGAGGCTTTCATCTAGTAGACTTATTCTCCAAACTCTAGCCTTTCTAGTTGTCTCCTGATTCCTACACTCCTCAGGCCCTCTGCCTGTCATCTAGGGAGCATTTCTTTGTGTAGAGCACCTCATGCAGCCCTCCTGTTCCTTTGAGTCTCTCCCTGCTCTTTCTCAAGCACAAACTCCCAAAGCTGCCTACCCAGAGCCGCTTTCCCTCCGCCCCGCCCCAGCTCCCCGCAGGCTTCTGTCTTATGTATACCGCAGAAAGCGTGATTTAGCCATGTGACCCACCTGTCATGTGACATTATTCATATTCTCCACCTGGGAAGCTGAATTAAGGGTGTCACAAGCGAGGCTGGACCCATTTCCCTTAAAGGACCAGTCACCCTGTGACAATATTGTTGTAAGAGGAAACAGCCTTTTTCAGTGACACTGTCCTCCCATCCCACTCACCCTCTCATACCTAAACCCCTTAACCTCACAAAGGTATTTAAGTTTTCTAAATACATTTTTGGGGCCCATTCCAGACTCCTCCTTCTCTCTCAGCTATTCCATGGCAGCTCTCAGAGGGTGGATACCGTGGGAATCTATGTAGCACTAGATTTGCTCAAGCTCTCTGCCTTCATGAGCAGTTCTGTAGGCTGTGAACAGACATAGAATCCCTCTCAACACCTTGCATGTGGTGCCCAGCTCTGCTGAGTTTTGGCCGCATTAGCGTGGAGCCTATATGTGTGGCTTCATTGCCCATTATTTACACGTACACTGTATACGTGGCAGGATTCGTCCCATAGTAAAAGATAATGTGTTATTGTTTTACTGTTGATTTCAGTCAATAATGGTAACTTGACCTTTCTCTTTCCTTCCACACATCTGAGAATATTTCAGCTATTACTTAATATTTCCAAACACTTCCTTGAGCTCTTGTTTGGTATGCTGTTGTCTTTGTTGTCATATCTATTAGTGCATTTATTTATTTTCTTTATTTCCTTTTTCTGCTTTTCATCTTTTCCTTCTTCTTTAAAAGTTTTCCCTCATCAGGTTGTGTTAAATTCCTGAAAAAATTGAATCTGGTGTTGTGGTTCAGGCCCATCTCTAACTGAAAGTACTTTGAATTAATATACTTGTATTAGAATGGTGACAAAACCACTGGAACAGTGTTTTGTATGTTTTTTTCAAGAATATCAAGGTGCATTTTGTATATTTCTGGATTGGTCTTCACCATACATTACTTGCGTTTCTGTTTTGAGAACATAAAGTTTTGCAAATTTGAAAAACAGAATATAACTGATTGGAAATCTGAGGAAGGAGCCTACAGCCGTGTTTCAAATTAAGGCCATATTCCTGCAAAGAATTACCCAAATGTCTAACCCTGTGTACTGTGAGTAATCCCATTAAAGGCAATGTGACTATTCGTGAGCAAAAAAATGAGTACATGCATAAGTCTTTGCATAAGGTGTATTGTATATACTTATTTGTACATAAACAATTTTATTTTAAAAAACATAGTTTAATTAAATGTGAATCTCTAAACTTTTTTGAGGTTCACTAAAAAGTTATAAAAAATATAGTTACATATGTATGTGTGTGAGAGAGAAAGCAGGAGGGAGAGAGAATATCTGTACTTGTTTTATGTGACCAATGACCGGTATCAAAATACTACCTTCAAAGCTGAGAAAAATCTCTTGGCTTACTACAAGGAAATACCATTAATGTTTTTTGTCTGTGTTCCATTAAGGGTTGGCAGTTGGTTTCTAGTTTGGATAAATACTTTGTTCACCTGAAAAAGTAACTAGTTTTCTCTCAAATTCTTTTATTTTATGCATATTTCCCACTCACTACCAAAACAAACAACAACAACAAAACCCTAAGAACAGCCTTGTACATTTTGCATTCCATACTGAAAATGTTCACTGTTTGCTTGTTATCAATGATTAAAAAGCCTGTGGAATAGAAACCTATTCAGCACCAGGAAGTTGATGCCCAGAAAACACTTTGTGGGAAATGTTCTACTTACAGCTATGTAGATAGGAGAAAAACATATTATAGATTTTTAAAAGTGATGCTATTTTTATATTTCCCATTTTGAAACAGTTTATTCCAGGGCATTAGAGCTGTGCTCCACCTCCACTCCAGCTCCAGCAAAAACCTGCAGCTCCACTGCTCCAGAGCTGCTCTATGCTCAAGCTCCAGGCTCCACTCCAAAGCCCTGGTTTATTCCTAATGCATAGTGTATTATACACCACCTTAATTAAAATCTCTTAATTATTTTATTAAATGTTATGATATATGACTCTTTATTCTTCAGTGACAGTATACAAATCCAAATGCCCTTTTTACGGTTAATCTGCATTTGTACACTTTTACTTCCACCTATCATATCCAGGACTAGATCTTATATACCTTATTAAAACTAAATAATAATTCCAAATGTATGTGCTGATGCTGAGAAATTGGTAATAATGATGAAGAATGTTTGCTCTCCAGTGATAGTTGCTTGCAAGATAACTTACCTTTAAATTTTTGGTGAAACCTCTGAAATCTTATATTTTTTGAGTAGGTTGGTGTTGAAATCCATATCCTGCTCCATATTCTGCTCTCAGTTCACCAGTACATCCCTATTGACAGTATCGTTATATGACTTCAGTAGGATTGCACCATGTAACTGAGAAGAGAATTTGGCTCACTGTATTCTAACTTTTTTATACATAGAAAGACCATGTAAAGTATGTAATAAGGGCCAAATTTTGCTGGTACATTGGGTATTTGTGTGGATTAACACCACTGTAACTTAGAGAATTTAGAGAACTATTTGAACATAAGTGGACTTTAACAGTATTGTCCCTCAGTGCTGATTTTAGGGTAGAATGCTTGTAAAGTGCTATAGGATTCTTGCACATAGAAGAGTTCAGAAATGTAAAATTTGTTGTTTGATGTGTTCAAGGGGCATTGTCATTTTTACTTCTTACTTAGGGAGTTTTATGAGGGATAGGTTTAGTACTGTACTCTCTGTTGATAAAGCTGTTCTTGGAAGCCACATTCTGCTCTGTTATGCCCTTGCATCACAGATGAAATCAATGAGTTTGCATGGGTGTAACAGAGAAAAAAATGTGTCTTGCAAAGGATTTTTAATAGGGCTGTTGATTAATTGCAGTTAACTGTCACGATGAACTCAAAAAAATTAATCGCAGTTTTAATTGCACTGTTAAGCAATAGAATACCAATTCAAATTTTCTGCATTTTCATATATATTGTATTCTGTGTTGTAATTGAAATCAAAGTGTAAATTGTTTTTATTACAAATATTTGCACTGTAAAAATGATAAACAAAAGAAATAGTTTTCAGTTCACCTCATACAAATACCGTAATGCAATCTCTTTGTCGTGAAAGTGCAACTTACAAATGTAGATTTTTTTTGGTTACATAACTGCACTCAAAAACAAAACAATGTAAAACTTAAGAGCCTACAAGTCCACTCATTCCTATTTCTTGTTCAGCCAATCACTAAGACATACAAGTTTGTTTACATTTACAGGAGGTAATGCTGCCCTCTTCTTATTAACAATGTCACCAGAAAGTGAGAACAGGCATTTGCATGGCACTTTTGTAGCTGGCATTGAAATGTGTTTACATGTCAGATATGGTAGACATTCATATGCCTCTTCATGCTTTAGTGACCATTTCAGATGGCATGCTTCCATACTGATGACACTCGTTTAAAAAAAAATATTAATTACATTTGTGACTGAACTCTTTGGGGGAGAATTATGTATCCCTTGCTCTGTTTTACCCACATTCTGTCATATATTTCATGTTATAGCTGTCTCAGCTGATGACCTAGCACATGTTGTTCATTTTAAGAATGCTTTCACTGCAGATCTGATAAAACGCAAAGAATGTACCAATGTGAGATTTCTAAAGATAGCTACAGCACTCGACCCAAGGTTTAAGAATCTGAAGTGCCTTCCAAAATCTGAGAGGGATGGAGTGTGGAAGTCTTTCAGAAGTCTTAAAGAGCAACACTCAGATGCGGAAACTACAGAACCCGAACCACCAAAAAAGAAAATCAAACTTCTGCTGGTGGTATCTGACTCAGGATGAAAATGAACATTCATTGGTCCGCATTGCTTTGTATTGTTATCGAGCAGAACCCATCATCAGCATGGATGCATATCCCCTGGAATGGTGGTTGAAGCATGCAGGGACATATGAATCTTTAGCGCATCTGGCATGTAAATATCTTGTGACACCAGCTACAATAGTGCCATGAAAATGCCAGTTCTCACTTTCAGGTGACATTGTAAACAAGAAGCGAGCAGTATTATCTCCTGCAAATGTAAACAAACTTGTTTGAACAATTGGCTGAACAAGAAGTAGGACTGAGTGAACTTGCAGGCTCTAAAGTTTTACATTGTTTTATTTTTTAATGCATTTTTTGTATATAATTCTGCATTTGTAAGTTCAGCTTTCACGATAAAGAGATTTCATTACAGTACTTGTATTAGGTGAATTGAAAAATACTATTTTTTTTTACAGTGCAAATACTTGTAATCAAAAATAAATATAAAGCGAGAACGGCACTTTGTATTCTGTGTTGTAATTGAAATCAAAATATTTGCAAATGTAGAAAACATCCAAAAATATTTAAATAAATGGTATTCTATTATTGTTTAACAATGCGATTCATTGTGATCATTTTTTTTAATTGCTTCACAGCCCTAATTTTTAACATGGTTAGAAACCAGAATACAGTAGCCTTAAATTAGAGGTTGCTTTTAAAATGTTACAAAGAGGGAGGCTTTTATTTTAGTTGAACATTAAGTTGTTGCTAGATTTTCCTCATGGAAAAAAGTAATAAAGGACTGTAGTGTAACAGTGCAGAAAAAGGAGCAAGTTGCTGAAAGCTGGATAATTTGGGGATATAGAGATGTCACTTCCTCCCTTTGCTAGGCTGTGAAATTCTTTGTAATTCCCACTGGTAAAGCTGCCAACACAAACAAAAAGACCCTGAAACTTCCCCTAAGTCCTTTGATAAAGTAGAAAAACATATAATTGGTGGAATGCCTTTATCAGTGTAATGCTTGATATCGTCTCTTAGAAGCATCATGGACAGAGTAGAAAAGTGTTATGAGGATCCAGAAGGAATATAAAAACCTAAGTAATAGCGAGAAAAGGTTGATAAAATAGGTTTCGAAGCAAACATTTTTTACTAAGCAACTTTAACAGAAAAATCAGCCTTAAAAAATGCAGAGTATTAACTTGTCTCACAATTGCAGTATTTAGAGTCCAAATGACTACAAAGATATATTTCTGTGTGATATCTTTAAGTTTTTTGTTACTTCACTTAAAACTAAGTAGTTATCTTTAAAAGAAAAAGGTTGAGAAATCAGTATTTAGTTTAAACTCTCAGCAGTAACTGTTTTATGATCTGATTTATCTGTTAACACATGGTCAACCTTAAACATAAATGTAATTCTGTGGAAAAAGCTGTAAAAAATTCCCTTTATGAAAAAGCAGTGGTCTATTAACCTATCTTTTTCCCTAATTTTTAAAAGAATTTTATGAGAAGGTTTCACTGTATGCCCCACATAACAGCATAAAAAATCAGAAACAAGAAAAAGGCTATTCAGTACATGAAGCTGTTTCCAATCAAGAGCCAGTTAACAGGCCCAGCTTAGCTAGACAGAAAGGGTATCATTCTCAAGTACCCACCACAGCTCAAAGAGGAACCAGACTTTTTTCACTGTGCTGTGCTGTGTGACTGAGGCGTGACATTAATTTTTAGTTAAAGTTCCATTGCAATGCTTGTTTGCAGCACCGTCTGTCTGCTTAAATGATAAAATAGGCTGAGCATGTACCATTTGGAAGCATTGCTTTTTCTATAAGGTTGTTTAAGGACCCTTTTGTCTTACTTCTAAAAGTTAGTGTCCGTATTATTAGTGACTTTTTTTTATATGGGTGTAAAACATTGTGCAGTGCTGAAACTTCGCGTACGAAAAAGAGGTCAAGTAAACTTTCCTACTATATGTTTTGTATATGGAATTTCACCTGAAAGAGAGAAACATCTAAATGGAAAAACAAATATAGTGAAACCTGTACAAGGGACCACTGTCATTAGGTAAACTCTTAAAAGTTTGCCCCTCAATATCATTTAATTAATATAAAATACTGCAATTCTCTGCCATCTTTCATAGGAAGACCACCTCAGTTAAGCAATTGTTTTTTTTTGTTAGTCCATTGAGATGGCCACCTAATTCAGGTTTCATCTTAAATGAAGCTATACATAGGATAGAGTTTAAGGACTAGATGAGATGAAGGTCTCTTAAGCATTAATTCACACACTTCTAAAAATACAGATTAAGTGCTACTGAAGAAATCAAATCTTATTTCAAGCTATTCTTAAAGTGAATTGCTCAGGTGACACGCAGGAACCTAAAACTAGCCGTAGCTAACCAGCTGAGAATTCTCCTGGTGTGTGGTGTAAGGAGTTCTCCACTGGTGTAAAGATGGCATAGGCAGCTCCTACACCAACTGGCCTTCAGTCCTGGGATTAGGGGTGTGTCAGGAGTGGGAATGTTGGGCATGGGGATAGAGTGCCTCTGAACTCTGCCAATTCTCAGATGCCTTGTGGTCCTTTAGGCACCATAATGAGTGGGTGTAAATTGCTTTAATTCATGCTGGGCCCAGGGACAGTGTAGTTTGGCCCTCAGTAACAGGGAGCTGTAGCTAGCTCCCTGATGGCCTTCCCCATCTGTGCCACATAGAAGAGCATCTGGTCCTGTAAATCCAGCAATTGTTTAATGAGTATCTGAGTATGCTTAGGCTTCAATTGGGTATTTTAATTGTAAATTATAGAGATGCCAGATCCAGCTTCATATTTAAGTTCAAGTTTTGCACTTAAAGCAAGGGTGCAGCCTCTTTATGGTGTACGAAAAATACAGCATATTCTCCCACAAAATAACACTAACGCTTTTGAAAATATAATAAATTTTCCGAGAATATAATACAGCTTGCATATATTTCTTTTGAGAGGAATAGGATAGTTTAATCTAATTGATCAGAACAACACTACAGAAAAGTGTTCAACGCAAGAAATAGGGTATCTTGCAGCCAGCTGAAAAAATGGAGAAACTTGAGGTGGGCAGAATGTAAATTACTCAGATTTAAACTTGTGCAGGACACTAACCCACTATTCTTACTAAAGACTCTTTGGACCTTCAGTGATTAAAAATGGTGAAGATCTCACCAAAAGACTTAAAGCAAAAGCTCTGTACATTCTATCTTCTCCTTCCCAGCCCCTTCCAAATATTTTGAAAAATAAAATAGTTCTCCAGCTTTCACATGTATGCAAAAATAAAGCTGGAAAATTTATCCTCACTCTCATAGCACTTTTTAATATCTGTTTCAGTTCTCACTGGTAGGCAAGCAAAAATGTGTTTTTTAGGAGCTTCAGTTAAATTAGCATCAGCAGGCATAAAACATCGTGCGGTGATCTTACTAGATTTCGCATGCTAAACTGAGTCAAGATGGGCCATTACTTGAAAGGGAGCTCATCAGTGGAAGCCACGGATGTTGCAGGCAGTGATGTTTGTGGCTGGATAGGTGAAACGATCTTTTGAATCAGACTGAGTCAGTGGTCAGCATATGAACAGGTGCTATGCTGCTGGAGGCACTGACTTTCAGAAGCAACCCAGGAGAAGTTGCAGAAATATTGTACTAAATGAACTAAGTAAAAACAACAGATGGTAAATAGTCTTCAGTGCAAAGATTGTGTCTTCATACACCTAGTAAAATAGATATGATTGGGGCTTTGGGGCACTATAGTAACATAAACATCTAGTAATAATTAGCTATATTTAGTGGGTTGGAATTAAATATTTTTTGCAGCTTTGCCTTCAGTGTCTTCTAAATCTGAACCCAACATTCTAACCTATTTTTAGAAGAAATAATCTGTAAAATGTTTTCACAAAACGAGTTCTTGAAACTGGATACTTATTTCCAAATGCTAGTATTTTTTAAGGCATCTGGATTAATTTCAGTAGAATAACCCCAGGTTAGATGCAGCACTGCATTGAAAAATGCAAGGTGGAAATCTAATGTAAATTTGCTGATTCTGGGGACAGTCATTATTTTACTGAAGCCAGTGAAAAAAACTGCCATTAAGTTTTCAAGGGGTGGAAAGACTGCAGCATTGTCAACTCTCACAATTTTACCATAAATCTTCTGATAGTTTGTTTTTTTTTCAAAAAAAAAAAAAAAAAAGCTCATGAAGTTGTGTACTTATATTAGAAACTCAGTTTTCATTTTTTAAAAGTAAGTTTCTAGCCCTCCTGGTTGTGGGGAAAAGTTGGAATGTGTGACACCTAAAGGCTCACCAGAAAGCAAATGAAAATACACAATATTTATTATATTTTATAATCTCAGGAATTTAAAGTCAATTTCATTATTTTGGGGGAATTTAATGGTTTTTGAATGCTTGGTGTTGTCAATGTTGGGATTGGGGTTTCTGTCATTAATTTGCATTACGATGTATAATGCATGTGTGAGTGTATGTATAGACACAACATTTTGGGCAGTTTAAATGTATGTAAATTTTGATATATTAAAGTGTCTTTTCCCATGAGTTCAGTAATTTACCGAGTTTGCTTCAGTTTTTTGAAGTATTTGTTTGCTTTAAAGAGAACTTTTTAAAATAAGATAAATATTTTGAAAATAAGAGCAAAAAAAAACCTGTTTGGAAGTCCACTGCAGACCACTGGAAATCAGTGATACTTGTGCTTCTCAGTCACTTAGATGCTTTTGAAAATCCCACCTGCAATAATTAAGTGCACTATGGGGTGCTCTTTATCAGGGAAAGAGGCAAAAATGCACAGTAGTGGTAAAGAGTTTGGGAGAAAAGAGCATTGGCTCTGCTGTCAGCTCTCCTTTTTTCAGTATACCTCACAACTCCCCCCACCCCCCCCCGTGATCTCTGTATCCTGTTGCAGTTGTGAGAGAATTAGGGAGTGGAGCAAAGTGGTGGAAGGTGACAGAGATCGTAGGCAGACTCATTGTGGTCTGTTCATCTTCTGACTGCAGTGATGTCCAAGCACATCTCCAGGCAGAAGTGAATGCTTGGAGTAGCAGCACAGTGGGGCCAGGGGTCCATGGCTGGGGCTCCCTGGTGCTGCAGTAACCCACCTATTATATTAACAATAACAATAAAGATATTTATTTAACTCACCCTCTACATTTGCAAGCAAGACCCTGCAGAAAAAAGTTAAGGTGTAACTGTTAAGAGGCAAATCTAGAAGCATAACGGGTTCCCCAAGATCATGCGAACCAGCTAGGTTTGCAGGAAGTACCTCTTCCATAACTGTGTAAAAGCAGAACAAAATCACAGGAGAGAAATCACATCTGTGGAAAATGGTTCCTCCTTAGTCATTTCAGTTTGCAGGTGCAATAGTTTGCTGGTCATGGAGATGTTGAGGTGGTGGTTTTCTTAGCTAGTAATAAGAAGGAAGCTTCTTCTGAATAACCTATTATAGAGGCACTATTGACATTATTAATGATTATTACTACTTTGTCTGCAATTTTCTCATTTTTTATACGTTTAAAAATATTACCTTTAAAATTTTATTGGGTCAAATATTGCCCCCATCATTCAAGGCCCAAAAAACAATGGAACCATCTTGATTCTGCTGTGCCAGGAGGAGGCCAAATGCCCATGCGCTGTAGTAGTGAATTGTGTGAGCAACTGCACTGTTGCTCTGTGCAAAATGTCAGGTGGAAGGGGAACCTGATTCTGTCGCTCACCAACTCCCATGGGCTTTCCCCTGTGCAAAGCCCTTTAGCTGGGTTTTTTCATCAAGCCACAGGATTTGGCCCTTAATTCACATTGTCTATATATTTTCTCTGGACTTCAGTCTTTACTTTCACAGTATTTTCTATGGTAGCTTTTCCTTTGTATTTTAATCTAATGGTGAAATAAACCGCAAGTGCTTACTCATGCTATAACTTCAACATCTGACATTTGATTATTATAGCAGTTAAGAACAGGGATAGGTCTAATACTAATGTCTAACACAATATTTGAAAGCCGATTATACGCTCCCCAAAACTTTACCTATGCTTCAGTGGATTTTCATTGTCAGAGAGGCAGGCCTATATTGTACCACATCATATAATAAAATGAGGATTAGTTGGTCTTTTAATACTTGAGATAATTACAGCTGACAAGCACCTGTTTAAGGATATGCTCTTAGGTACACTGAGTAAAAAACCTAAACTATACTTCCATGAAGTTTTCAGTAGGAGTTTTAAATACACAAAACAGGTATCTGAATATAAGTATTTATTGTAGTCCTGGCAATCCTTTCTAATAATAAAGAGTTGGGGCTGTCAAATGATGGCACAATATCTATATCTGAAGTGACATAGCTTTCTAGCCCAGTTCATCAATCATATTTTATTAGCTTTAACAGAGACAGGCTGCTATCTGTCATTTAAATGTTGTAGTGGTGACAAAAACTGGTGCCGAAAATGTGCTGCAGGTGTAACTTTCACTCAAAGACTATTCCTAAGCAGCAAGTTGGTTTATACTCATGTGGGGAGAGAGTGCCATCTTCAGTTTCATGTGTCCATGTAAAATAGCACTGAACTTTTTGATTTTGCCTGGTGGCAGAAGGTGAAAACACATATAGCTGTAGAACTCTGGGAAAAAGTCCCTTAATTAAAATTAAAACACACACACACACACACACACACACACACACACACACACACACACACACACACACACACACACACACACACACAAATAAAAGGTTTAAACATGGCACTCTTCCTTACATTTTAAAATACAGTTTATTTAGACATGTCAGTTGAGACACACAACTGGCAATACAATAAAAGTCTGCATTGTGTGGGCCAAGAAGTAGGCTTTGTTTCCATCTTTAGGTTTGTGAGGACATGTGCTATAAAGAATAATAAAAATGCAGGGGGCGGGAGGGGAATGCTAGTGGATACACAAAGTGGTAGCAACCAAATTCTCATTTATTGTGTGTAGAAGACATGAAAATTATTTTTATTTACCCTGTCGTATTTGTATTATACCTTTTAAAGTGCAATCAATTCTGTGTATTCTTCAAGAACAGAATTGACTTCGTGATGTTTGCGTTGAGGTTCTGGCATTTGACCCTTGTTTTTCTTGGCACTTTTTCATTTTACAGTGGAACTTGAGGATACTCCCTGTCTCTTGTTTCCAGCATGTTAACATAGTCAAGTAAATATTATCTAGTGCAGTCACATACATTATTCTTGGGACGAGTATTTTTAAAAAGTTTTGAAGTCCAGATCAAACAATGGAATTCATTATTCTTGTGCCTGAATTTCTTTTATTTATAAGATGAGTGTTTTCTTGGCAAACTTACGTTCTTTGCCTAACATAAATCGTATAACCTTTACAATATGTTTTGTTATATTCAAATGTAAGTATAATAACCTTAATATATCTAAATTGCTTGCAGTTGGTAGGCTGAATTATTTCATTTCTATATTTTAACATTTAGTTTCTTCATATATTAAGAAGCAGATGTGTCGCAGCGACAGCAGGCAAGCAGAGACTAGGAAAGTGATTTCATTAAAAGAGCCTTGGGATAAATGCAGCACATTAGATACCCACTGAAAGACAGGAGCTGTTGATGGGGGTGACCTCTGAATGCAAGTCATCTTACTATAAACAGAAGGGTGTGGAAAGCCATTGGTCGGAGCCAAGCTTGTTTACTATCCAGATCTCCTCTTAGTTAACTTAAATAACTGAACTGAGCTAGGCACAGTGACAGTTCAAGGGAGAACAAAGTGTCTTTACCAAGAACAAAGTGTCTTTAGTAGTTCCTGGATCTAAATACAATACTGCTGACTTACACAGAGTTTCCTGGTCCTGGAACTGGCTACTCACCTTTGATGCTGTACAGTGGAATTAAATCGGTGCTAAACATAACACAAGTATATTTTTCTGGAGACTAAGTTTACACAGTTGAGGCATTTGTTTCAGTTCTTCCAAGGTAAATGAGGTAAGCTTATGATGGATTTTAATGTGAGCGATTGATTATGCATGTAGTTTAGCGATAAACTGTGAGAGATACTAGTGGGTACTATATGCACAATTAGGTCTCATTACAAAAAGGACATACTTTCTTCTCTGTAATTAGTTGTTTTGAATTTGGTTTTAACACATCCAATTGATAATAGTGACTCTTGCGTACAGTAGTTGAGCATGTAGCTCATGAGTATGAGTTCCTCAAACGCTCTAATTTTTTGTATTTTCTCAAAAAGTTTCTTTTTCATTTTTCCCATTATACTTTAAATTCTATAGGAAATAAAATGCATTTTAGATAACATGCAACACAAGTCTCATACTTTATATAATCTGTAAATAGTTTATTGATTTTTTGAATAAATTTAATATAGGGAATCCTTAATGGTTAAAACATTGTGACAAGTGTCTTGATGGGAAATTATCATTTTTCAGAGCCTTAGCAATAAAATTAAGTAGTTCTATTTGGCAAAAAATATTTATCTAATTAAGTATAGATATGAAGTGAATATATTTTATTCGTATTACATTTTAGGTTATTTCTAACACGATTTGACATTTGTTTAGAACAGAAGATGATGAAGTGTAATCATACTAATGTGTCAGTGCTAATTTTTCTTTAAAAGGCTACCTTTTACCTTTCCTGGTAAACTTTTCTGAAGTGTTATATGACATTCGGGAGCAAAAGTGTGGTGTTCACATTTGATTGTAATTTTACTGCTTTGCAAAATCTCTGAATACTTTTTGATGTGGTTTGTAATAACATAAATAGTTTCTGGAAAATGAATTCTGACTGTAAAATGTTTGGTTTTTTTAACATAGGTTCCTGCATAAAGTGTTGATGTACAGCATGTTCAAATGCATTTTTCTACCTTTGAGTCAGAGTAGTAGGCGAGTACAGCAGAGCTGTTGCTCTGCTGCGTTCAGGGGCCATGATGTGAGCTGGCATAATGATTACTGCTTCTTAAATGTCTGTTTCATTCAAGAGAATCAGACAGAGTTTGCTCTAGGAGTACTGTTTTATTATCCTAGTAAAGGAAACAAAGTTCAGGGGGGAAAATTACTTCTGTCCATCTGTGAAAATTGATTTACTGCTACAGGGAGCTTTATTGTTTAGGGAACCTGTTTTGAAGAAAGGTATGATAAATTATTACAGCCAATAAGTTCTTCAATTTAGTTTCTAGGGTCTGGTTAACAGCAAGCAGCAGTATCCAATTACATGTTTCTTTTCTTAGATTGCTCACAATTTTCTGAAATACATTTGAGTTGAATGACTTTTAACTGTCTCGCCACTTTTTTGTCACCATGATTTTTGTCTTCTAAACTAAAATAAATGATAATGCTAAAAAGATATATAAACAACGTATCTTCTTTAATTCCTGGCTTAAAAATATTGATTTTCCCAAGATTTTTCTGAGAAAAGTTTTCTTTAAGGCAAGAATTATTTGTTTGCAATTGTTCAAATGCTTAGAATTACATAACATATTAAATGATTTAATGAATTAAGTAGCATCACCACTGTAGGTTGTGGCCGGCAAGTGATCTCAAATTTAGCTTTGGGGAAATAATGTATGTATATAGAGAAAGTAATTGTAGCTGTTAAAGAAATACAAAAGCCAGATGACTTCCTAAGTGTATGTTGAGCAAGATTTAATAACTTGTCCAGGCATTCTGTAAAATGGAGCAGGCAAATAAGAGAATGCTGTATATCCTAATTATCACTTATAGGTATGCTAAAATAGCCTGTTCCTCCTCTATCTTCTGCTTTCTTTCCTTCCTCAGCACGTAAATATATGTAGATTTTGTAAGTATTAGTATGGACTTCGGGTTGCTTGAAAATGGCAAGCTGAAAAAAAATTAGCATTGTTTAAAATATGTAGTTTTCAACTTCAGAATAAATGATAATTTATTTGACGTAATTATACTATAGTGTTACATTTTTAAATAAAACAATTGTATGGCTATGTTATATTTGTATATAAAATGCATATATATGGTGTGTGGAATTTTTATATCAATGATAGTTACATGTCCAACTAACAAAACAATATAGGATAAAACCAGATCGAAAAATACATTTCCATAGAACCTTAACAGGAAGTTTTATATTCATGTATCACCACCCATGCTCCATATGTTCTCTCACTTAAAGCAATATTTAAGAATTAGCTTAAAGTAATAACTAAAAGAAATACAGTATAGTTTGTAAAAAGACTGTAGCACAGTGTCTTGAAACATAACGCGGATTTAAAAAACCTTATTATATAATCATTCTTTCAAAAAGGATGCATTTAATTCTTTAAGAAGGTATTGATTTCAAAAGTACAATATTCATATTGTTTATATAGAATTGAAAGCAAAATGTCAATAAAATCTTAAAATGGTGGAATTCAGAAAGATCTAGTGTTTAAGCTAAAGCAAACTTGTGAGTTCCCTAATATTCAGGTAAAAATAAGCTTCCGTGTGACTGATCATATGAATAAATCTCTGAATCATCAAATTAAGATACTTTAGGATATCTGTAAGCTGGCCACTTATCTTTGAAATAGATAACTATGGCTGGTAATTAAATATATCTAGCAATAAAAAGTTTGGCATGCAAAAATAATTTGAAATTTTCTTTTATGAAATATAGTAATATATTAATATCTGTATTAATGTATGCATTTTAATTATTTGTATGCACATATAATTTTGATATACAATAGTTTGCTTTTTAATCAAATAAAAAAAGGTAAAAGGTTTTGTTACATCTTTAAAAATCAGTCAGATTTTTGTTGTACTTACTTTTGCTTTGAGAAAGTTACAGAAGTAGTTATATTCATATACCAGGTAAGCTCTGTATTCAATTAGAGTCAGGACTGAGGAGCAAAGATGGACATTATTCTGAATGTTCAAAATATTAGCTCCACTAAAAGCACAATTTAACTTGATTGATACTTGAGTTTTAAAGCAAATAAGAACTAATTTTTGCCTGTGGCAAAAAATCTTTGAAGTTTCATGCTTGTGATGAAGCTGGATTAGTTAAGTGGTAGAATTCTGGCTTGGTGTGACCCTGTTGTGCCTGGCAGGTTGTGATAAATGGGAGAATCTTTCTTAACCTTGTGGCCAAAACATTCCAACATCTCATGTAGAAAAAAAAAGGATGTGGATGACTTTTCAAGTTAATGTGAGAAGAAGGAGACTCTTTTCTCTGTTTAAGGGATGAGCATGAGTGCATACTGTGTTTATTTTCTGAAGTACTCAGATACGCTTGAGAACACCATGGAAAAAACTAATGCATATGAGTGGTCACTTTCTTTATCATTGTTGCATATTCAGCGGTCTAGAAACACATCCTTCAATATTAAATTGTATATTTTTTGTTGGTTTGCACCTTTTCATATTCATAATGCTAGTTGTTCTCACACTTTCTAACTGCAATAGTTTTCTTTAAGTAATGCTAATTATTTGTATAAAATAGTCCAAACCAAAATGGAAGGATTCCTGAATCAAAATAATTGCCTTTTCATTAAAGAATCTACAGTACGATTGAAAATATGAACAAAATAGAACAAATTTTAAAAAGAACATAAAATAATTGCTGTTGGAAAATTTGTTTGACTGTCAGAGCACTTTTGAAAAATAAATACTTTCAACATGAAAATCTGTCCAGAGTGGTAAACCTGGACATATTAGTGTAAAACAACAAGCCAGTCACATTTCCAAATCTAAAAAAAAGAGAGCAAGAGAAATACTTACATATGAGCTGAAACAAGATCTATCAAAGCAACTTGTGGTTCTTTCTGTGGTATTTTAAGTGCTATATTACCTCAGATGTGGTCCCTATTGACTAATAATGAAAAATGTACCATTAGTTGATGGTCTGAGATTTACTTATATATTTCATACTGTAAATACGGGTATTAGTGCAGGTGTCAAAGAGCTATCCCACAGTTAAAAGGAAACAGGGCATTAATATTTCAATATGTTTTTTAACTATTACTTTATGTTGCTATAATGCTTTAATATACATGCACATAAAAAATAAATAAAATAAGTACATAATTACCATATTTTGGGGTGTTTTATGTCAGCAAGAGTTGGTTGTGTATCCCACCATGAATAAGTAAGATGAATAACTATATTATATTACTAGATGATATTTATATTTTTGATATGAGTGTAAATTGTAAATGGTGTAAATGTTCCCAGAGCGTGAGATTGGTGCCTATTGACTGAATGAGTAATATCTTAACAAGTCAAATTACAAAATCTACATACCTTATAGCATTTAATATCTACACCATATAGTAGGCTTATGTATATATTTAATTTTGATCTCCTATGTATTTCTTGGAGAGTATTTTTTAACCTGCATTCCAGTGTGTCCTCAGGCACTGTAGTTAATGTGAAAATTATTCAGACTGGCATGATTAATTAAGCACTCTCAATAAATATTTTTTTCAAAAATAATTCTTTCCCAGCATCTGTTGTACGACAGTAGAAATGTACACTTTTAATCCTTGCACTGGGATCCAATTCTCTTGTGAGGTTTTATTTGTTAAAGTTCAGTGTGACTATTAATGAATCCAGTTTTTGATAAGTAAGGATATGTATATGACTTAAGAAAGTAGTTATATTATCTTATTTAACCAGCAGTTTATTCAGCAGTGGATTTTTAATGTATTTAATGTAAGTAGTTTGTTGAAATGTTCAGTTATCTGACATAGTTTATTAATGTGACAATAGCTGTTAGAAATTATTTTTATAATACTAAAAAAATTAGTGTCACCAGTGAGCAAGAACAGAAATATATCAAATTGAAGAAAAGGGACAACTATATATTGCTTTTG
The DNA here is from genome assembly GCF_007399415.2 of Gopherus evgoodei. Taxonomy (NCBI): domain Eukaryota; kingdom Metazoa; phylum Chordata; order Testudines; family Testudinidae; genus Gopherus; species Gopherus evgoodei. Next base: position 112,446,631 of record NC_044324.1, read on the forward strand.
CACTGTCAGTTTATATATAATGCTTGAATATTTATTATTTTCTCCCATCATGTCCATATTTTCCCCTCCATTGATTTTTAATGTAGCATTTGTATAAATGTGAGTGTGTTTTTTACTGGAATGTTTTTGTGTTGTCCAAATATGTAAATATTGTGCAGCATCCCGAGTGTTGCAGTGTAATCTTAAAAAAGTAAAATTATGTATTGATATTTTAAATCTCCCAGATTACACTATGACTATGTTATATTTCAGACAGTAAGCATGAAAAAGACAGGAAATTCCAAAGTAACAGTTTTAAAAAACAATGTTATCTCCTCCACATTGCCTGTTATCAGAGGTGCTAAGTGCCCACGATTCCCATTAAGTGGTGTCTGAAAATTAAGTCTAGGCCAATAGTGTATAAAGTAGTGGGCCCTAATGGGCCAATACCTCTAGTCCTACAGCAGGTGCAAACCTGATGCAGGTATAGGGCACTGTTCTGTTCTTCTACTTTGTCCTCCTTCAAATCCATCCTTAAGATTCACTTCTGCCAGGATGCATACAGAACTCTGCCAGCTGATAATGGGTAGGCAGGTGGTGAACCAAACTGTGTCCATATTACATGGTCCTGTTACTGTTACCTCATCCCCATTCTCCCCAGCCTGTTTGTTTTGTCCACGTGTTGCACCTTGGCATTAACCAAGGCCCTGGTCCTGCAAAGACTCATGTATATGCTTACCTGTGCTCACTGTGAGTTGTCCCAATGAAGACAATGGGGCTACTTACAGTGCATATACTTGCACAAGTTCACAGATTTTTGCAGGATTGTGTCCCAAGATTGAATGTTCTCTGGGGTAGGGACTGTCTTTTTACTCTCTGTGTTTACAGCACCTGACACAATGTGGCCCCTATCATGCACTACTATAATTCTACAGCTACCCTTACTGTTACTAAGTTGGACAGCTGAACATATCCATGAACTAGCCAACCAAAATTTGAATGGGACGGGATAACTTCCCACCCAGGCAATTAATAAGGCTAGAGGAGTAAATAATCAAAGGGCTCAGATTCACAAGGGAACTAGTTTCCTAAATCCCAGATTTAGTTGCTAGTGTGATCAACAACCCTCCCTCTCCTGGCCCCCTTCCCTCAGCTGCTTCCTAGGTGTAGGTGTCTAAACTCACTAGGTGCCTAAGTTTCTGACTCTCGGCATGCACCCTGCTGTCTCAGGCAGGTAACCCATCTCATGCCTAAGCCTCAGTGCAATCCTCAGACCAGGTGAAGATGAGCTAGACAACACCTGTTTTGCTTTAGGGGCCTGATCCATTAGTTGTGCTCAGAGCATGCCTACTCCACACAAAATGACCAGAGAGGAGTGGGAGGTAGGGGAGGAGGGTGAGTTTCCTAAGCACTTGGCTAAAGATTATAAGGAGTTATGAGTGTGCTGCTGCTGTTTTTGCAAGAAATAGCTTGGGTGCTTAAGCATCACGCTCCAGAACATGGGCTCCTGGCTGTAGATTAGAAACAGAAATAAGAACCTCCCACCAGCCCAGACTTCGTGCCTAACATTGTGAGAGAGATTGGGTGTAGAGAACACCCTAATCTGCATCTCTCATTGGCTAATTTAGGCACTTCTGCCTCAAATGCTGGCTTTTGTGGAACCCATTCTCAGGGGCCTATCTCTTCCTATTCCGTGTATAGGAAGTCTAGGTACCTAAACCACAATTTGCAGATTCTGGTGATTTTCAAGGTGCCTACAAGTTAAATGTTGTGGATCTGGACCAGGGGCTTTGCTGCATTTCATTTGGAGGCAGGAAGGACAGGCTGTGTTATATCTCTGTTCCAGAGGGTAGAAGGGAATTCTCAAGAGGCTTAAGGCTCTTCAATGCAATGTCTGAATTAAGTACAGCAAGTCCTCACTTAAAGTCCTCCCGGTTAACGTTGTTTCGTTGTTCCATTGCTGATCAGTTAGAGAACATGCTCATTTAAAGTTTCACAATGCTCCCTTAAAATGTTGTTTGGCAGCCACCTGCTTTGTCCACTGCTTGTAGAAAGAGCGGATGGTTGGAGCTAGCTGGTCAGCAGGGCCGTCCTTAGGCATAGGCAGAATAGGCAGCCGCGTAGGGCCTCACTCTGCCTGGGGGCACCACTCTGCAGGCAGCCCAGACAGTGTAGAAGCACGGCTGCTGGGTCCTAGAGAGAGTCGAATGCAGCACAGCCTGAGGAATGGGATTGGCTGCTGGGGTCTCTGGGAAGGGGAGGGGATGGGGTTGGGGAAGGAGCTCACCTGTGAGTGTGACTCTTTCCCCCTGGCTGAGGTGAGGTGAGGCAGACTCTGTGGCTCTGGAATCAGTATCCTTTGTTGTCCCCCATAACATCCATTCTTCTCCCCCCCGCCTGACGGAGCACTCCCTCGTTTCTCCCTCCTCCCCAAGAGCACCCGTCTCTCCTCCCTTCCCTCTGTCAGGGCTGGGTTGGGTGAGGTCCTGGGGGATAGGTGGGTGGAGGGCTGGCTGGCTGCCTGCTGAGGAATGAAAGTGAAAGTAACTCACTTCCTCGGCAAGCAGCCAGGATTGGAGTGTCACACAGGACTTGGCTGGGGTTAGCCAGATGTGTGAAAATCAGGATAGGGGATTGGGGTACAGTGATCAGATATCCCTATTTTATAGGGACAGTCCCAATTTTGGGGTCTTTTTCTTATATAGGCTCCTTTTACCCTCCCCCCACCATCCCTGTCCTGATTTTTCACATTTTCTGTCTGGTCACTCTAGGTGGGGGTAATTGGTGCCTATATAAGACAGCCCCAAATATCGGGACTGGCCCTATAAAATCAGGACATCTGGATCTGGCCACCCTAGCCTCTCCCCCGGTCTGGCAGCTGCCAGCGATCCATCTCATTCGGGGGGAGCTGCACAGGGCAGGATGAGCTGCTGTGGCTCCATGGATGCCCCATCCCTGAGATCAGATGCTGTGCTAACTTCACCATGGTCCGTAAGGCTGGTGGTGGTGCCCATTGGCGTGTGATTGGACCTGAGGGTTTGCTGCTGCTGTTGCCACTCTGTGCCCCAAGAGGTGGAATTTGGGGTCCTGCAGTTTTCTACCTATCTCCTCCTCTACTGCAGCTGTTGGACCAGCAGGTTGGGGGGTGAGCCAAGCATGAAAGCAGTACTGTGTTGCCATTTAGATTGTCATTTAACAACTTTGTTTGCCAAAAATTCTTGCTAACAATCCTGAATCCAATTTCAATTTTTTTTAAAAAAAAAAATCAATATCTTAGCCAAAAACAGAAAATTAAGTTGTTGACAATTATTAGTGACAGGTTTGGTTTGAGGCAGGGAGTGGGCCAGTTTTCATCAGAGAAACAAAAAATGTTGACTGACTTTCCTATAGCCTGTTACTCCTGATAAGAGCCCTCCAACAACTGTAATATGCTCATCTCCTTACTAGTGTATAAAGCAGGGGTCGGCAACCTACGGCACACGTGTCAAAGGTGGCAGGTGAGCTGATTTTTGATGGTATGCAGCAGCAGGCTGAGCGGCTCAGCCCATCACTGCTCTGGGGTTCCGGCTGCTGCCCTATTGCCAGCTGGGATACCAGCCATCGGCCCCACTCAGCACCTACTGCTGGCCTGGGGACCTCCAAGGAACCCCAGGCTGGCAGTGGGCTGAGCAGGCCAGCTGAACCACTCAATCTGCTGTCAGCCTGGGGTTCCATTCACTCAGCCGGCAGTGGGCTAAGTGGGCTGGTGGCGGGCTGAGCAGGGCCGGTGGGGGGTTGAGTGTCTCAGTCTGCTGCCAGTCTGGGGTGCCAGCAGCACTCAGCCTACTGCTACTCTGGGGTTCCGGCTGCCGGCCCCTTGCCAGTCAGGAGCTCAGCCGCCAGCCCCACTCTGCCTCCTGCCAGCCTGGGTGAGCAGAATCCCAGGCTGGTAGCGGGCTGAGGGGGGGTTGGTGGCCGGGATCCTGGCTGGCAGGAGTTGGTGGTCAGAACCCCAGACCAGCAGCGGGCTGAGCAGGGCCTGGGATCCTTGTCTAGGGTTCCAGCCACCAGCCCGCTGCTGGTTTGGGGTTTCATTTACTCAGCTGACAGTGGCCTGAGCAGGACTGGTGGCCAAGACCTCAGATAATAACAATAGTTTATTTATATAATATAGACATAGAGAGAAACCTTCTACAAACATTAAAATGTATTACTGGCACGAGAAACCTTAAATTACAGTGAACTTGGCACACCACTTCTGAAAGGTTGCCGACCCCTGGTATAGAGTGACCATATGTTGTACTAAGATTCTCCTGCTTTTTTTTTTCCCTGTGAGTCAGTATAACTTTTGCCAGCCCAGAAGTTGGGCAGTCAATGTTTTACGTTTTCACAATGTTTTCTCCAACTTTCACAAAGTAAATACATAGTTAATATGAGTTAAAAAGGCCAGGGACACTTCTTTGTGAAGAATCTGTACAGCAGATCATGCCCATAGACGATCCAGAAAAGAAATTTGAGGTTGAATTTTTTAATGTTGTGATGGATAAAGCAGTATCTGCTGTTGATGAAAGGTTTAATACCTTGCAAGTACACCATGAACAGTTTGGATTTTTGTATGACATAACTAAATTCAATGAAATAGGAAAACAAGAGCAACTAATGACAAAGTGCAAGAACCTAGAGAGCCTCCTGAAGCACGGTGATAGTTTTGATTTAAATGGACTTGAACTGTACGAAGAATTGAGTACGCTGTCATCAATGTTGCCACATGCAAAATCGGTGATGGACATTGTACAGTTTATTCATACCCGCAAACTTGTTGACATATATCCTAATGTGTACATTGCCACTCGTATTCTACTGACAATTCCTGTAACAGTAGCATCAGGAGAACGGAGTTTCTCAAAACTAAAGCTCATTAAAAACTATCTCCGCTCTACAATCAGTCAGGAACGCTTAACTGGTCTTGCTATTCTTGCAATCGAACAAGACACGACTTTGTCTTTGTCATACGATGACATTATTACTGATTTTGCAGCCAAAAAAGCCAGAAAGGTTGCTTGTAATTAAAAACAAATCTTTGTTTCAATACCTTTTCATATAAATTTCCAATAAAATTTTGATAAATTAGAATATATATTATTTGCATCATTCTGTCATATCAGAATTTTTTCTATAGTGCTGCTTCTTTAGTGCTAGTCCATCAGCATTACAGTGTGCTTAATTAAGTTAAACTGGTTTTAATAATGTGAATGTGGCAAGTTTTCCAATACTGTAAGCTTATGTTTGTGTTGCTAAGAGCAGATCAAGCACAGGAGCACCAGTTTAATAATCTCGCCTAGGGCACCATAAATCCTAAGGCCGTCCCTGCTGGTCAGAGCTTGTAACCAGAGTGGAACCGAAGTCCCTCATCAGCTCCCTGCTCCCCTAAATTCCGTGTGCGACAGCCGCCCAGTAGGCTACCAATTGCTGGCCGGTCAGCTGTTCCTTCCCCCACTGCCATGTGCTGCTCCTGCCCTCTGCCTTGGAGCTGCTTCTGGAAGCCTCCTGCTTGTTGTGTGGGAGGGGAGGGGGCTAATGTCAGGGTGTCCCCCTGCTCCTGCCTCATGCTTACCCCATCTCCATAGAGCAGGGAGGAGACCCAACAGGGTTCAGGATGGAGGGAGCTTGCTCACAGCAGCTGCTGTCTAAACTTGCTGATCTACTTAAAAAGGTAATGTACTTAGAGTACGGTCAGCCTACTTAAAGGAGCAATGGGTATGTCTCTCTCTCACACACACACGGTGTGTGTCTTTCTACCATGCTATCTCCCTTCCAATCCTGCTGCCTTGTAGAGTGTGAGGCTACATTAACAACAGTGTGTTAACACTTAAGGGCTCAGCGCCAGTTCATCATTTAGCAGTAAGGCATTCCCTGGGAAATATCCCACCCTCTTCCATCCTCGGACTTCACCACCTCAGCCAAACTTCATAATCATCATTGCTGTGTATAGTATTAAATTGTTTGTTTAAAACTTATACTGTGTGTATATATATACTATAGTCTTTTGTCTGGTGAAAAAAACCTGGAACCTGACCCCCACTATCTACATTAATTCTTATGGGGAAATTGGATTTGCTTAACATCGTTTTGCTTAAAATCACATTTTTCAGGAACATAACTACAGTGTTAAGCAAGGAGTTATTGTAAGCAAAAATTGGCTGTTTTCAGTGACAGGGAGGATTCAGCATGGTCTTAATTTTATACGATCCGTGTGCATGTGTCATTCTTGGGTAATCTCACAGATTGTTTGATGCCAAATGAACAAAGTATATTTTATGGTACCATAATTCATGAATTTAACAAAACACACAGAAGCATACTGAAGTATACCCTTGAAAGCAAAAGTAGGAATAGGAAGCACTTTGCATTAGTATTGCCATGGAAACATTAACTTTTGAACTTCTCTTTGCTTAAATTTTCAACTTGAAAGTTTCATTATTATTTTTTCTTTGCATTGAATTGCCTTGGTTTGTTTTGAAAGAAAGAAAAGGAGACGAGAAATGAAAAAGAAGCTGGAGGGTCAAGTGGTGGTACCTGGGTTTCTTACATAGCATTGAAGGATTTACTCTGTCAGTATCTTCTTATTAAATTATTAATTGCAGCAAAGAGATGCCTTAACTTATTATTAATTTTTTTGATTACTATCCCTCATGGTCTCTTGGTTACGCCTAGTTTGCTAGCCCTTTGATCTTTCTACTGAGCCAGAGTGGGATCTGTGAGAGAATGGGACTATGAGATTGTTTCCCGGGGTCCTGAGAGTATTTATTCAATACCTGGAGAAAGGTTAGATGACTGGAAAAAATCTTTGCTATCAACCCTAGAAAGAGATACAGGAGCTACTGAGGTATAAAACAGCATATGCACAAAATTAATGCATCAAGGATGTGCCCAGATGCATTAGCTTTTCTCAGCAGACCCTAGACTCCTACAAAAGTCCAGAGAAAGACGTGAGCAACTCCCTGACTTCTCTTTGCTTAAATTTTCTACTCTGTTTTCAAAGAAAGGAAGAAAGAAAACTTTCATGCTGAAACTGGAAAAGGGGATATAATGCTCTAGTACTGGCATCCCTTAGCCCCATCCTTTCCTAACCTCCAACCCCACTCTCAGACACAAATATCGTGTTCCCACAACCGGATCTGCAGTGTTCTTATTCTTTTTATCAATACGGTCTCTGATGTCTTCATAACTTTGTAGGTGCTTCAGATGAGATTTCATATGTAATAGTCAATTTCCAAAATCCACTTTCATACTCATATTTGAAGTCAGTGGGGCATGCTTTCACCCCAAAGTTTGACAAGGTTCTTCAGTGTTTGGTTTATTCAAGATGGGATTTATTTATTTTTTAATTACAGTAATTAACAATTATCAACTTTTACTTGCCAAAACAATATTTTCTTCCATAAGAAAATGGGATAGACTGTATATGGTAGGTGTGCAGCAGGAAAATAGTTAATTTATTAGCTGAGCTGAATTAGTTAATTAGCAGAAGAGATTCATATAACCTACAGTATTACATAATATTTCCTTTAGGTTCAGGCTACTCTGACTTTTCAGCATAGCTAATTCCCTTCTCCTTTATAATCATTTTGAATGCTAGCAGTAGATATAAATCCTATGGCTAGTCCCCAAATCCATTTTTTGGTCATCAATTCTGCCAGTATTTTGCAGTATTAAGTTGCATAATCATCTACATTAGAATCTGGCCTTATAAGTTGATGAATCAGTGAATGACATATTTATGACAGTGGATAAACTGATGTAATTATTTTAAATATCTCTTCACAGAATACTTGGTATCAGCTCTCAAAGTTAATCTCATTTAGAGCAAATTTTGTTAAAGGATAAAACTTACTTTTAAGAATTGATGAGATATGATAAAGCAAATTTTAGGGCCTGATTCAATAAATTAAAGTATGTCCAGTCTTTGCATCTAAAAAATTGTGAAAAATCAATTTTCTGCTTCTTCTGCAATCTTGAACACAACAGTATCATCAAGATTAAAAAAAAAACTGTATTGGGTTCTTGTCATTGCCTAGTCAAAAGTAAACTCTGAATAATTTTGTATAATCGGCTAAGTAATTGCATCCATTATAAGAAGTTGGAAGTACATTATACCAATGATTTATTGTGACATATTTGACTCAGAGTTTGGTTTTGTTAGGGATTTTTTTCAGGGAGTTTCATGTGTGCAAGATGTATATTTGTTTGTTCCTACGCAAGCTTCATTCATTTTTGCTTTTAAGTCCTAAGTAAATGAAACACTATTTCTACCATAGCCCACTGGAAACCTAGTACATAAGAATGGCCATACTGGATCAGACCTTTGATCCATCTAGCCCAATATGCTGTCTTCTGACAGTGGACAGTGCCAGATGCTTCAGAGGAAATTAATAGAACAGGGTAATTGTTGAGTGCCTGTCTCTTGTCATCCAGTCACAGCTTCTGGCAGTCAGAGGTTTAGGGACACCAAGAGCATGGGGTTGCGTCCCTGACCATCTTGGCTAACTAATAACCATTGATGGACCTATCCTCCATGAACTTATCTAATTCTTTTTTTAATGCAGTTATACTTTTGCCTTCACAACATTCCTTCACAACGAATTCCACAGGTTGACAGTATGTTGTGTGAAGAAGTACTTCTTTATGTTTGTTTTAAACCTGCTGCGTATAATTTCATCGGGTGCCCCCTGGTTCTTGTGTTATGTGAAGAGGTAAATAACACTTCTCTTTTCAACTTCTCCACACCATTTATGATTTTATAGACCTGTGTCATAGTCCCTTTTACTCTTTTTCCGAGCTGAACAGGCCCAGTTTTTTTCATCTCTCCTCACATGGAAGCTGTTCTAGATCCCTAATCATATTACTTGCCCTTCCCTGTACCTTTTCCAATTCCAATATATCTTTTTTGAGATGGGGCGACCAGAACTGCACACGGTATTCATGGTGTGCCCACAGATTTATGGATTTATGTAATGGATATTTTCTGTCTTACTGTCTATCCCTTCCCTAATGGTTCCTAACATTGTTAGATTTTTTGAGTGCTGCTGCACACTGAGCAGATATTTTAGAGGACAGTCCACAATGACTCCAAGATCTCTTTGTTGAGTGGTAACAGCTAATTTAACACCCATAATTTTTTTATGTAGAGTTGGGGTTACGTTTTCCAAATTGCATTACTTTGCACTTATCAGCCTTGAATTTCATCTTCCATTTTGTTGCTCAGTCACCCAATTTTGTGAGATCCCTTTGTAACTCTTTGCAGTCCACTTCGGACTTAATTATCTTGAGCAATTCTGTAACATCTGCAAACTTTGCCACCTCACTGTTTACCCCCCTTTCCAGATCATTTTATGAGTATGTTGAACAGCAGACTTCTCAGTTCAGACTCTTGGGGGATTCCATTACTTTATCTTTTTCCATGCGACAGTTGACCATTAATTTCTACCCTTTGTTTTCTATTCTTTAACCAGTTACTGATCCATGAGAGAACCTTCCCTCTTATCCCATCCCAACAAAGAGTTTTTGGTGTGGGACCTCGTCAAAGGATTTCTGAAAATACAGGTACACTGTATCCACTGGATCATCCTTGTCCATATGTTTTTTAACCCCCTTGAAGAATACTAATAGATTACCTAGCATGATTTCCCTTTACAGAAGTCATGTTGACTCTTCTCCAATATGTTGTGTTCATCTATGTGTCTGATAATTCTGTTCTTTACTATAGTTTCAACCAATTTGCCTGGCACTGAAGTTAGGCTTACTGGCCTGTAATTGTAAGGATTACCTCTGAGACTTTTAAAAAAAATCAGTGTTACATTAGCTGTCCTCCAGTCATCTAGTGTAAAGGATAATTTTAGCGATAGGTTACATACCATAGTTAGTAGTTCTGCAACTTCATATTTGAGTTCCTTCAGGACTCTTGAGTGAATACCATCTGATCCTGGTGACTTATTACTGTTTAATTTATCAGTTTGTTCCAAAGTCTGTTCTCCCTACGAGGGCAAGCCAGATGTCAAGGCCTCCCAGAAGGCAAGTGAGCACTGCTGGCCTCCGGAGCCAAGGCAGATCCCTATGTCGCTGTGCCCTCAATGTCCATGTCAGCCTAGATTACTGGTTCACTGCTACAGGTCGTTGGCACCGTGTTCCTGGTCTCCGCCCTCTCACCTGGCCTCACCTAGAGTGAGACCGTGGTCGTCTTACAGCCGGCAATGGCCGTCTTTGCACAGAGGGTCACCCTCACCAAGACTTCGGGGGTACTCCCCAACTTGGCACTGTTTCTGCTATTTCCGTCACCAGTCAGACCTCTCCAGGCACTGGTCACCCGCAGTGACAGCCATCAGACCGCGGCTTCGACGGCCCCACCCTGGTCACCCAAGGAAGGAAACTTCTGAAGCACTGAGAGGGAGTTCATCTCCTTGCCGAGACAGCACTGTCACAACTGGACTCTGGAGGGTGCAGCCGCCGTGGGAATACTGACCTGGCAGCAGGGCCAGTGGCCAGCACAATGCCCTTATTGGAATGCCTGAAGTAGACTCATTATACCGGTCTCACCAGTCCTCGATCGCTGCACCAGAGATGCCCCAGTTGGCACCAGCGGCAGCAGCTTGGTGCAGGATGTGTCGGCGGGCACTGTGGAAAAGGAGAAAGTGCCCACCCCACAACCCTCTTCTCTTGTAGGGGAAGATGCCCCAGGTCCTCCTCCTGGTGGGGATGCATACGCCTCAGTCTACAGGGAAGCCATTCCATCCACCCCTGCCCCCAAGGTCTTGGCAGTCTTGGCAGGACCTGTGAGGAGAAGAGACACTGGGTTTAGTCACTGCTGCCCTTCATCCTCCCAGTCGCCTATGCAACCTGGCCTGATGAAACATCATGGGGGCCAGAAGCACTCATTTTGAGGGTGCGCTCAAGAGCGACATACCAGTCACTTCCCCGGATATGCCCCATCTTTTCCTCAACCATCTCCGTCTTTACCATTTGGCCTGGTCAAGAGTTACCTCGGGCCGTTGGGTGCTAGAAATTGTCATCTGGCTACACCCTCCAGTTTTTGGACACTCCCCCTTGTACTCCTCCCTCCTTCACTCTCCCTCTTCAGGGACCCTTCTCATGATCAACTCCTCATTTAGGAGGTAAACAACCTTCTCCAACTGGGGGCGGTGGAGGAGGTCCCTCAGGAAATGAGGGGGAAAGGTTTTTACTCCCGCTATTTCCTGATTCCAAAGGCAAAATGGGGTTCCATTCTGGACCTGTGACAACTCAACAAGTACCTCAGAAAGTTGAAGTTACACATGGTATCCCTGACCTCCATCATTCCCTCCCTGGATTTGGGAGACTGGAATTCCGCTCTCGACTTGAAAGATGCTTATTTTCATATCTCTATCTTCCAAGGACACAGACTGTTTCTCCGCTTTATGGTGAGCCCATAAAGCACGATTTCCAGTTCGCAGCACTTCTCTTTGGCCTCTCCTTGGACCCCTGGGTCTTTACAAAATGCATGGCCTTAGTAGCCACTTACTTGAGACATTGGGGGGGGGGGATGCTTTTTGGCCCCAGTTGCAAGGCAAAGTGATTTAAGTCCTGAAGGACAACACCACTATTATATTTTATATCAGCAAGCAGGGCAGAGCCAGTTCATCAGCCCTTTGCCCAGGAAGTGCTCAGTCTATTGGACTTCTGTGTACAGCATGCAATTCATCTCCATGGCAGCGTACCTCTCCAGAACCAGGAACGTGCTAGTGGATCACCTCAGCAGACCCTTCTTGTCTCGCCACGAGTGGTCTCTCCACTTGATGCGATCAACCAAGTCTTCTGAAAGTGGGGGTTTCCCCAGGTGGGCTTGTTCACAACTTGCCAGAACAGGAAGTGCCACCAGTTCTGCTCGTTTCGCGGGTTGACAGGGGGTCCCTGTTGGATGCCTTTCTGCTTCCTTGGTAGGGGGCTCTGGTGTATGCTTTCCCACCAGTACCATTGCTTCTCAGAGTTCTCATGAAGATTAGGCAAGACATGGTCAGGTTCATCTTGATAGCCCCAGCTTGGTTGCACCAGCGCTGGTTCAGCACGTTCATGGATCTGTCAGTGGCAACCCCGATGCCACTGCCCTCTGGCCAGATCTCCTATTGCAGAACCATGGCAGGTTGCTGCACCTGAATCTGGCGGCGCTGCACCTCACAGCTTGGTTGCTCGTGCTTGGTGCTGAGGAACGGGAATGTTCGGCCCAAGTTCAGCAGGTTCTACTGGGAAGTAGGAAGCCCTCCATGATAGCAACCGATGTGGCCAAATGGAAATATTTTATGTCCTGGGCCTCAGCCCACGAAGTTAGGCCTGGGCAGGCCTCGCTGCAGCTGATCCTGGACTACCTTATGCATCTCAAAGTCCAAGGTTTGTACCTTTCCTCAGTTATGGTCCACTGGGCTGCTATATTGGCCTTTCACCCTCCATTCCAGGGCAGGTTGGTCTGATTCTTGAAAGGCCTGGAGTGGCTCTGCCCTCAAGTACAGGATCCTGTCCCCCTGTGGGACCTGAATCTGATGCTTGTGAGACTCATGAGGGCCCCATTCAAGCTCTTGGAATCCTGTTCTCTTCTTCTGCTCTCCTGGAAGGTGGTGTTCCTGGCAGCAATAACTTCTACCTCAAGGCTCTTCAAGATTAGGTTGCTTACATCGGAGCCGCCCTATAAAGTGTTCTTCAAGGACAATGTCCAATTGCAACCACATCCGGCTTTCCTGCCCAAAGTGGTTTTGCAGTTTCACATGAGCCAAAACATATTTCTGCCAGTCTTCTGCCCAAAGCCTCATAAGTCAGAGGAGGAGTGTAGGCTGCACTCTCTGGATATCAGGAGAGCACTAGCCTTCTGCATCGAGAGGGCCAAACTGTTTTGCAAGAACATAAGAGTAGCCATACTGGGTCAGACCAAAGATCCATCTAGCCCAGTATTCTGTCTTCTGACAGTGGCCAATGCTAGGTGCCACAGAGGGAATGAACAGAACAGACAATCATCACCCCTGTTGCCCATTTCCAGTTTCTGGCAAACAGAGGTTAAGGACACAATTCCTGCCCATTCTGACTATAAGCCATTCCTGGACCTATCCTCCAAGAACTTATCTAGTTCTTTTTTGGACCCTGTTATAGTCTTGGCCTTCACAACATCCTCTGGAATTGGCAAAGAGTTACACAGGTTGACAGTGTGTTATGTGAAAAAATATTTCCTTTTGTTTGTTTTGAACTTGCTGTCTTTTAATTCCATTTGGTGACCACTAGTTCTTGTGTTCTGTGAAGGGGTAAATAACACTTCCTTATTTACTTTCTCCATACCAGTCATGATTTTATAGGCCTCTATCCAGGGCCAGCTTTAGGAACTGCGGAGCCTGATTCAAATACCCAGCAGCGGTCTGGGTCTTCAGTGGCACTTTAGCGGCAGAGTGTCTTTAACTCACTCTGGACCCCTCGCTGCCAAAATGCCACCAAAGAGCCGGACTGAGTGAAGGACCTCCTGCCACCGAAGACCTGGACCACCGCCGAGTATGTAAAAAAAAAATTTAAAAGGCACCTATGATGCGGGGCCCTCTTAGGGGTGGGTGCGGGGTCCAATTCAGGGGAAATGTCCTAAAGCCGGCCCTATCTCTATCATATCCCCCTTAGTCATCTCTTTTCCAAGCTGAAATATCCCAGTCTTATTAATGTCTCCTCATACGGAAGCCAATCCATAGTCGACTCAGTTGTTCATCACGGTGGCAGATAGGATGAAAGGTCATCCAGTGTCTGGCCAGAGAATTTCTTCCTGAATAACAGTCTGCATCCATTTCTGCTATGATCAGGCAAAGGTGCCTTTACTGATGGTTGTAACCACCCACCCAACTAGAACTCAAGCCTCAGCAGTGACCTTCCTGGGCCATGTGCCAATTTCTGACGGGGCAAGAGGCAGAAGCAGAGTTGACCAGAGAGTGGCAGCGGTCGACTCGCCGCCATCCTCACGGCCAGGAAAATCAACCTAAGATTTGCCTACTTCAGCTACACTATTCGCGTAGCTGAAGTTGTGTATCTTAGAGTCATAGACTTTAGGGTCAGAAGGGACCAATATGATCATCTAGTCCAACCTCCTGCACAAAGCAGGCCACAGAACCCTACCCATCCACTTCTATAACAAACCCCTAACCTATGTCCGAGTTATTGCAGTCTTCAAATTGTGTTTTGAAGACCTCAAGCTGCAGAGGATCCACCAGCAAGTGACCCATGCCCCATGCTGAAGAGGAAGGCGAAAAACCTCCAGGGCCTTTGCCAATCTGCCCCGGAGGAAAATTCCTTCCCGACCCCAAATATGGTGATCAGCTAAACCCTGAGCATGTGGGCAAGACTCACCAGCCAGCACTCAGGAAAGAATTCTCTGCAGTAACTCAGATCCCATCCCATTTAACATCCCATCCCAGACCACTGGGCATACTTACCTGCTGATAATCAAAGATCAATTGCCAAAATTAAGCTATCCCATCATACTATCCCTTCCATAAACTTATCAAGCTTAGTCTTAAAGCCAGATATGTCTTTTGCCCCCACTATTCCCCTTGGAAGGCTGTTCCAGAACATGACTCCTCTAATGGTTAGAAACCTTCGTCTAATTTCAAGTCTAAACCTATTGTCCAGTTTATACCCATTTGTTCTTGTGTCTACATTTGTACTAAGCTTAAATAATTCCTCTCCCTCCCTAATATTAATCCCTCTGATATATTTATAAAGAGCAAGCATATCCCCCCTCAACCTTCTTTTGGTTAGGCTAAACAAGCCAAGCTCTTTGAGCCTCCTTTCATATGACAGGTTTTCCATTCCTCGGATCATCCTAGTAGCCCATCTCTGAACCTGTTCCAGTTTGAATTCATCCTTCTTAAACATGGGAGACCAGAACTGCACACAGTATTCCAGATGAGGTCTCACCAGTGCATTTTATAACGATACTAACACCTCCTTATCTTTGCTGGAAATACCTCGCCTGATGCATCCTAAAACTGCATTAGCTTTTTTAACAGCCATATAACATTGGTGGCTCATAGTCATCCTGTGATCAACCAATACTGCAAGGTCCTTCTCCTCCTCTGTTGCTTCCAACTGATGTGTCCCCAATTTATAACATCCTCACTCCCTGCCCCCCCGGTGTAGACTTAGCCTCAGTTGCGACTCTGTGCTTTTGCAAATCTAGCTCCAGGGGCCTCAGTTTGAGCATTCAGAAAATGAGGCACACGACACTTGGTGGCCAACTGTTAACATTTTGCTTTAAGTGAATTGCTCAGTATCCCACAGAAACTCTGTGACAGAGATGAGGATAAAATGGAAATTAACCTGGGCAGCTTTCATCTGCAAAGGCCATTCTTTTTCTTACTGAAGTCCCCTGCCCCATTCTTTACATATCTTTCTAGTTCTGCAAGAAATGAGCTTACTGGTATTTCATTATATGACCTTTATTCTTTCCCATAATTTGGTTCATCCTGTGCACTGAATGAGGCAGCAATTCTCTGGCAAAAAATAGTATGTGATCATATATTTAAAGACTGTATGATACAGGCAATGTTAATTCTGGTATTTCCCACATTTTGAGTGTTTGACTTTGCAACCTTAAATGTTGTTTTAATGTAATTTCCTAATTGAAATGAAAAACTCACAAAAAACAAAAACCTTCAGAAAACAGATATTCTGTCATGTATTGACCCCCACTTTGAGGTATCAACAGGGCTTGAACATTTAGATCTACAGCAAGCACCACTACCAGTTGATGTAACGAAATAACTGATTGCTATACAAGCCTATGAATAGTGACTTGTGGGAACAATCCACTGGGAGGAGCGTGAGACACATACTTTGCCAGTCTAAGGGTATGTCTTCACTACCCGCCGTATCGGCGGGTAGCAATCGATTGCTCGGGGATCGATATATCGCGTCTCATCTAGACGCGATATATCAATCCCTGAACGTGCTTATATCGATTCCATAACTCCACCAACCCGAACGGAGTTGCGGAATCGACAGGAGAAGCCGCGGACATCGATCCCGTGCCATGAGGACGGTGAGTAATTCAATCTTAGATACTTCGACTTCAGCTACGTTATTCACGTAGCTGAAGTTGCGTATCTAAGATCGATTTTCCCCCGTAGTGTAGACCAGCCCTCAGGTACTGCAGGCAGCAAAGAAGTATAGAGACTCAGGACTCCCAGGTTCAGTTCCAGGTTTTGGAGAAGAGTGTTTACTAGTGGTTGTGTCCTAGCCTACACCCATTCCTGTCTACTCCCACCCCGATCAGCTGTAGGAAAAAATCAAATAAATCCAATATTTTAAAATTTAACAATAAATTTCATTAAAAAAATAAACTTATATAAAGTTAAATTTGAAATTGACAACCTATGTTAGGGCCTACATTTATAATCTATTAAAATATTTATATTAAATGCAAAAAAAAAAAAAGGTTTTCTGTATTTGTTGCCAAATTTTAAAGAAAGTCAAACCACTGACCTGGTGGAAGTCGCTGGCAAATAATCTGAAACCAGAATTTATTACACTGCTGAACCAGCTGTTCTGAGCAGTAGCTTGTTCTCCAGTTAGAGAGAGAATATTTTCTTCATTTTAGTTTCTTCAGTTAATTCAGTTCAATGACTAGTTCATTCAAAGTTTAAGAAACCAATTGGGAGTCAAGAAAATAGGAAAGCTTGTTTTCCTCTTCCAGTCTATGAATAAAAATTGGGTGTGAGAGGATGAGCTCTACTAGGTCTAAAATTGAAGAACATGGTGACTAGAAAAACTCACTTCATTTCACTAACTACAGATAATATTTCTTTTGTTAAATAAATCAGTTAGTTAGGGGAGAGGGATAGCTCAGTGGTTTGAGCATTGGCTTGCTAAACCCAGGGTTGTGAGTTCAATCCTTGACGGGGCTATTTGGGGATTGGTCCTGCTTTGAGCAGATGGTTGGACTAGATGATCTCCCAAGGTCCCTGCTATTCCATGATTCTCACTTATGATAAACTTTTTTCCTTATGCATCCAGCACATTTAAGTAGTTTTGTTTTATTAAAAAATACTTGAATGCTTTTTTGTGCATTTTTTGTTAAATTTCTATCCAAATAGAGCTTGATATAAATTACAAATTAATGAATTGCCATCTAGTAAATAAATACATCAGTCACCATTTTCTACCATAATAAAAATGTAAAAATTAAGAATCTGAATAAATGTAAATTAAGCTATACAGTTGCTCAAATAAATATGTATAGATAGAGTGTATCCTCAGGTTAGCAAAAAGAAGCACCAAATTTAGTGTAAATACTATATTTAGTTGTAAATCAACATTTTTAATGGTTACTAGTCACTGAGAATCATCTTTTTATATGAAAATAACTAAGAAGTACAAATGCAAAACAAGATTAAAATTGATTATTTAAATCAAGGTTTCCTGCTTGCTGTGTTAAATGATGATGAAAATACTGGGATTTAAGCCAATCCACCCTGCCCCCCATTTTCTGCCACCACCACCTTTCTGCTCCTTCCCACTCACCAAGCTCCTGTCCCCTCTTCCTCTGTTCCTATCCAAACCCACACCCCATCTTCCCAGCTCCTGGCCCCCTCCCTGTTCCCCTGTCCATTTGCCAGCCCTCTGACTACTGCTCCTTCCCTTTCTGCTCCTATCTTCTCCCATTACCCCGACTACGGGCTCCCTCTCTGTCGGGACCTATATACCCTAGTGCCTGCAACCCTTTCTTCCTCTCTGTTCCTATTCTCCCTCTGTTACCCCTCTCCCCCTCAATTCCTCAGCTCCCTCCATCTGAATCAAGCTGATTTCTCCTCTTCTTCCATGCCTCCTGAATTCCTATAAGGGAAGATTTGAGAGAGAGAGAGAGAGAGAGAGAGAGAGAGAGAGAGAGAGTGTCTCTCTGCTTTCACTCCCTGTGTTCGGCATCACCAGGAGCAGGAATTCTAGGGAAAGTTCTGCTCAGCCCTTGCAGCTTTGGGGTGGAACATGATCAGTGTAAGTGGAAGCTTCAGAGATTTTAGCTGCCAGACTCTAACAAGTCTCTGCTGACCTTCTACAAAGTGAATTTTTTCAGAGGCTTATAACTTGAGCAACTTTGGACAGATTTTCACAGGAATTGCAAAAGGCCCAGCCCATCACTGGCACCAGAGCAAGCTCCCTGCCAAATGTCATGTACCTGCTCCAAAGCATGGAGACGCTAGAGCAGTGGTGGGTAAGCTGTGGCCCACGACCCATACGCGGCTCATCAGGGCAGTCCACTGGCAGGCCACGAGACAGTTTGTTTATGTTGACCATCCACAGGCCATGATATTTTCCCAAATCTCATGTTTAAAAGTGGCTGGGCCATTTTAATTCAGACTTTCTAAAAAGTCAGCCTGAAGCAGAGATATAACATGGAAACATTTACTCCAAATAGTTAAAGTTTGGCAAAGGTGTACAGCTGAAAACAGGGTCTTATTATTCCAAATATTGACTTTATAGTTGTATTTGATTCACATAGTGAGAACCACACGTGTATTTTTTCATTTAATAGAAAAAACAGTAACAAAACAAAAGTCATCTTCTTAATGCATACAAATACTCATGTGCAGTTAATATATATTGGGTATTATGAAAACAACAGAAAAGCAAATTAACAAACAAAAAACAGAAAGAACAAAGAAACAGATATTTGTAGTCTTTGATCATCAGTTTTCATAATAATCCCTCTATTCACTTTGAAATGTAAAATATTTTTTATGGCCAGCAAAGTGCATTTTACTGTACTGTTGGGATAGTTGTAGAGAAGAAATTGTGTTCGTTCCTTGTAACCACTTGAAAGAGCATCCTTTACACACACCTCTCTTAAGTAATAACTTTTCTATTTATTCATTTTTTTCTCAGGAGGAGGAGCCCTTTGTTAGATGCACAATCTAGATTACATGAGATCCTAGAAATAAAGGCAGTACGGTGTACTCATACCACACATTTCCTCACACATTAGTCATGGACAGAGAGCACCATCTATATGAGATTTGTTCAAACACTTAAAATTCATTTAAAATCTCTGTCACTCCTCATTTTGCATTTGTTGAACAAATTTGCATTTGCATTTGTTGTCCACCTCACAGGGCATATATAATACAAGATTGATTTTTTTATACACCAGTGATGTCTTTTTCTGTCACTCTTTTTATGGTAAACTAGTGTTTTATAGTTTTTAACATACACTGCAGAAGAATATCACAGTGTTTTAATGCTTTGAGTTACTCTGTAATACGTGTTTATTGTCTATATCCACAGCACTGAATTCAGATAGTCTTAGAGCATAAGTATCAGAGGGGTAGCCGTGTTAGTCTGGATCTGTAAAAGCAGCAAAGAATCCTGTGGCACCTTATAGACGAACAGACGTTTTGGAGCATGAGCTTTCGTGGGTGAATACCCACTTCGTCAGATGCAACTGAGCATAAGTTATTTATCCTTTAGCTCCTGTGCAAGTCGTAGTTCTTTCCACCAAAGGACATGATATTGCTTTTACTAGTTCTATTGATCCATTGATGATAACCATTTAAAGACCTAGGAATGGAAAAATACTGTACATGTGATAGTTAATACAAATGATAAGGAGATCCCAGCAGATGGCTTGCAACTGCGTACAAGTTTAAGAATGGCAGTGTGAGTAGTTTAATTGGGAATTTTTTACCAATAAGTTACTAAACTAAGTATATTAATATTTTGACATATGCATTCATTTTATATGCAAAGTGGAGGGATCCTTTTCCTACCAACTTAATGTTATACTTGTTGAGTGAGATTCTCTGTTTATGAGAGAACAGTCTTCCTATCAAGAAAAAAGATTAGCGACATTTCAGTATCTTTTAACTATTTTGAATTTATCTCTGAAAAAAATTTCCTGTAGTTTGGATATTTCATGTAATGTATTTGTACATGTACATTGTGGACTTCTACTGCTATCTAGGATAGCTAGGCATCTGGTTTTCAACCAGAATGCCCGGTTGAAAAGGGACTCTAGTGGCTCCGGTCAGCACCACTGACTGGACCGCTGAGAGTCTGGTTAGCGGCACAGCGGGGCTAAGGCAGGCTTTGTGCCTGTCCTTGCTCTGCGTGGCTCCCAGAAGCAGCCAGCATTTTCCTCCTGTTCCTAAGTGCAGGGGCGCCATGGGGATCCGCACACTGGCCGAGCACTCACTCCTCAGCTCCCATTGGCTGTGAACCACAGCCAGTGGGAGCTGTGGGGGCGGTGCCTGTGGGTGAGGGCAGCATGCAGAGCCCCATTGCCGTCACCGTGCCTAGGAGCCGAAGAGGGGACATGCTGGCTGCTTCTGGGAGCTACCTGAGGTAAGCACTGTCCAGAGCTCACACCTCTCACCGCCTCCCACAATCCGTACCTCTCATTTCTGGCCCTATCCCAGAGCCCACACTCCTAGCCAGAACCCGCACCCTTTCCCACACCCCAACCCTCTGCCCCAGCCTGGAGCCCCCTCCCACACTCTGAAAGCCTCAGCCCCACCCTCCAACCATGAACCCCTCTTGAATCCCAAACCCCTCATCCCCAGTCCCACCCCAGAGCCTGCACCCCCTAGATGGAACCCTCACCCCTTCCTTCACTCCAAACCCCTTCCCCAGCCCAGTCAAAGTGGGAGAGTGAACGACGGAGGGAGGGGGTAGAGTGAGCGGGGCAGAGGCAGGGGCAGGGCCTTGGGGAAGGGGTGGACAAGGGTGTTTGGTTTTCTGCATTCAGTTGACAACCCTACTGCTATAATCTTAATACCTGTTTTGTGCATTATATACAGTATTTGTTACTTGGCTGTGCACTTGTGTTCCAAACTTACTTTGTTCACATTCCTTATCTAATTTTTCTTTAATAAACAGCAAAGTATTGTGGACAGCAGGCCTTTGCAGTGATATCTTTATCTGAATGTTTCCAAAGCCCTGACCATCTCATTTTGCTATGCAAGAACTTACTTCACTTTTTAAGCTGCACAACTGCTCTTATTGCAGATTTTCACTGCATTACCTAATTACAAAACCTGTTGTTCTTTTTGCAGTTCAAAAAAAATCCCGCACTGAGAATTAAGCAAGATGACTAAGCAGATATTCATGTTTGCTGGAGTGAGATTTATGGCAAAAATAAAACCAAACAGATATTGAATCAGATTTTTTTTGAATTTGGTTTTATTTTGTTTTTATGATTATTTGTATCTGGCATTTGTTATGGTAAATGTGCTGTTAAAATTAGCACCAAAAGAAAATTTCCATTATTGCTGCTGAACAGTACTCTATACAATTTACATTGTAGGTAGCATGATTATTCTTTAAGATCCAGAAATTAAACAAGAGTAAAAATGGATCTCTAGAATCATTCTTGTACTTGCTCATCTTTGAGTAGTGTTGCTAGGTATCCATTCAAAGTCTTGAAGGGTGGCATTTTTAAAAGTGCTCAGTATTGGTCTACCTCTACTCCCATTGAATTCTATAGGAGTTTTGCTGTTGACTTTGATGGAAAAAGTTTGGCAGTGTTGAATATTTTTGAAAATCCCACCCTAACTGTCACAGACATTCTTTTTTAAGGCAGTATAACAAAAGGAGGATTTAACAATAGAAGAACTCTTTGATCAAGGTACTATAATTGTAAGTGCTCAGAATTTGAATATTTATTGGTAAGGGGGAGTGTGCAGTAAGTAGAAGTGATACTAAGTAAGCCTGAGTGTCTCTAAATTAGTTTAGCTGGTCTTCATGGAAGGAATTTTGCTAAAACAATAGTCATTAGATTGCACATTCAACAAAATGTTTGTCTTACTGAAAGTGCCTAAAATTTAAGTTACCAAAAGGTGCAAATTGCACTACTCCATAAGACTCCAACACCATAGAGGGCCTGGAAAAGAATAATTTATATTTTTAGTTGGAGGTGGTTTTTCTCTCCTTTCGCAGGCTAACAGCAGTATATTACAAAGATGAATCTGAAGATTGAACTAGAATGTATATATAATTGCATACTGCGGATATGTGTGAAAAATGTGTACATGATATGTAAACTTCATTGACACATTATGAAAATACATTAAACATATAGTTACCGGATTCAGAAATGAAAATTAATGTATGAATTATTTAGCTAACACTGCACTTTGCCCCAGAATCTGGTGTTTATTATTGTGAGCTTTAGCAGGAAACAGAAGCAGTATCAATTGGGAAAACATTTCTTTATTGAACTGAGAACAGTATGGCTTTCTAGTTTCTAAGTGGGGAACCTGGTTCTTTGGTTTCTTTGTTCCTAGTTAGACTACTCCCAAGCTATTTTAGTTGAACATTTTACATACTAATGGAGTCTAGGGAAGTGCAGTTGGCAGCTGTTCATGGGATAATAATGAAACACACTGTTTAGTACTGCATACTGCTGCTGTAAAATGCGGGAAGTATTTTATAGATATCATGGTGAGCTGAGCTGTATCCACTTTAAGCAATGTAAGTACGTGAACTATGAGTGAGGAAGTTGTGTTTTCATATGCGAGTAACTGGCAATCATTTTGCTTTTGCAGGTAAAGAAAACGTGCACAGAATCAGATGTTTCAGAGGCTCAGAATTCCAGGTACAGTAACTAAAGTAAATACTTAATGAGAAGAACATGGTGATACGAAGCAATACTGAAGCTATATAGCACACGGCATGAGAGATTAGTATTGCAAAGAGTTAATGAGTCTGGCTAGATTACTTTTAAATGTATTTCATCCCAGAAGTGGTATTGTTTTT
Source organism: Gopherus evgoodei (assembly GCF_007399415.2). Taxonomy (NCBI): domain Eukaryota; kingdom Metazoa; phylum Chordata; order Testudines; family Testudinidae; genus Gopherus; species Gopherus evgoodei. Next base: position 112,469,383 of record NC_044324.1, read on the forward strand.
TGAAGTTACTGATAAGAATTGAGAATTGGGGATGGACAGGGGGTGGAGAGAGTTTTGATAGTGTATTAATAGTGATTTGTCACCTTCAGTTTAGAAGCGAATCACATTCAAAACAATAAATATTGTAGTAAAGTCTCTAGATCAATTATTTTTTTCTTTTCTCATCCCTTTCTGCACCTATGATTGTTGCCATTCATTTAGTATTGACATTTACTTTCAGTACCAGCAGATCAGTTTTTGTTTGGGTAAAAATTCTTTTACCAATGTTTTTTCTTAAATGTTTACTTGTGCAAAATGCACTAATGTTCATATGTTGGGGAAATCTCATACACGCCTCAAAAAGTATGTATTAAAATGCATTGTTTCCTAATGTTATATGTAGGTAGAAAAGGAAATCAATGTAACTTAAATGGGGTCACTATCCCTGCCTATATTTTGGACAAGTGATGAAGTAATTACTGCAAATGTGCCATCTAGCATGTACATTATTGGTGGTTATTAAATTCTTAAGTCATAGGGCTTTGTTTTGTCTAAGATTTGTGGAGTGAAACATTTTATAGGCTGTCATTGTGTCTTATTTCTGTTTACAAGAGCTATATTTCAATTTCACAGGGAAAAAGAAAGTTTAATCACAAAAAAAACCCCACAGAATAAACCTAAAGAAACACAAAAAAGCTAAGAAATTAAAAATGACTGAAACTTTACTATGCTTATGTCTGGGTATTGCAGCTTTAATGTATGCAAGACCTCTGACTGGTTGGGATACAGTAATACTTATGGACAATAGAATAGTTGTGAATAGTCCTGTACAGTATGTCAGAATTTCTTTGATTTGCTTTTCACATTATTCAGTTGCACATGCACAGCTTTCATTGGGTTCAGTAGGAGTTGTACTCATAATTGAGCACAGACTATGAGGCCTGATCTTACTTCCATTGAAGTCCATGGGAATTTTGCTATGGACTTCAATGGGAACTGGTTTGAACCTTTGATCTTTATTTAATAATAATGTAATATAAATGTTGTCCTCCCCTTCACCCGCACCTCTACCCCTACCCCTACCCCTACCCCCTAGCCTGGTATTTTTGATTGAAAATTAAGTTTCAGTTTTAAAAACCTCACATCTCTTTACAAGTACTTTCAGTAGCTTTAGGGTCCTGATTCAGCAAAGCGCTTGAGCATGAGCGTAACTTTAAGCATGTGAGTCATCCGCTGTGGGACTCTAAACATGTGAAAAGTTACACACACGCTCAAGTGCTTTGCTGGATCAGGGCCTTGTATTGTAACAAGTCTAAGGGCACTTCATGATGCAGTATGCTTTCATCGTACTTACTCCATTATGAACTTTCCGTTGAATGGTCATTACGATGATTGTTATACTAAATAAAATAAATCTGTAGAATAATTTTTTTCTGTCAACTGCAAAAGTGACCCACACTGTGAACAATCAAACTGTAAATCTGATAAGATTTCATTTACTGGAAAAAGGAAAATTTTTAACAAAAAAGTATATGTTTTCTGTCCTCCCTTATTTAAGGAAATGTATTTTAAACCAGATCTAGTTTAAATAAAAAGAAATGCTCCTGGCCTGAGAGTTTGTAATGCTGTGTATATAGCTAGAAGCAAGTTTTTATGGCAGAGTTTGATATCCGATGCAACTGTGGTCTTAGAATGGAATCACTGACAGACCTTTGACAAGAGGGGCGCTAGAGGCACTGCTATAGCCCATCAAGTTTTAAAGCCTGGAGCAATATAATTCTTCTCAAATAAGTCTTAAGTGAAAACATTGCACATAAAATGAAACATCAGCATAAAAATGAATGCTGGAGACACATTGCCTTACCGAATGGCTGCTGGCTTGGGACTTAAGGCCAATATCATTCATTTATTTAGCTAGCTTTACAGTGTGTTGGTTTTGGATTTGAAACTATTACAATAAATGCAGATGGAAAGTGTTTTTACAGTAGGGAAGTAATTAAATTGGGTGTGGGAACTTTGTCAGGAGAATTCTTGGAGTGACGTGTGTATCAGCAAATTCTTTGTCTTGCTTGGTGTTGGTTCCTCTTTAGTAAGAAACTTTCAAGATACAGATGTGACTGGTAAATTTGGGCTGAGCGAATCTACTAGCTTATGCAATATATCAGGGCAAAGAATGCCTTACAGAAGTATCCTGCCATATGTGTGATAAAGCTCAATCATCAACAGCAGTCATTTCTCATTTATACAAAATGATTGTCAAGTTGACAGATGTTTAACAACACACATGCATAGGAAACTACAGTTAGAAGATTTGCAAGCATGATAGATGGAATGATTTTCTCTGAACACATAAATGTGCAAGAAAATGTGCATTAATCTTTAATAGCTCAGTCACAAACAAATTTTGACCCATATATTTTCAAGCAGGACATGAGAATTTAGACATGCAAATTCTGTGAGAGTTTCCTGGAGTGAGTGGCTAAATCTCCTATGTCCTGTTTTGAAAGTGCTTTCCTATATCTCTCTCACTACATATTTATGTTGCATGCATTGCTGTGGTATCTGGGGATATACATATTATAAAATTATTTCCTTTTGTTTTAAAAATTAAATTATCTGTTAGAAGGTTTAATAGCTTGCCAACATAATAAATTCCTATCATTTAATTTTGAATCCACTGTTGTTTAATTGAGAGAGAGGGTATGACTTGACAAGAGTCATTATACTGCCAATCAGCGGCAGAGTCAGAAAATAGTACATATTATCACTGATTCCCAGGCCACTGTTCTAAACTCCAGATAATGTGAACACATAATCAAATTAATCAGTCAGTAACTTTGAAGATGTAGTTCATGAGTGCAGTGTATGTAATATGCATCTGCACAATGTACATTGCACTGCATTTTCTCATGTTCTCAGTTTAATTTACTAATGGTGTGATCAGGGCCGGTGCAACCCATTAGGTGACCCAGGCAGTCGCCTAGGGCGCTAGCATTTGGGGAGGGGCATTTCGGGTCCTTCGGCAGAGATTGCAGCGGCGGGATCTTCGACTGCCCCAGTCGTCATTGGCATTTAGGCGGAGGGACCTGGGGCAGGGTGGTGTGGGGAGGGCCGCCTCCAGCAAGTAAAGGGGGGGGCAGCGCGCAGGGGAACTCCCCGCCCCAGCTCACCTCTGCTCCGCCTCCTCCTCTGAGCAGGCTGCCCCACTCTGCTTCTCTCCCTCCCAGGCTTGTGGAACCAAACAGCTGATTGGCGCCGCAAGCCTGGAAGGCTGGAGAAGTGGAGTGGTGACGGCGTGCTCAGGGGAAGAGGCAGAGCAGAGGTGAGCTGGGACGGGGAGCTGCCGCACTGCTCCCCGGGCCAGGGGGAGCTGTCATGGGGGCGGGAGGGGTGGCCACAGAGGGGAGGGGGTAGCTGCTGCAGGGGGGACGTCCCAGGGTGGAAGGGGGGTGTGGAGCTGCCACAGGGCTCGGGGTGGGGGGCAAGGTGGAAGTTTCACCTAGGGCGCGAAACATCCTTGCACCCGCCCCTGGGTGTGATATTGAGAGGTGCTGACTACCTTTGCCCCATGTTGAATTTAATATAGTTTAAGTAAATGCTGAGTTACTGTGCTATGTATGAGATGCTTAACTTAATTGTTACCAATGAGAATTTGTAGAAAAAGCTTGAGCCACATTTTGTTGATACTGTATATCAAAGCACAAATCTAATCTCCTTACATATAATTATGTAGCACTATGTGCTGCAGCACTTTTATCTTAAGTGTTTTACAAACATAAGTTAATATTCATTATTTTCAAAGTTATGACATGTTTTTAACCAGATTGGATACCTGGTAGATCTAGTTATTCACTCCCTCATCCAAAACCAAACCTCGCAGGCAGAAACTTGGTTACCGGATGAACTATAGGAAATGAGTGAAATATTAGACTATTTCAGATTCTGAAAACTGGTAGATTGGTAAATATCAAAAATGTAGAGCCCCGTACTCCCATCTGCAATTACACCTGTGCTTATGAAAGGCAGAATTTCATTCCTTCTGCCTAGCCCAGGGAAGCTCCTCAGCAAAGGCTTTTTAGTGTTCTAGCCCTAGTCAGTGTGGGCTTCTCTGAATTCTCCTTCCCCATCCTGCAGATGCCTTTCCTCCCTACCTGCTCTGCTCAGTTTAATGAGGTTCTAGAGAGAACTATAGTGGTGGAGGCCCTAGAACCGGGGTGGGCTAACTATGGCCTGTGGGCTGGATTCACCAGCCATTTTAATCCAGCCCTTGAACTCCCACTGGGGAGCAGGGTCTGGGATTGCCCCGCTCCGGCGCTCCAGCCAGGGAACAGGGTTTGGGGCCGCTCCACACGGCTCCCAGAAGCAGCAGCATGGCCCTTCTCAAGCTCCTACGTGTAGTGGCAGCCAGAGGGCTCTCCTCTGCATGCTGCTCCCACCCAAGTGCCTCCCCCACAGCTCCCATTGGCTGGGAGCCGCAGGGACAGTGCCTGCGGATAGGGCATCATGCAGAGCTGCCTGGCCATGCCTCCACATAGGAGCCAGAGAAGGGGCATGCCACTGCTTCCGGGAGCCACTTGAGGTAAGTGCTGCCCAGAACCTGCACCCCTGAACCTCTCCTCTGTGCCCCAACCCCTTGCCTTGACCACCTCCCATCCTCCAACCCCTTGATCCCAGCCTGAAGCACCCTCCTACACTCAAACACCTCATCCCCAGCCCAGCCCAGTCCCCTCCCGCACCTGAACTCCTCATTTCTGGCCCCACCCTAGAGTTTGTACTGCCAGCCAGAGCCCTCAGCCCCTCCCGCACCCCAACCCCAATTTTTTGAGTATTCATGGCCCGTCATACAATTTCTATTCCCAGATGTGGCCCTTGGTCCAAAAAGTTTGCCCACCCTTGCCTAGAAGCATGACTTCTGCAGCAGCTGACCTCTGTCATCTGGACTTGTGCCACTAGCTGAGCCCTTGTAATCCATGGGTCAAGGGAACAGAACTCCTGGGTTTTTTTCCCTCTGGTGGAGAGGGGTGACAAATCATAGCCCATTAATGGGAAGATGAGTAGAACAGTCAGTGAGCTGAGTGTCAGAGAGTTTCTTCTGCCCTGCAGGAGATAACACCACTACAGGGAAGAATGAAGGCAGAGAGAAAATATGTAGTGTGTCAGGATGGTATCTATGAATAAAAAGAACACTTGAAGATCTTGGGAAATCATTTTGTGGCCTGTCGAAGGAGGTTAGCTGACCTTAAATTGCTTCTAAAAATACATAGAGGTGGTAAAAAAAAAAAGTGGCTTCTATTACTCACAGAAGCATGCATCTTTGTGTTGGCAAGGTGCAAGGAGGCACTTTGCTTCACAAAATAAAATAAATATTTTATGCATATCTTTAATATCAATCTGACAGATCAATTGTCTAATGATATACACTTTCTCCCCATTTATCCTTTTCCAATTTTTTTAATTGAAAAAGTAAAAGAACAGGAAAGAGAAATTGCTCATAAGAAAATTCCAGTGAAAACTTCTACCAGACACTATAGTGCAACACAGTCACAGACACACTAGCAATTACATTACATACTCTCACAGTTAGACAAAGCTCATCCCTGTGCATGTGATTACTTCAAGAATACATGTCCAACAAAAACAGCTGCAAGTCTGCAGGGAAACAATATGATGGAGAAACACATTTGCCAGCTAAACCACTTTGTGATGTTCTGAATAGAATTGAGGATTTTTTTATATCACAAACATAGGTCTCCAATATTTCACCAAAATGAGAGCCTCCATTAACTGTCACAGCAGTAGTTTCAGTGTGTAGGCTGCACCATCCGTTACTGTGTGTGTGTGTGTGTGTCTCTCTCACTCACAAACACACCTGTTATTACAAAAGGTTTGTTTGAAAATCTAAATTACTTCTAATTCTTTGCCCATAAAGTTTGAGTGTCTGCCATGAGAGAAATATACATCTGTTTATTTTGTTATTTGTCTCAGTTTCCTGCCAGCTGTTATTACTCTCTGGATGTGGTATGCAAAGTTTTCTCCAAAGCCAGTATTAACACTGCTTTGTTAATTAGCTAATTGGTTTGGTTGTGGTGTTGAATAGTAGTAAGAGCTGCACCTTTTTAGGATCCTTCCTTTAGATCTAAGCACATTGCATTTATACCTTGGAGCTAGTGTTATCAATATAAATTAACCTATGTTTATGATTTTATGAGATGTATTGATACAGTATGAGCCTATTACCAATCAGTGTTTGTATCTGCATAAAAACAGTAGCAGCTCCTTTTGAGACCAGTGAAAGAGAATAATGGATGCTTTTTGGTCCTGAGCACTTTTGAAAATCTGGTCACTAAATGGGAGCTTTAAGACACCAAGATCTTTGGGAAATCTGGCCCTAAATGTCCAAAGGAAAGAAGCATAGGGTTATTATAGGGGAAAGTACTGTGACTAACCATAGAATCACGACCAGTGCAAGGATGTTTCACGCCCTAGGCGAAACTTCCACCTTGCAACCCCCCCGCGCCCCCGCCCTGAAACCTCCCCCGTGGCAGCTCCCCCCCCTCCACCCTGAGGTGCCCCCCTTGCGGCAGCTCCCCACCCTCAACCCTGAGGCACTCCCCTGCCCCAGCTCACCCCAGCTCCGCGCATGAGCATGAACACCTCGAGCACGCTGTCACTGCTTCACTTCTCCCGCCTCCCAGGCTTGTGGTGCCTAAGCTGATTGGCACCGCAAGCCTGGGAGGCAGGAGAAGTGAAGCAGCCACAGTGTGCTCGGGGAGGAGGCGGAGCAGGGGTGAGCTGGGGCGAGGAGTTCCCCTGTGTGCCGCCCTCCCCCCCTTACTTGCTGCAGGCAGCCCTCTCCGCGCTCCCATGCCCCAGCTCCCTCCACCTAAATGCTGGCGGCGACCAGGGCGGCTGAAGATCCAGCCGCCATGGTCACTGCCAAAGAAAATGGCACCCCCCAAATCCTGGTGCCCTAGGCAACCGCCTAGGTCTCCTAAATGGTTGCACTGGCCCTGCATAGAATTATCATTTGATAGAATTATTATATATTAGACACCACCTTCAAATGGAGGATTTACTCTGACAGATAGGCACAACAGATCTGACTTAAATTTCCTGAAAAGCCTTAACCAAGAATTGCAATGATCTTTAGGTTTCTGTCATGAGAGTCTTTATCTTATTGTAATATTCTGTAGTGTAGTACACTGCACCTATTTACCAGACTGAGACCTCACCTTGCAATTTCTGAGTCTCTGTCCAAGCAGATCTCCTCTCCAATCCCTTTCCCTGCAGCTATTGACCTCCACCACTAAATATCAGAGTGCTGGGATCCAGTTGCTATCTCCAAGTTTTCTATTGTGATCTAATCTGCATTGCATTATGGGGCACATCAAAACTCTGAGCATGCCAGTTTGCGTGACCTTGGGGCTTAGAGCAGCCCATTCTCTCTTGCAATTGAACACAAAGCAGATAGCTCATGAGTCTATATTTACAAGATGAAGAAGAGGGTTCTGAGATTAACCACCAAGAAAGGGGTGGGGGGTTATTTGAGTGCCAATGGTAGTCTCCAGAAATACAGGTATTGGTGGTGATCCCAGCCATTGGAAATAACAGCTGTAACAGATTACATAAACAATATTGGTTTGTAGTTAGTATGTGCATACTCATACTTTAAATTCCAGGTGTGATATCATATATAAACGAGTTAGTTCACTTTCTCTCTTTCCTATTTTAAAAGCTAGCACTAGTTAGAATGTATTTTTCTGTGTGCTATGTTTAGTCTTATTGAGGCTAGATTGGTTCGTCTAGGGCTAGTCCACGTGACAAAGGCTATGGAGACTCAAAGCCCTCTAGTGGAGACTCAGCATATACCAGGAAAAGGAGTTTGACTGGTGTACTTAAGAACATATGCTATACCAGCAAAAGGACTCCTTTGCTAATATAAGTAGTGTGGGTTTTTTTCATGCCGCTACCCTGCCACAGTTTTGTAGTGTAGGCCTAGCCTCAGACACTGTCCTGGGTTGGGGATGGTGCGGAGCTGCACTGTCCACGGAGAACTTAGGGAAGCTCATTGAGGCATAGTCCCTCCCTTCGTTTCCCAATGCACTACTCATGGCCCCATTTCCTGTCAGGAATAAGGCACTGCAGTTGTGCCTGCCCAATCTCCTGACAGCCTACTGAGCACAGCTGGGCTGCATCAGCTAGTTTGCCTGACGGAATGCCTGCCTGTGATTGGTTGAGGAAGCTCGTAGGCTTGTTCTTGAGCCCAGCAGCAGGAGCAGTTCCCCAGGCTGCTTAAAGCATTTGCCCACAGCTGCGAAAACTCCTTTGTCCGCTTGTTCTCAGCCTTGCTCTAGTCCCGCTCTTGCCTCATTTGAACGCTGCTGCTGCCTGGGACTCAGCCTCACCTCACCTCCATTCTTCTAGGTATCCATGAAAAAGCCTGTAACAGTATAACTGTTGTGGAGCTGATTCATTGCAAGGAGAATGAATATATATGCCAGCATAAGCAATGGCAGTGAAAGGGTTGGTTTTATTTTAGATTAGTGTCTCCTTTTTTCTCCAAAGCTATTTCATTCCAGGAGGGAATAAAGGCACCATAAAAATATTTAGTTGCCAGGAAAATAGTTTAGCAACAGTCAGTTGGTACATAATGTTTTTTTAAAGAAATGTATAAGCAATGGATACACCAGCACAGATGTTTTGTATGAAAAGTTGGTAATATAATTAAGTAAATTGAAACTGAAAGGTTGATATAAGTGGTTGTGAAAAGTATGAACTAATGTTTTCAGTCAGCAATAGGACCTGATTCTGCAAATACTTCACAACGTAATGTTTACTTCAGTGGGAATACACACAGTTTGAAAACACTACTCCCAGCAGTAAATATTGGCAGAACTGGGCCCAGATTTCTCAGGCAAGATAATGGCTCACACAAAAGTATCACGATTTTCCAATTTTAAATTATGTTATGGAATAAGGTTTCTATTAAATGAGTGCATTGCGGAATTTGTACATTTTAATTGTAGTTGATTTCTATTGATTGTTTACAGAAAAGTCAGTGTAAGTATTTAATCTACCATATTTATAAAGTGTGAGTCCATCAAAATAATTTAATTTGTGAGATGGTTATGCACATGTATGTAATGCAGCAAAGCATAAAATTTGTGACAACTGCATTACAAAAAAAAACCTAAAATTTTTGTTACTTTACCACGAAAATGTCAATATCTGACTGTATCTAAGAAATATATAGAGAACCAATTTGAGTGCTACCTGTCTTACCCTTTGGCTATCCTCTGACATACTAAGAAGTTAACTTTAGAATTTTAGTTTTACTATTATTATAGAAGAGACCTGATCCAAAGCCAACTGTGGTCAGTTCGTGTCTTTCCACTGATTTAAAATGGCTTTGGATCAGGCCCCAAAAGAGCTCTATAAATGTATATGGGATAATTACATAAATTACTATAATCTATTTAGAGTACAAACAAATGGGTATGGATGAATCATTGAGAGAAGTTTGAGTGGCTTGTGTTCACAGATTCTTGAAATATGTGTGTCCTTATTCACAATTTTTTTATGCAGCTGTATACATCTGAGGTTTGTAACTGTCATGGTATAATTCCCCACTCTGAACGTTAGCGTCCAAAAGATGGGGTACCAGCATGAATTCCTCTAAGCTTAATTACCAGCTTAGTACTTGTAGCGCTGCCACCAACCAGGAATTCCAGTGCCTGGTACACTCTGGTCCCCCCAAAACCTTACCCGGGGACCCCTAAGACCCAGACCCTCTGGATCTTAACACAAGGAAAGTAAACCCTTTCCCTCACCATTGCCTGTCCCAGGCTTCCCCTCCCTGGGTTACCCTGGAAGATCACTGTGATTCAAATTCCTTGAATCTTAAAACAGAGAGGAAAATTCACCTGCCTCCCTCCTTCTCTCTCCCCCTCCTAGATTCTCCCTGAGAGAGAAAGTAATCCTAACACCGAGAGAAATTAACCTTTCTCTCCCCCTTCCCTTCTTTCTCCCCACCAATTCCCTGGTGGATCCAGACCCAGTCCCCTGGGGTCTCACCAGAATAAAAAAACAATCAGGTTCTTAAACAAGAAAAGCTTTTAATTAAAAAAAGAAAAAAAAACAGTAAAAATTATCTTTGTAAATTTAAGATGGAATATGTTACAGGGTCTTTCAGCTATAGACACTGGGAATACCCTCCCAGCCTAAGTATTCAAGTACAAATTAAAATCCTTTCAGCAAAATACAAATTTGAACTCCTTCCAGCCACATACACATTTGAACTCCTCCCAGCCAAATACACATTTGCAAATAAAGAAAACTAACATAAGCCTAACTCACCTTATCACCTAGTACTTACTATTTTGAATCTATAAGAACCTGTATCAGGGAGATTGGAGAGAAACCTGGTTGCACATCTGGTCACTCTTAGAACCCAGAGAGAACAACCACCAAAAACTAACAGCACACACAAAAACTTCCCTCCCTCAAGATTTGAAAGTATCCTGTCCCCTGATTGGTCCTCTGGTCAGGTGACAGCCAGGCTCACTGAACTTGTTAACCCTTTACAGGCAAAAGAGACATGAAGAACTTCTGTTCTATTAACCCTTAACTATCTGTTTATGACAGTAACAAAAATAAACATTATTTTTATTAAAATCATGCACAAAATCTCTGTCTCTGTACCTTTGTTAATAATTTGTGGGCATGATTCCAAGGCCATTAAAGTCAGCCTGGTAAAAGTTTGTAAGAAACAAGAAAAATGGGACAACGTTTGAAAAGATGCTTTTTAAACATAGAAAGTTCTCTTTCAAACAATTTGTTTAGATATTTATGTACAACGGGGTGGTAAAAAACATATCATATCAAAATACTTGCCTGAAGTTCAAGTGCATAAGTACTGGATAATAACATATAATATAAAAGCTGTGCGGGTTTTACACCGAAATTGTAGTTAACTAATTACTATAATACAAAAACAAACCAATCACTAACAACAATAACTAAAATTATATTTGGAGATGGAACAGTGCTCTCTGACAAAATATATATATTTATATATATGCTATACAAGTTCTTAGTTTTTCTTTAACTATTGGTAAGATTTTACCATTCTATTTGTGAACTGTGATAGGTACACAATGCATGCTGCAGTTTTTAAATATGAAGTATTTATTATGCTGCACAAAATATTTTCCACTTACAATATGCAGTCAACCTTCCTCTTACCCATGTATGTGAAATCTATTTGAATACATGGAATATTGGTTTGAATGATTGCTGTGATTTTTTTATACTGTACTTTTCCAAATGAAAGCACGAAAAGCAAACACAGTTATCATTTTCCACATAGGCGCCTACTCCATGAGTGCTCCAGGAATGGAGCACCCACGGAAAAAAATTAATGGGTGCTTAGCACTCACCGGCATCCAGCTTCCCCCCCAGCGCCTCCCACCCACCACGATCAACTATTCTGCTGCGTGCAGGAGGCACTGGGGGGGGGAGGGAGGAGCAGGGAAGGGCACGCTCATGGGAGGGGGCGTAACTGGGTGGGAAGGAGTGGGGCAGCGGAGGAGCAGGGATGGGAAGAGGCAGGGTGGAGTGCTGTATGGGAGAAGGAGTGAGAGTGGGCCCTGGGGTGGAGCAGGGGCAGGAAGAGGTGAGGGGAGGTGGGGTGGGGGCTTGGGGAAAGGGGGCAGGAAGAGGTGAGGGGAGGTGGGGTGGGGGCTTGGGGAAAGGGGGCAGGCGGAGGTGAGGCCAGGGGTGGAGGTTTGAGAACCCCCAGGGCCCAGACAAAGCCAGTGCCAGTGAGTTGCCATTTCTTATTCACACACAAGTAAGTATTTCTCCTTAAATACAATGACGTTGAAAAGCTATTTAATGGCTTATAAATAAGCCATTCTTTAGCTTGACGGCAGAATGCATCTCCTATCGGTTTTATAAAAGCCACAGTTAAACAGCCTCTTAGCCCAAGAGCCCAAGTAAGCTGTCATGGGCCAACTGTGGATTTCTAATTGCACTTTAAACATGCTCTTATTGCAGTAGTTCTCAACCAGTGGTCCAGGGCCCTCTGGCAGGCCGCGACCAGGTTTTAGGGGGGCTGCAAAGCAGGGCCAGCATTAGAGTCGCTGGGGCCCAGGGCAGAAAGCCGAAACCTCACCACATGGGGCTAAAGCCCGGGGCCATGAGCCGCCGAACGCCAGCCCTGGCTTTTATGTGCAGAAAACCCTTTTTACTTTTGGGGGAGGGGCGCAGTTGTCTGGTCTGGGGGGCCCTGCAGGTGGGCTCTTGAGGAGGGAGGGGGTTTGGGTGTATTGGCTGGGGGGGAGGCATGACTGGGCTCGGGTGGGGGGAGTGTCAGGTCCTCCAGCTGGGCTCCAGGGGCAGGGGAAGGGACAGACAAACAGGAACTGGATTGTCATGGGAGTTTCTTTAACTCTCTACTTGTGGGGGAATTTTTGTGTGTGTCTGTGCTGTTACAGACATACTTGTTGACAGGTATTTTGAAATAAATTACCGAAATAACCTGTGATTATGTAGTGTTATTTTAGTACAGTAGTTCTCAAACTTTTGTACTGGTGACCCCTTTCACATAGCAAGCCTCTGAGTGCGACCCCTCTTATAAATTAAAAACTCTTTTTTATATATTTAACACAATTATAAATTCATAGATTCATAGATTCTAGGATCAGAAGGGACCAATGTGATCATCTAGTCCGACCCCCTGCACAAAGCAGGCCACAGAACCCTACCCATCCACGTCTATAACAAACCCCTAACCTATGCCTGAGTTATTGAAGTCTTCAAATTGTGGTCTGCAGACCTCAAGCTGCAGAGAATCCACCAGCAAGTGACCCATGCCCCACACTGCAGGGGAAGGTGAAAAACCTCCAGGGCCTCTGCCAATCTGCCCTGGAGGAAAATTCCTTCCCGACCCCAAATATGGCGATCAGCTAAACCCTGAGCATGTGGGCAAGTCTCACCAGCCAGCACTCAGGAAAGAATTCTCTGCAGTAACTCAGATCCCATCCCATCCAACATCCTATCACCAACCGCTGGGCATACTTATCTCGCGATAATCAAAGATCAATTGCCAAAATTAGGCTCTCCCATCATACCATCCCTTCCATAAATTTATCAAGCTTAATCTTAAAGCCAGATATGTCTTTTGCCCCCACTACTCCCCTTGGAAGGCTGTTCCAGAACTTCACTCCTCTAATGGTTAGAAACCTTCGTCTAATTTCAAATCTAAACTTCCTAGTGTCCAGTTTATACCCATTCGTTCTTGTGTCTACATTGGTACGAAGATTAAATAATTCCTCTCCCTCCCTAATATTAATCCCTCTGATATATTTATAAAGAGCAAGCATATCCCCCCTCAGCCTTCTTTTGGCTAGACTAAACAAGCCAAGCTCTTTGAGTCTCCTTTCATATGACAGGTTTTCCTTTCCTCGGATCATCCTAGTAGCTCGTCTCTGAACCTGTTCCAGTTTGAATTCATCCTTCTTAAACATGGGAGACCAGTACTGCACACAGTATTCCAGGTGGGGTCTCACCAGCGCCTTATATAACGGTACTAACACCTCCTTATCTTTGCTGGAAATACCTCGCCTGATGCATCCTAAAACCGCATTAGCTTTTTTAACGGCCATATCATATTGGCGGCTCATAGTCATCCTGTGATCTGCCAATACCCCAAGGTCCTTCTCCTCCTCTGTTGCTTCCAACTGATGCATCCCCAATCTATATCTAAAGTTCTTATTATTAATCCCTAAGTGCATGACCTTGCACTTTTCACTATTCAGTTTCATCCTATTACTATTACTCCAGTTTACAAGGTTGTCCAGATCTTCCTGTATGATATCCCGGGTCCTTCTCCGTGTTAGCAATACCCCCCAGCTTCGTGTCATCCGTGAACTTTATTAGCACATTCCCGCTTTTTGTGTTCAGCCTGACAGTTCACCCTTCAGTAGACCCATTGTAGTCTCCCCTTTAACCAGTTCCTTATCCACCTTTCAATTCTCATATTGATCCCCATCTTTTCCAATTTGACTAATAATTCCACATGTGGAACCGTGTCAAATGCCTTACTGAAATCTAGGTAAATTAGGTCTACCGCGTATCAGAGGGGTAGCCGTGTTAGTCTGGATCTGTAAAAGCAACAAAGAATCCTGTGGCACCTTATAGACTAACAGACGTTTTGGAGCATGAGCTTTCGTGGGTGAATACCCACTTCCTCAGATGCATGTAGTGGAAATTTCCAGGGGCAGGTATATATATGCTAGCAAGCAAGCTAGAGATATTATAATAATATAATTATAATAATATAATTATAATAATATAATTATAATAATATCTCTAGCTTGCTTGCTAGCATATATATACCTGCCCCTGGAAATTTCCACTACATGCATCTGAGGAAGTGGGTATTCACCCACGAAAGCTCATGCTCCAAAACGTCTGTTAGTCTATAAGGTGCTCCTTTCCAAATGCAAATGGATGGACATCATACCAAATGGACTAAAGGTAAAAAATCCACTGCTATCTACATACTACACAGACCACAGTGAGAGATTATGCCATACTCTATCAAAAAAACTGAGGAACCACCTGATCAGCATCCTATACAGCAAACAGGAAAACATCAAAAAAGAGCTCTCCAACCTGGAGACTCTCATTAATAACCAAACTTCTATACAAACGGACTTCACTATAATAAGACAGGAGATCTACATTACTCATTTCACCTCTCTACACAGGAAAAAGGACTGTAAGCTGTCTAAACTCCTGCCTGCCACATGGGGCCACAACCGTGGTACCCCTAACCCACCCAGCAATATCGTCAATCTATCCAACTACACACTCAGCCCAGAAGAAAAGTCTGTCCTATCTCGGGGACTCTCTGTCTGCCCTGCCACCCCCACCAACATGATACAGTTCTGTGGCGATCTGGAAGCCTACTTTCGCCGTCTCCGACTCAAAGAATACTTCCAGGACAACACTGAACAGTGCACTGATACACAGGTGCCCTCCCACCAACAGCACAAGAAGAAGAACTCCACATGGACTCCTCCTGAGGGTCGAAATGACAGTCTGGACCTATACATTGAATGCTTCTGCCGGCGTGCACAGGCAGAAATCGTGGAACAACAACATCGTTTGCCTCACAACCTAAGTCGTGCAGAACGCAATGCCATCCACAGCTTCAGAAACCACCCTGACATTATCATCAAAGAGGCTGATAAAGGAGGTGCCATTGTCATCATGAACAGGTCTGACTACCAAAAGGAGGCCGCCAGACAACTCTCCAATACCAAATTCTACAGGCCACTTCCCTCAGATCCCACTGAGGAATACACTAAGAAACTACAGCATCTACTCAGGACACTCCCTACACTAACACCAGAAGAAATCAACATACCCCTAGAGCCCCGACCAGGGTTATTCTATCTACTACCCAAGACCCACAAACCCGGAAATCCTGGACGCCCCATCATCTCGGGCATTGGCACTCTCACTGAAGGACTGTCTACTCAGACCCTATGCCACCAGCACTCCCAGCTATCTCCGTGACACCACTGATTTCCTGAGGAAATTGGTCACCTCCCAGAAAACACCATCCTAGCCACCATGGATGTAGAGGCTCTCTACACAAACATCCCACACACAGATGGAATACAAGCTATCAGGAACACTATCCCTGATGATGCCGCAGCACAACTGGCTGCTGAGCTCTGTGCCTTTATACTTACACACAACTATTTCAAATTTGATGACAGTATATACCTCCAGATCAATGGCACTGCTATGGACACCCGCATGGCCCCACAATATGCCAATATCTTTATGGCTGACCTGGAACAACGCTTCCTCAGCTCTCGTCCACTCACGCCCCTTCTCTACCTACGCTACATTGATGACATCTTCATCATCTGGACCCATGGGAAGGAGACTCTGGAAAAATTCCACCACGATTTCAACAGCTTCCACCCCACCATCAACCTCAGCCTGGACCAATCTACACGGGAGGTCCACTTTCTTGACACCACGGTGCAAATAAGTGATGGTCACATTAACACCACCCTATATCGAAAACCTACCGACCGCTATGCCTACCTTCATGCCTCCAGCTTCCATCCTGGACACATCACACGATCCATTGTCTACAGCCAAGCACTGAGGTACAACCGCATCTGCTCCAACCCCTCAGACAGAGACCAACACCTACAAAATCTCCACCAAGCATTCTCAAAACTACAATACCCTCACGAGGAAATAAGGACACAGATCAACAGAGCCAGACGTGTACCCAGAAGCCTCCTACTGCAAGACAAACCCAAGAAAGAAACCAACAGGACTCCACTGGCCATCACATACAGCCCCCAGCTAAAACCCCTCCAACGCATCATCAAGGATCTACAACCCATCCTGGACAATGATCCCACACTTTCACAGGCCTTGGGTGGCAAGCCAGTCCTTGCCCACAGACAACCTGCCAAGCTGAAACATATTCTCACCAGTAACTGCACACTGCACCATAATAACTCTAGCTCAGGAACCAATCCATGCAACAAACCTCGATGCCAACTCTGCCCACATATCTACACCAGCGACACCATCACAGGACCTAACCAGATCAGCCACACCATCACTGGTTTATTCACCTGCACATCCACCACTGTAATATACGCCATCATATGCCAGCAATGCCCCTCTGCTATGTACATCGGCCAAACTGGACAGTCTCTACGGAAAAGGATAAATGGACACAAATCAGACATTAGGAATGGCAATATACAAAAACCTGTAGGAGAGCACTTCAACCTCCCTGGCCACACTATAGCAGACCTTAAGGTGGCCATCCTGCAGGAAAAAAACTTCAGGACCAGACTTCAAAGAGAAACTGCTGAGCTTCAGTTCATCTGCAAATTTGACACCATCAGCTCAGGATTGAACAAAGACTGTGAATGGTTTGCCAACTACAGAACCAGTTTCTCCTCTCTTGGTTTTCACACCTCAACTGCTAGAACAGGGCCTCATCCTCCCTGATTGAACTGACCTCATTATCTCTAGCTTGCTTGCTAGCACACATATATATACCTGCCCCTGGATATTTCCATTACATGCATCTGAGGAAGTGGGTATTCACCCACGAAAGCTCATGCTCCAAAACGTCTGTTAGTCTATAAGGTGCCACAGGATTCTTTGCTGCTTTTATAGGTCTACCGCATTTCCTTTGTCTAAATAGTCTGTCACCTTCTCAAAGAAGGAGATCAGGTTTGTTGGGCACGATCTACCTTTAGTAAAACCATGTTGTACTTTGTCCCAATTACCATTGACCTCAATGTCCTTAACTACTTTCTCCTTCAAAATTTTTTCCAAGACCTTACATACTACAGATGTCAAAATAACAGGCCTATAGTTACTCGGATCACTCTTTCTTCCTTTCTTAAAGATAGGCACTACGTTAGCAATTCTCCAGTCGTACGGTACAACCCCTGAGTTTACTGGTTCATTAAAAATTCTCGCTAATGGGCTTGCAATTTCATGCGCCAGTTCCTTTAATATTCTCAGATGAAGATTGTCCGGGCCCTCCGATTTTGTCCCATTAAGCTGTTCAAGTATGGCTTCTACCTCAGATGTGGTAATATCCACCTCCATATCCTCATTCCCGTTTGTCATCCTTCCATTACCCCTAAGCTCCCCATTAGCCTTATTAAAGACTGAGGCAAAGTACTTATTTAGATATTGGGTCATGCCTAGGTTATCCTTAACCTCCTTTCCATCCTCAGTGTGTAGCGGTCCCACTTCTTCTTTCTTTGTTTTCTTCTTATTTATATGGGCTATAGAACCTTTTACTATTGGTTTTAATTCCCTTTGCAAGGTTCAACTCTGCTTGGCTTTTAGTCTTTCTCACTTTATCCCTACATGTTCTGACCTCAGTAAGATAGCTTTCCTTGCTAATCCCACCCTTCTTCCACTCCTTGTAGGCTTTCTGCTTTTTCTTAATCACCTCTCTGAGATGCTTGCTCATCCAGCTTGGTCTACAACTCCTGCCTATGTTTTTTTTCCCCTTTCTTGGGATGCAGGCTTCCAATAGTTTCTGCAGCTGCGACTTAAAGTAATTCCAGGCCTCTTCCACGTTTAGATCCACAAGTTCTTCAGTCCAATCCACTTCCCTAACTAATTTCCTTAATTCTTTAAAATTAGCCCTTTTGAAATAAAAAACCCTAGTCCCAGATCTATTTTTGTTTATGCTTCCATCTACTTTGAACTGAATTAGCTCATGATCACTCGAACCAAGGTTGTCCCCTACAACCATTTCTTCTATGAGGTCCTCACTGCTCACCAAAACCAAATCTAAAATGGCATCGCCTCTTGTCAGTTCTTCAACTACTTGGTGAAGGAATCCATCAGCTATCACATCCAGAAAAATCTGATCCCTACTATTCTTGCTAGCACTTGTACTCCAGTCTATATCTGGGAAATTAAGGTCTCCCATGATCACACATTTCCCATTAGTGTTTACTTCCTTAAAAACATTAAAGAGGTCTCTATCCATATCCAGATCAGATCCCGGAGGTCTGTAGCACACCCCAAGCACTATCTCAGGGGAGGCTCTAGTAGCTTTCTTTCCCAGTGTGATTTTTGCCCAGACAGACTCTGTCTTGTCCATTCCATCACTTCTTATTTCTTTACAGTTAACCTCCTCATTGATGTACAATGCTACTCCACCACCTTTGCCTTTATTTCTATCTTTCCTAAACAGCACATAGCCTTCAATACCTGTACTCCAGTCATGACTACTATTCCACCACGTTTCTGTTATGCCTATAATATCTGGTTTCACTTTCTGCACCAGTAGCTCTAGTTCCTCCATTTTGTTCCCTAGGCTCCTCGCAGTAGTGTACAGACATCTTAATTTTTGCCGTTTGGCTTCACTCACATTCTGTATTCTGTTAGGCATGGACATTCTACCACCACCATCACCTGTTAGTCTGTTATCTACACTACCCTTCCTCCTTATGCCAATTCTTCTGTCCATGGCTGTATCCCCTCTTACTTTGTTTACTTCCCTGTCAGGTTTAAATTCTGGTGTGGAGATCTCCTGAACATCTCCCAACCATCTCCCCCAAATTTCTAGTTTAAACCTCTCTTAATCAGGTCGGCGAGCCTCCATCCTAGAAGTCTGTTTCCTTCCTTTCTCAGGTGAAGTCCATCACGAGAGAGCAGTCTTCTGTCTGTAAATGCTTCCCAATGGCCGTACATCCCAAAGCCCTCATATAGCACCACTGCCTGAGCCATCTGTTGATCGCCATAATCTTGTCACACCTTTGTTGCCCTTCTCTAGGAACCGGCAGAATCCCACTGAAGATCATCTGAGCCTCGATTTCCTTAAGCGTCTTCCCCAGTCTGGCATAGTCTCCCTTGATACATTCCAGAGAGTATCTAGCCGTATCATTCGTTCCCACATGAAGGACAATCAACGGATTTTTCCCCGCTCCCACTAGTATCCTTTTCAGCCTCAGGTCCACATCCTGTATCTTACACCTGGCATACAGCACACCCTTCTGTTCTCCCGATCAGCTCTAGTCACAGGCCTGTCTATTCTTCTCAGTAAGGAGGCTCCAATCATGTAGACCTGCCTTTTCTTGATGACAGTGCGCTTCTCCGGTCTATCTCCCGCACCCACCGGCTGCAAGTCCTCTTGATTCCTATTCCCCCTTGCAATCCTCCTGGGGCTCATATTTGGTGTTGCCTCCATTGACTCCTGCCCTCCTCTTGCAGGACTATCAGCTCTTCCCTTTTTCCTTGCCCTCTCTCCTTCAGCGACCACCTGCTGTGCCCCTTCTTCATTTTCCAACTCTGCAAATCTGTTCCTGAGTTCTACTTCCCCTTCACTGGCCCGTCTTTTCCTCTGCCTGGTTCTCTTAGTCACATGCTTCCACCATTCACTTTCCTCCCCCAGCAGTCTCTCCTCTGAATTCTTTGGTCCTGCTTCCATCTGCACATCTGAGCTTATCCCTTCAGCCCCCTCGTGTCTGTGCTCCATCGTCTGCTCAAACCCCCTTCTGAACTCAACCAGAGTTTGCACCTGCATCTCCAGTCCTCGGATCTTCTCTTCCATCAGCTCTACCAGGTGGCACTTCATGCAGACAAAGCTCTTCTCAGGTGCCCCCTCCAAGATCATGTACATGCCGCAGCTTCCACATCCAGTCATCCTCATTGTGTCTTTCACTGCTGCCTCTGTATCAGTCATGGCCTTCCCACCTGCCGCCTGGTAGTCAACACAACACAAGCTCCCAGCAGGCACCAGACCACCACCCTATCCCTTGACTTGCTTGTCGGTTCTTCTGTCTTAGTCTCCCCTACAACCTCCCCCTGGAAACTCCCTCTGAAACTCCCCCGTTTACAGCTCTGTTTGCTGGCTCCTGTGCTGCTGCAGCTGTCTGATTCTGGATGCAAAGTGGGGTTTGGGGTGAAGGCTGACAACTCGTGACCTTCCCTCCCATGTAATAACCTCGCGACCCCATGAGGGTCCCGACCCCCAGTTTGAGAACCCCTGGTCTAGTAGCCCCAAGTAGGTATCCGTCTGAGACCACAGGTGTATACTCAGGGTGGCTAACCCCTCCCTTCACTTGCACTGCTGTGCCTATGCTTTTTTTTAGTATGCAAGCCTGATCATAGCAAGTTGCAAGTATGTTTCCTCGAACAGAGAACTGTGCCCCCAGCTACAAGTATATTCTTAGTCGTGACACAGAGGTGAAAGGCATATTAATCTATTGCAGCTCCTTGAGTAATGCACTATATTCACATACTCCTCTTTAGGAGGAAGATCTGTCGATGAAACGTTTTACTAAATAAAATGTAAAATCCCCTTCAATCAATTAAAATATAAAGTATCTTATAAAGGGTTCAGGTGCTTCAGCTTCTGCAGCCACAACTTTATCTTCCTTCCTTTCATTATCTTTCAACCCTTCAGTCCTGGGGTTGCTTTTATAAACTATGCTCTCTT
This sequence comes from Gopherus evgoodei, assembly GCF_007399415.2. NCBI lineage: Eukaryota > Metazoa > Chordata > Testudines > Testudinidae > Gopherus > Gopherus evgoodei. The sequence continues at coordinate 112,490,393 of NC_044324.1, forward strand.
GTTGGTTGGTCTGCTTGGCTCTCCTACAAAGGGAGCAAAAAAATCTTCTCTGTTGTGCTGGACAACACCACTGCCACATTTATAATTACAACTTTTCTTTTACTTAGTGAACTGTTCTGTTGGAAAATACAGTCTGCAACAGATGGCCCTTTTTGGTTTTCTGGTTTTGCTTTTTAAGTTTTCCGTGAAGAACAATTTAGGAACAGAAACAGAACAGCGTAATTCAGAGGTTCTTATAATGTGGGTTAAATCTTAATAGAGAGATTGCCTTGTCGACGCCTTCTGTGCACAATGGCATAACATAACTTGGACAATTATAGCAACAGTTTGTGAACCAGTCAGTTTTGTTGAAATTGACTTCTGCTTAAAGAAAGCAAATGGCTCTGTGGTGATGGTGCCACACTGGAGAGCTGTTTACTGACAATTCAAGGACGAGGATTTATGTTCTGATTGATCATTCTTTGTCTGCCCTCTTCTGTACTTTTTAAAAAATCAAATCATACCAGCGCTGTTGATTTGATTATTCATAACTCTTTTCATTTCACCTAGCCTGTTTGAATTTCAAAATCTTAAAAGGGAAAGACACCTTATTTAGTGTTTAGTAAAGTATCATACTTTTAATTAATAGTTTAGTGTTGTGAAGCTCTTGAAAATTTGTTAGGAAGAGAGTAGGTACCATCTTTTGAGCAGAGGAATAAATCCTAAAATTATATTTTAAGTAATCATATTTATTCTTAGGGCAGTAAGAGTGTCAACAATTTTTATCATAAAGTTGAACTGATTTTGAGCCAAGAAATGGCGATGCTGGTTCATGAAACCCAACAAATGTAATCACAGTGACAAGGAGTTCTCTCTCTTGCTTTTCGCCCTTCCCTCGCAGTCTATTTTTTGCCCTTGTGGCATCACATTACAGCAAAGCATAGGAGAAGCAATTCAGACTCCATGCCAGCTTCTCTGACCTTCTTGGATAATCCAAATATACTTGTGCCATAAACAACTTTAAATAATAAATGTGTTCAATTTTAATTACTTTCTACTCCAAGTCCAATAAGTGGATTCTTACAGGAATTTGTATATTAAACAGGGGTTAGCCCTTTTATGTATATTTACACGAAAGTACATATTTGGATTTGGATCTTTCTTCAAAGTTTGGTTTGGATTTCCAGTTAAGAAAAACATTCTCTGCTAGTTCCCATTTTTCTGTGTGCAAGTTTCTGGATGATATTTCACATTATACTCAGACACATTTCAGCTACTATATTTGCCAGTCTACTCTAGGTACTAAACTAACATTTAAAATCTCAACATTTTTTCAAATCTCCTGTTTACCACCTTGCTATATCCTGATCAGACATCATAAAATGGAGTCAATGTGCAACAGATAATAAAAGAAAAGAGTAGAATGATCCCAAAATGTCTTTGATCTAAAGAGAAACCATTCGGGAATATAGAAATCAGATGTAACAGCATTTTCTTTTTATTATTTTAACATCTTTGTCTCCTAGCTTGTTTCATGAATATGCATTTTAAATCGATTTTTTTAATTTCTGGGTTCAATTTTCTTTCTTTTTTTAATTTTTCTTAGAAAGTAGGCAGTGAACGGTTGCATTAAGTCAAGGTAATGTATTGTATACTTGGGCTTTTTTTTACATACTACTTAATCAGATCACCATTCTTCATTGTCCTCCACTTCGGATGGCAGTCAGGGGATCCAGATGACAATCTGTGGAAGATATTCTTCCAGAGGCAGCATCTGGCTCCTTGGCAGATTCCTCAAGCACTTCTACTAATGGGTCTGGATTTGCCCATGGGTCTTTTATGTGGTTACATTGCAGATGGGCTGTCTGCACAGCTTTGTCCTTTTGAATGCATTTAAAAAAAAAACAACTTCCATCCCATTCTTAGATATTTACACACTCCTTTCCAATTGATAAGATTCTTTATGAGTCTCGTAAGATCCCCGTGCTTGATTCTTTATGTAAGAAATCCCAAAGCTTTCCATACATCTAAATGTGCACCTTGAGTTGTGTTTGCGATTCTGGATTAACTTCTCCAGTCTCATTGCCAAGTGATATAATTCAGCATGATCTGAGTCTTTAATATTGTCAGATTTCTTTGGGAATGACCCTACACTATCACTTTTAGAGCAGAGTAACTTTACCTCCCCTTGAAGCATGAAATATACTTACCTTCCATTAGCCTTCCCCCTTTGAAAGCCTATGTTCAAATCTGTATTTGGTTATAAGTGAAAATGAGTATGGTGGGCTCAACCTACTCCTTAGGGAATGCTTGTCTGCTGCTTAGCAGAGTCCTGGACTAGAGTAGCAAAGTTGTTGCAAGTTATGACTTCCTCCAGGGATCGAAGTGGCATTAGTTGTATCTGTGTCTGTCACCTTATCATCATGACTGTCCTCATTATCTTTGCTCCTGGAAAAATTCAAATAGATGGAAATAAAATGCCAAATAAGCATCCCTCCACTATCCTTCAACATTTATGTAACAGTTCCTGCAAATGACTCAGCAGATATTTTCTGGATTGATATAAACAAATTGCCAGACTGATGGTGACCTCACAACAGCAATTACTGCTTGAAGTGAGCGATGTTACCCTTCAAAAGCCCATCCTCAAAGACTGGTACTGGATCTTTAAAATCTTTTATTCTTTTTCTGCCTCAGTTCCTCCAAGATTCTCTATTCTTCCCAACAGTGGTGCATTTGGTGGCTGAAATGGAAAAAAAAAATCTGAGGGAGAAAAGTTGTTTCAGGTTGAATGAATGAAACCTTTTTTTTTTTTACCTAAAATATTTTTCTTTGTTTTTTGTTTGTTGTTGTTGTTGCATTTTGGGTGTGTTTTACCCTTTAAAACAAAATTTAAAACAAACCTAGCTAAATATCTAAACAAAATATTTTGAAATGAAAAGTCAAAATATTTTGTTTAGAAAATATCTTGGCAACTATTTTGACTTTTTTAAAAACATTTCATATTTGTCTGAAACTATTAGACAAATCCATAGATAGCTGCAGTCTCCCTGAACTGCATTTTTGGGTGAATAAACTGTTTAACGGAAAAAATTCTCCCAGCTCTACTGGTATACTTTTTGACAGATTAGATATTTTAACCTTTGTAGTGCTTGGTGTTCCCATGTGTAATTATTATTATTATTATTATTATTTGTATTACCATAGCATGACTATAAATTCTTTAGTGCTTCTTACTGCAAACCAGGTGCTAGTCCTGACACAGTTTAAGAGATAATATCTGAAGGAGAATGAAGAGTTGGGCCCTTGTTAGCTTTCAGTATTGCTTGTTTTTTGCTCTCAGGCGGACAGCCAGAACTGACACGTTGCTGCCAGTGGGTGTGCTTTTGGTGTATAGTGCCAGGGTGACAGTAAACAGAACAGCGGTGGAATTGGTATTATGCCCTTCTGTTTTGATCTGAGAAATAATGAAGGAGAAGAAACTGTGCTGAGCCCGCAAGAGAAAAGTCATATCAATGGAGAAAACTTGGTGTTATCAGTTTTACTGTTCCTTCACTGGATTTTGCAGTTGCTTGAGGCTGGATTGGTTAAAGACTTAAACTGAAGTTGTATCAGTATCTTTAGGACTTACTGCTCTTAATAGTGTACTAAAACAAAAGAGACATCCATTTCCTGAATAGAGTTATTCATAGGTTGTTCTAACTGGTATATTCTGTACCAAGTCACCCTTGTAAAAAATCACAGAGACAGCCACCCAGGAAAGAAAAGCACCTGCAAAAGCAATTTTCCTGTTATTCTAGCAATAATATAATGACTGGGAATGTAATACATTAAAGTAGCACTTTTAGGCCACATTGTCATAACTTACTCTACTTTTGGCAACCTATGATACAATAAATATATATTTTTCCCACACAAAAATCTTTTTGAGTAAAGGCTGCTAAATAGCACATCCTACCAGCATAAACAATAAAAGCAATGAAATAAATGTTAATTCCCACAATACCCCATCTGCACTCAGTGGGTCAGTTTTCCTTTATCAGCTTCAGCTTTCTCCCTTCCACCCCCTAGAGTCCATATATATCCACCCTCCCTCACTTAGACCTTGTTTATTGCCTGGAATGTTCATGTGCTTTGATTCATAAAGTGTTGGTGTGTCTTTCATAAATTACATGGTATGTGGGCTGTATGCAAATATGTAAGTGAGGTTTAGTGTGAGATAAGTTTTTCCGTAACATTTAGATAAAGTTATGTGAATGGGTCATTTGTATTGTTAATGATTATTAGACGTTTAGGTAGAAGTTACAGAACTGAAATCTGTGTGTGTGTGCATATTGATTTTTTTTTCAGAGTCCAGGCTGTGTGTTGGCTGTTCAGAATAAAGATTAAGAGATATAAGTTGTTGTCTTTGCTCACCAGGAGCATACTCTGAAAACAGCTGGAACATTTTGACAAAAAAATGAAAGTTTGATGAAAAACAGAAACAAAAAAAATTGTTTCTCTTTTTCATCTAAATTGAGCCTCTGGTTAGAGAGCTGGGCTGGCAGCATTAGGATACGGAAGTAGTTGACATATCTGAGCAGTTTTATCAGCTAGCCTTCGTGTAGCTCTAAATGATCATTTTAAATAAAGAGGAACTCTTTGTTTAATTTTAGAAGTTCAAAAGTGAACTATATTTGAAATGTTATTAGATTTTGTTTTTGTGGGAGAGAAGTTTGGAATTTAAGGGAACTCTGGTTGTAGTTGGAGGAATATAAGAAACATCATAAAAACTTTAAAAATTGAGCATTTTAAAATGTTTATTTAGCAAAAGTTAGTAAAGATTTTTATTAAAAAATATGTAGAGAATTCAGTTGTCTTCTAAGGAGTTATTGTGACAAATTTAGAGAATACAGTAAATTATTTAAGTGTGAAACAGAGTCCTTCTTTAAGTTCACTTAATTTTGGAATTGCTACCATTGTTACCTGGTGTAGAGTTTGTGCTTGCAGAGCATTTTATTTGGAGAAAATTTTTGTTTAAAATACTTTAAAATTAAAGCTAAATATTTAGGAAATAATGTGGTTTGTTTTCTGTTTTCCTGTATAGTTTCATGGTTGATCTGTGTGTGCGTCAGAACTTGCTGATAGAAAGTAGGTTTATGTACAGTAAAATTTTATTATATTTCAAAACAGGTATGTTTAAAGAAGTTGTAGCCATTTAAATGATCAAGTTAAAGACGATACCATTAGGGTTAATGTGGTGTTCTCTGGAAGTGATGAACACCACTTGAGTGTTCTGAGTTGGAGAAGGGCCCAAAGCTTGCTCTAGTTCTACCCTATTTAACTTGTCAATTTACATAGGTAACACTTTTCTAAAATGGCTAATATATGTATTCTCTTTTAGCTCATTTAAAAATTTGCAAATGGATGTTTGCTTTTGCTGTAGAAAAAAGTGGCAAGAATGAACTTATAGTTGTACTGAGAGAGAAAAAAATGGGAATTTTAACAAAAGGATATGCCAGAGAAGGTTTGAACATACTATTTATAATATATTAAATGCAGAAAACCCGTGTATTTAAGTAAATTCTACCATTGCAAAGTCAAGCATTCAGAAGTTAAGAAATGCTACAGGTAAGGGTTCCCATACAGTATTGTTTGGGCCTCTTCGTGGATATATGTTGTGATAGTTTTGCTTAAAATCATATAGAAGATCTGTGGCAGAGTCAGGAATACAATCCTGTACCCCTGCTTTAAAACCATAAGAGAATAGCTTGTGCACTGAATGAAGCATGGGTCCTATAGAATAAATAGTGTTTGTTCACATAATTAAACCTGTACCATACTGTACGTGCACAAGAGGACCAAATTAAAATTTCACGGTCATCCTTAACGCTGCCATTTCCTAACTTTTGGATCTTCAATTTTGCAACATTCTCATCCTTTAAATTTAATTGCCTTGGTTTTTGAAAAAGCAAACTGTAGTAACAGAAATTTCAAATGCTGGCTTCAGAAGGGAGTGTGGTCTAGAGGGTACAGAAGACATAGCCACAGACATAGTTTTGTCACATTCGTTTTGCAAAGGCTACTATCTCTGGATGAGTCTTGGGCCTACCATACTAGTGACAGAGTTTTATTCCCAGCTCTGCCTGAAGTGACCTTGTGCAACTTCTCAGTTACCCTAAGTGTAAAATGGGAGGAATGATAATTGCTTGCATCTTAAGTTAGGAGCATGAGTCCTTGCTCATTGTAAGCGTTGTGAAGTATACAGAATGGTGGAAGAGCTAAGATTAGGAATCATAGTTCTTTCTAAAGGCTGCTACTGCTGGGTTCCATCTAAAGCTCAAGCTCACTGTGGACTGGGAGCATGCTCAGTGCAGATGCAATGTTCAGAGCCTCTAAAAACCTCTGCTGAGCATATACAAATGCCAATTTTCATAGGCATATAGCTAGCCAAACTTGGATTTTTTTAGGGGCAGTAAAAGATGCCTGTAACCCCTTCCTATATTTCAAGTTTCTGGTCCAAACTATGGAGGTGCTAATACTCCTTAAAAAAAAAAAGGAGGGGGAGGGGGGAGAAAAGTTATAATAGTAAAACTATCTATTCATTCGCCACACTTATTCTCTGAAAACAGCTAATCCATTTTTGATGGGCTAGTACACAAAAAAATTCAGGCAGAGTCCAATCATGGAAAATGTCAGCTCAAATGGTTAAAAGTGTGGCAAAGTTCTAAGCAATTGAAAATAAGTGTTTATAATGAAAAATGTTAGGCATCTTTAACAATAGACGTCACTCTGCCTATCTATAATGAAAGAACACTTTATCCACTAGAAAGCAGGCTATAGTAAACAACCATGTATGTTTAGAAACACTAACTTGTACTTCAGACTTCACTCATCTTTTTCTGTTGGTGCAAGAAAAACATATTGAGCCCAATCCTGCTCCTACTGAAGTCAATGCAGAAATCTGCCAAGCATTTAATTTGAAAAAAAAATTAATCAAGATGTTGGAATAATTTCATCTTTTTTAGAAAATTTGTTTAGAACCGCTTACCTGTTTTTGTTACCTAATATGCAGTAGATTTTTTGTACCTTAGCTGAGATTTTTTTAAGTTAACAGTGAGCAGGATGTCTTGAGAAAGGTGAATTAAAATCCATCACACATGAATAAAATCTAAATTTAAGGTACCATACCGGGGAAGTACTTAAAGGTGCTGCTTGCTTGTTCATTGGGGGCAAAGCCATTGTGGATAAATACAAATATATGTAAATTGTTTTATGAAATAATTTTAAACCTTATTGGGACTCCACAAGCACAGTGGCACCAACCTACAGTACATCTTTTTTTCATCCAAACAGAATTCCTATTCATGCATTGATCTTTTTAACACACTACTTTTAAAGCATATTAGTAAAATATGGAATAATATACTCTTCTATACAATATATGACATAAATATGTGGAAACACATATAGAATGAGGGATGATCTGTTTATATTCTCTAGTAAACAAAAAAGTTGATAGGATAATTGTTTTCTGTTTAAATAACCCTGATTCATATCAGAAGTAAAAGGTGTTTGGAACCTTTAAACTATGATATTTGGGGAAGTTTATTATTTTGCATTCTGGAATATTACTGAAGTGTATCCTTGTGTAGACATTGTGTGTGAAAGTGGAAGAGAAAAGAGTAGAGTTTTTACCCTGACTAGAAAGAGGGAACAACTACTATTTGTTTCTAAACTGGAAACATCCATCAGGTATCTCCAAACTGGTCATTTTTGAGTAGGAAATCCTGACATTTCTTTAGTGAACACATGGGGAGAATTGAACTGTATATGCAATGAAATACCAGTTGTTTATCTTGGATACCCTGTTGCTTTCTTAAACACATACAAGATGGAAACACAGACTTTCTTTAACCTTTAGCTGCATAGCTTCACTGTACAGAAAACTGCTAAACAAAACCCGACAGAACAGTAAATCATTTATGTTCATTTTATTTCATCACTGATCACATTTCCCGTAGACAATAAATGTAATGCTCTGTTGACAGATGTATGGAAATGGATATGCAGTTGGATGATCAAATCTGGGTCAAGACCGTTTAAATCTCAGTTTATGCCTTTGCGTTATTGAATATTAGTATAACATTTGTACATGCTGGTGCGTGACGTCCTCCCTACACTTATAAGATTCCCACTACTCATCCAGACCATTGCTGGGCAGAGTATCCTGCCGAAAGAACTCTGGTGCATAGAGGGCCCATCTCAAATACTCATTGAAGTCAATGAGATTATTTGTATTGGCTTAAGGGGCTTCGGATAAGGACCTTAATACATTGTCCCAGTTGTGACGTGATGTTTCCCAAAATGGGAAAATGAAGGGCTTTCAGGTCTTGTATATAACCATATGACCTGGTACAAATGTATCTGAAGTAATTGGAATGTTCATCAAGTTATTTCTACTATTAGAAGCACAAAATGAGGCTTCCCTTTGAGAAACAAGACAGGTTCAAACAGCAGGAGGGAGAAATTATGCAGGTATTTTTCTTCAGAGCATACAGGAGATTCATGGAGGACAGAAAGCTACAAAGGGAAATTTTCAATGATTACATTAGGGACTAGACAAAAAGTGCCCACAGTATTGACACATCTGTTTCTTGCTCCTCCTGCCCTAAATAACAATTTAAATAGGAACAGGAGTTCCTATTAAATTGCCCCTTATACTCCCTCACAGCCATCTTCACTCCTTTCAGAACAGGAAAATTGGAATCCCAATGAGATGCAAAATAGTCTCTCTATTGGCCTTGGTAGAATACACATGGTAAATTATTTTTCTCTTGTAGCTGGCCTTGCAAATTTGTGTACAGTAAAGATGTTTTGGGGGCAGGAGGGAAGATCCATGTAATTAATTTGCAAATCGAGCAAGGAAAAGCAGTGCGCATACTGCAAAGTGGATTGCAGTTGCCAGTCTAGCATGGACTCTCTCCCTGCACATCTGGAGGCATACTGTTTGTGTTGTGAGTGAGGCAGCATGTCTCTTAGACCCATCACTGATGGAGAAATGTGTCTCTCTCCTTGACATGGCTGTGACATTGAAAGTCATGGTGGGGCTCTAAATTTGAATGAAAATCTAAATCAGTGATACCATGTTTTGGAAATCATGACTTTCTAGGCTATATGGAAATAACACGGAATGAAAACATTACATAAAACTTAACCAAACAAAAATGCATAAAATAATTGGATTAAATAAGCTTCCTATAGTACATAACAAATTCATTCGTTCTGTCATCATTCTGTTCTCATTTATTAGGCACACAGTTATGACTAGTGGTTAGAATATAGAATGAGGAGTTGGGAGCTTTGGAGATTATTTTCTTAGCTCTTCCATGATGTGCTGTGTGACTGTGGCCTATTCCTTTAATTTCTCCATGTTTCAGTTTCCCCCTTTTCAAAAGAAGGATGCCAATATATCTACCTAACTTATAGGTGTATTATGAGTCTTCATAAGTGTATGTTAATTATATTGTGATACTTGTTTGTAAAATAGAGAATATATTATTGTCTACATCTAATTATAAGTAACTTATTCTTAAGTGTGGCGTAAAAATGATGCCAAAGACTTCAAAGAAACATACCTAGGTTATTAATCTAAGTATATCTAATTGACTTCTAAAATGGAGTTATAGTTATGTTATCAAATTGTTTTTAAAAATTCATGAACTTTGTGTGCTGCAATACATTTGCTGCTCGCTGTCAACATGTGTTTGATTTTTTTGAGTATAGATTTCAAGTAAGAGTGGCTGATGTTTCATGAAAGTAATAATTTAAAAGTAAAAAATGTTTTCTATGGGTATTTAACATTGAATAAGTAATTGTGGAAACTACAAACTTTGGTAACAATAGTTTTGCTAATAAAGAATAGGTACAGGTTTGTTTTCCAATAAAATAATATTGTTGTCCTTTTAAAGGTGCAAATGCTGATATTTAGATTGTAAACTCTTTAGAGAAGGAATCATATTTGGTTCGGGGTGGGGGTTCAGTGCTTTACACAGTGAGAGCTCAAACCTTGATTGGCACTTCTAGGTATTATTGCAATACAAATATTTAAATATTGTTGTTTTATTTTATTTTATTATGTCCTTGTGTTGCTTCCTTTTCTAACAGGTCTATGGAAATGCAGGATCTAACAAGTCCTCATAATCTTGTTGGAAGCAGTGATAATCCGAGTAGTTCCAAACTGGATAAATCTAATCTCAGCAGCACGTCCATCACAACAAATGGAACAGGAGGTAAGTGTAAGACATCATCAATGCACAGAAAGTTCTTATATGTCCTTTTTCTATTTTTAATAAACTTTTTAAGTTTAGCATTTCAATTTAGTGATGAGCTTAAGGCTGATAGATAGATACCGATATCAGCCCTCAGCAGAAAAAAGATGAACAATAGAACATTTTAAATTTGTACAGTTGTTTCCATTTAATTCTGTTCAACATCTTGAAACTGAATGAGGACAACATTAGGTCCGGAGACTCAGTTGTCAGCAAGTATTGAAAGTATAACATACATAATGGTTGTAACATATCAATCTTTTTCAAATCTTCATTGTATATTGCCCAAACCATAGAAATCCTAGAAAGGAACCTTGTCAGGTCATCTAGTCCAGCCCCATGCACTGAAGCAGGACCAAGTATAGGAAGACCATCTCTGACAGGTGTTTGTCTAACCTGTTCTTTAATGACTATTACTCATTACTTAAGTTATTACTTAAATGATTACTGCCCCGTGTACATCTATAAAGATGTTGCCAAAGTTTAGGTCAATAGAGTTATGTTTTCTAAGCTAATAATGGGTTTTGCTGCTCTTGGTCTGCTGAGTAGTCTGAATGCGACGCTGCACAATGTGAGCAAGGGTATCAGAATATGAGGTGAAATCCTGGGCCCTGTTGTGTCAATGAGTGTTGTGCCATTGAGTTCAGCAGAGCCAGGATTTCACCCTGGTTCTTAGATTTTGTACATTAGTGTGCACTAGATTGTATTTTAGTATTTTACACCAAAATCTTGGTCATTCAGTTCTTTCTTCCCACAATATAAAGTTTTATTCACTTCTCTGTACGCAAAAATACCATTAATGTCTGTGAAAATTTACATGTGAGTATGGAGGGAATTAGACCCTTCTAGTGATATCTTTAAGATTCAGTCTATTCACATTAAAAAATCAAATACCAATATTCCAGAATAAGGAGGGGCTGAAACTAGACCTTTAAGAGCACTAATAATTATATGTGTATATTTTATTTAAATAAACCAGCTAGAATAATATTCACAAAAGCAATACCATGCAGCTAAAGACTAGGCTCAAAGGGCAAAAACACCTACTGGCATTAAAGAATATTCATGTGTATTGAGCAGACATTCAGACAATGAACCATTATACCATTCCCATTCTCAGGAGACAACATGACTGTTTTAAATACTGCAGACTGGTTGCTGAGTTGCAGCACTCCCTCTTCTGCAACAAGTATGAGAGATCATGGTACAGTGCATGTGTGTGACTTTGTGGCTCCATGACTGCTGTGTTACATTTGTCCTGCTTTGTTTCGTTCTTTTGTTCTGTGGTTTAGAACATTTTTATGTGATTTCCTACTTCTCAGAGTCTTTTGCAGAGCTGGAAAACC